>NC_134830.1:20762857-21076335 GCF_004210375.1 Tachypleus tridentatus
ATATTATTGTCGTATTACTTTATTTACTGTCAATATTGACTTGCTGAACGTGAGTTTTAGTGCACACAGAAGGGCCTATTTGGAAATAATGTGTATTTAGCTCAAAATAAAAATACCTTAATGTTTTATATAAAATATGCAGCTGAGACTGTTTAGGTGATTTCATATCTAGGTTCTGTTTATCTACAAAATTACTGCAACTGCGCATTAATAAAATGATCAATTTTCTACGAGGACATGATTTATGGTGCTGTTATCAGATATATTTATTGTAAATCCGCCATAAATCTGTTTTATATTAAAAGGTGTTTGTTTCAGACGAGAGCTTTAACTGCTTAAAATAACAACCTGAAAACATTGTTTTCTACACGTTGCTGCTAATCTATCTAATTATATTACCGACTGACACTAATGACATATAGTTTTGTAACTGTTAACCACATATTTTTTTGTATTCTTAACGTACCAGTTACATTTTGTATTGCTGGCAGTTCAAAAAAAATTATTTGTTATTTAGAATTGTGATACCTATAAACTACAGGGTGAAGGGGTAAAATTACAAAATCTCTGTTAAATAGTCCAAACACACAAAAAAAAACTTACAAAAACGTTGCCTTCAGAAAAATCACTCGGTTATACCGTTTTCATCATGTGATTTATGTTGATTTTTGGTTCCTCTTTTATTAAACATAAAACTGCCCATTGGGCTGTCAACTGGGCTGCTATGTCCACCGTAAGAACTAATTGCTGGGATTCAGGGTTATAAGCTTTGAAAAATTTTCACGTGATTACTAAAAAGTTAATTAACAAGGAAAATCGTAATCATTAAATTTCCTACAGCCGTTGAAGTTTACCTTCTAATGTAACTTTGTTGAATTATTCTATTATAATTCTGAATGTGTATATTTTGATTTTCAGTCTTAGGTAAAGTTTAGAATTGTATTTCATTCCAAAATCCCTTCTTGTGCATCATGTTCAATAAGGTAGACATCAAAAGGTCATTCCACAAAACATCTTCGGATTAAACGTTCTCTTTGCTTACGGGACATAACAGTTACATAGTAATTACGTTAAACGTAGTAGTAGTTGACTTTTATATTACTTATAGAGAAACAGACATGGTTTACGTTCGATAGAGTTGAAATCTTAAGTGTTTCATGAGAAATGTAAGTAGCTACAAGGTTGTGTAATTTGAAATAATAAGCAGTTTGTTTGTTTTGAATTTCGCGCAAAGCTACACGAGGGCTATCTGCGATAGCAGTCCCTAATTTAGATGTGTAAGTCCAGAGAGCAGGCAGTTAGTCATCAACACCCACCGCCAACTCTTGAGTTACTCTTTTATCAACGAATAGTGGATTGACCTTAATATTATAAAGCCTCCTAAGGCTGAAAGGTCGAGGATGTTTGGTGTGACAGGGATTTGAACCCGCGACCCTTGGATTATGAGTCGAGTCTATCACCTGGCCATGCCGGATCAGTAAGCTACTAGTCATGCGACAAATACTAAAACTTCAAATTTCTGTTTATTAATTTTCTTAAAGTAACCACTTAATAGCACCTGTCCAAAATTAGACAATAATTATTTGAATTGTCTTATACAACATTCTTTAGATTTTTTATAATGAGAACTAAGTGTGTTAATTGTGTGTGTATTCAAACACATATTTAAACTGTGGATGGAAATGAAAGGCATTCATATTTTTGTGGTTTTGTTTGTGTTCTTCAACTTTTAAGGTTTATTTTCATGTCTGTAAACGACAGGCGTAAAGATAACAAGGATACTTGATGTTGTTGATTTATCAATCAATAGATTAGAGAGAGGGCAGCGCACCCACCGCAGGTTCTTTTTGGGCGTTACTTGTCTTGTAGAATAGAAAGATTTGACCATCAGTCTTCTATCATACACACACTCCAAAAAATGCGGATCGCAAGACATTTTCGCAAACCACATCCTTCGGATTTACAGTAAGGGCAACCTAATGACCTTGTCACACCCGGCTCAAGTGTTAAGATGTATTTATCTTCTTTTCATAATGATAGTGTGACCTTTTATTAATATTTGTGATTCCATCATGAAGTCAATACTATACGTTTTAAAAAACTGTGTTTAGCTCCATCTTTAGTTTCATGGTAAAATGTTTCAAAGTCACACAATTTTACTTCTTTAGATGGTTTAAATGATCGGTCTGTCATGAACAGCTTATTATGGGCTTAGTCTTTTCAATATATTGAAATGGAATAACACAAAATATTAATATGATAGTTTGTTCGCTGACATTATTTGTACCAATTACATGTATATAAAGGTTTCACGAAAGTTCTGATTGGTTGTTTTTGATTTCGCGCAAAGCTACATGAGGGTTATCTGCGCTAGCCATCCCGAACATAGCAGTGTAAGACCAGAGGGAAGGCAGCTAGTCATCACCACCCACCGTCAACTCTTGGGCTACTCTTTTACCAACGAATAGTGGGATTGACCGTCACAATATAATGCCCCCACGGCTGAAAGGACGAGCAAGTTTGGGATGCGAACCCGCGACCCTCAGATTACGAGTCCCATGCCTTAACACGCTTGGCCAGTAAAAGAAAACTAGTGTTTATACTGCAGTGAATATTATTACACCAATAGTTCCTAGTAAAAAAAACTGGTGTTTATGCTGCAGTGTGTACTGTCGCACCAATAATTTGCTAATAAAATTAAACTAGTGTTTAATTGCTGCAGTGTTTACTGTCGCAGCGATACTTTCCCACTGAGAAGATACAATCTGGCAACTGGTTATGTAGGGCACTAAATGTTGTTTAAAATGCTGAGATTTATTTTAGTTTTTTAAATTTTTTCTGGTATATCAACGTATAATTATCGTAAAATCTTAACTGTTTATGATTTATATAAATTATTGTGTATCAATAGAGCCAAAGACGTTGAGCTTCACGTATTTATACTATTATCACGAAGTCTCGTTTCTGCGAAATATGAAAACTTTGAAATTTAAATATATCTAATTTACAGTACACATATAATGGAACAATAAATATTCTTCCCAATAGATTGAAATCCACTGAAAATGTGGATTATTTCGTGGATTATTATGTGGAAATTTCGTGAAAGTTGTTTATAGGAAAGGTCTTTTGTTTATTTTCATAATATGAATATTTCCTTCAATTTGAGAGTACGCTTCGTGTTTTTTTACGTCAACAGCACGTGAATTCTTAATACTATTAAAGTTAACTTTGAAAGATATTCATAAAAAAAAACCAACAAAGAAAAATTGTCTCTGGCTTTATTATTTACTGATCATTAATAAGAAAAATATTTTTTTATTTTTCAGACCGAAGTCGAAACACTTCAACCTAAAGTAGCGAGAAAGTGAGAGATTATGATTGAATTGAGTTAAAATTAAGTAGTTGTAGTCAGTTTGTTATACAGAATTAGCATCATTAATCTAAAAGTTATTTTTAATTCTTATATAGTTAACTACACTCAGTTAGACGTTATTATTAATTCTACCTATTTAAAATTCTAATACACAGAACTTACTACTTTATATGTTTCACGTAACATTATGAACAGGAACTTATAGATAGTAATTTAGTATATTCTGGAAATTATGAAACTTAATATCTATATTATTATATCTTAAACACGTTTTAAAGCGCAAAATACATCAACGCTATTCTCTAAGAAACACAAACACAATTTTTGGTTTCGCTACACTAAAACTCTTTCACTAGGGGCGTGATCAAAATTTATCGTTTTATCAAATTCTCACTTCATCGACAATGTTTCGCCAGTATAAACAGTTTTGTTTCACAATTTTCAAATCTAAACTGGCATTTGTTTGTTCTTCGATGAATCAGCGGTAAGTCACGGACTTACTGTGATAAAATCCGTGGTCCAATTCTCTTCAGTATACAGACCACAGCTAGCCGATTATTTAGATTTGTGTTACGCAAAAAACGACAGAAATGTTTCTTCTATTTTGCAAGTCGGTTAAAAGCTACGTCAGAGTTGAATACTGAAATAGATTCCGAGAAAAATTGGTTTATTTTTGAATTGACGTAAGTTTACATCTCTATGAAAATAATACATGAAGCAAATTTATTAAAATTATCCTGGACTAATGCAGTATGCTGTGCGGTTTCATGACATATCTTTTTACAAAGTGGACTGAAAGCTTTCTCAGGAAATATTCCAAATTTTTTAAAAATCTTCTTTCAGTTTTCACGATTGGTAAGTTCAATAATTAATTAACTTAATAAGCAGAATTAAAAGTCTTTAATATGATTTATTCTTATAAAACAGAATTACAAGTTCTTCATTGCTAGGCGCGGCTAAGTGGTAGAATGAACAATATGTGAATCCGAGAAATTGCAAAATCCAACTCTAAACTTGAGGACTGTATGTAAATCATATTATCCAGTCAGATAAAAATAGTTCTCAGTTGGCAGCAGGTGCTGTTCACTAGATGTCTTTCCGCTCAAAATTTGGGACATCTTTGTACAAATAGTCTTTGTACAGCTTTGCTGAAAATCCTCAAGAAACAAATTTTTAGAAACAAGTTTTTAAGCCAACCTGTGTTTATGAAGCAGTATCACATTTTTAATCAATCCGTGATCATAAAAGAAATGGGGAATTTTTCTAAATCAGCGTGAGTTTTTAGCAGTTGTGAGTCTATGTTCCAGAAGAAGGTTCTGGAAGTTTGTGGTTCGCAATTGAAAACAGTCTGAATTTTGGTAACGTCAATAATTTCCTAAATTCGATATATGTGTGTCAAACCATTCTCATAACTTTCTCTTTACATATATCTATATTACTAAGTAATGTTTTAAACTCTAACATTTTGAAATAATACAACTTTACACGGCTTGCCTGGCCAGGTATTTAGGGTGCTTGACTCACAATCTGTGGGTCGTAGGTTCGAATCCCTCTCCCATGCTCGACCTTTACCCGTGAGGACGTTATAATGTGTAGTCACTCCCACTCGTCCTTGGTAAAAGAGTAGCCCAATAGTTGTCGGTGGTGGTGATCACCAGCTGTTTTTCTTCTAGTCTTTCCCTGCTAAATTAGAGACAGTTCTTGTGTAACTTTGAGCAAAATTCAAAATAGATCAACATTACAAGTCAATGATATTGTGATTAACTTTAACGTATAAGTGTAATATTCAGAGAAAAACCTAACTTTTACGTTTCATTTCTGTAGTTTGAAATGATGCACTTAAGAAACTATCTTTCATTTGGCCTTAAAAATTGGTGCATGAAACACGCATCGAGTTCTTTTCAGTTCTTTCACAATGGTTTAAAGCCAGGTTGTCCATGTCGTTAAGGGTGTTTCCTCCCAAACTGTGTGAATAAAGGTCTTTGACAGAGTCAAAAGTTCTATCATGAAATATGATCGAAGCACGAAGCTCAACATGAATAGAAAAAGCTAGTTTTGTCAACCAACAAATATTTTGTTGGCGTTTATTCAACCATTTGTTTGGTTTTACCTTTAAAATATATCTGTTCTTGTATAGGATCCATAAGTTCTTTGTAGTTAGAATATAATACCCCGAATTTATTTGTTAGAAATTTATTTTGGTTTTTAAGGGTGGTTTGGTTTGTTTTGATTTTCGCGTAAAGCTACACGAGGGCTATCTGCACTAGCCATCCCTAATTTAACAGTGCAAGACTAGAGGGAGGGCAACTAGTCATCACCACCCACCGCCAACTCTTGGACTACTCTTTTACCAATGAATAATGAAATTCACCGTCACATTATAACGCCCCCACGGCTGAATCCCAGTCACACCCGCGACCCTCGGTTTACGAGTCGAGTTCCCCAATCACCTGGCCACCCTGGGCCTTTTAAGGATATTAATGGTAATATTGTAAAGTGAAAAATGTTAAAATTACCATATGGTAAAACAATGACGTTGGCTGTATCAAGCACATACGGACTAGTGTTGATAACAAGTGGAATAATAGTTTGAACAAATTCTCTATAACAGCATAAAATTTATAATCAGCCCTTTATGACGGCCCGACATAGCACGTGATCAGGGCCCTTGACTCTTAATCTGAGGGTTGAAGGTTCGAATTCTCGTCACACCAAACATGCTCGTCCTTTCAGCCATGGAGGCATTATAAGTGACGGTCAATCCCATTATTCGTTGGTAAAAGAGCAGCCCAAGAGTTGGCAGTGGGTGGTGATGACTAGCTACCTTCCCTCTAGTCTTACACTGCAAAATTAGGGTCGCCTAGCGCAGATAGCCCTCGTGTAGCTTTGCGCGAAATTCAAAACAAATCAAACTCTGAGGAAGAGACATTACATAAGACCTGTAATAGACTATGCAGCTCCTGTATGGATCAATGCAAATGTAAGACAAATTCAAACCAAACTCCAAACATTACAGAATACACTAATTACATCAGCATACAGAGTACCTAAAACCACTTCATCAAAGTTCATGCATAATTACTCAAACAATACCAGATAGACTTCTACATAGTACAATAAAATATTTTGATAAAAATCGGTAAAAAAATGAGTTGTTATGCGAACTAGACAGGTATTGCATATATGATGAAGAGAGACCTAAAGACCTCTCCACGTTAAATTTATACATTAGATTACTAAAATAGAATAATTTAAAATAATAATAATAGTAATATTAGAATAAAGATAAAAATAAAACAGGCCACCTACGTTCTAGACTTATTAATAAAAAAATAATAATAAAATAAAAAAGAATAATAATAAAAAATCAAAGAACAATATAAATGGACATTGTCCTGAAAAGGACCAGACTAAATTTATGATATCATTCCAGCCATTCTGTATTTAAATCGAAATATATTAATCTGGCCACTCTAACAAGTCATGGAAGGAGGAAGAGGTCGAGTGTACCTGACCCTCCTGGGTATACACATAAATATATCCAAATACCAGAGAGATAGTAAGAGAGAAAGAGACATTACATGATTGTATGTTTGTTTCAAAACGTTAAATCAGAGATCAAGCCGTCGAAAGGTGTCCGTCATTCTTATAATGCAATCCAAGGTTTCTGAGCAGAAAGAAGATTTTTAGGTTTTAGAAACAACAATAAAATATTCGAATTCAAATCCCGAATACACTAATTAATAGACATCGTGTATCATAGGTAGATCGATGAAGGTGTGTCATTAGAAAAGTCATATTCATTTGTTGCTGGTTGTCACAGTATTGACCAGTAGTAGTTCTTACACTTTTTTTCTGTTTCAAGTTAACCAGAGAACGTGCTTGAGTAAGTTCTTAATATTTCAAACCTATTTTTACATAACAGTTAATTGTTTTCTCTTTTTCGGAGTTTCTTATATATCCTTTCACGTAATAGTTTAGTCATTTTTCCTTTCCAGGGTCTCCTGGAAGGCTAACCCTTTTCCCTTTTAAAAGTTCTCTTAAACACCCTTCTTCTTAACAGGTTAAACATTTTCCTTTACAGGATCTCTTAAATACCTTTTCGTTTTATGGGTTAATGTCTTTCTGAGTATTTTAAATGATCCTTCACATAGAAGTCTAATAATGTCTTATACATATAATAGGTTGGTCCTTTAGCCATAAAACTATGCTCACCAGATAAAATTAACGATGAATTAGACAAATAAAACAATACTTCATCAACATCAATAAGTTTCCTCAACAAACCGTAGAAAACATTATACGCACACACCTAGACAGAAAGCAAAATCAACCAAGAAAAGTAAATATATCCCACGAATTAAAAAATCACAAAATCATATACTGCTGTATACCATATATTCCTGACATCAGCAGAAAAATAACCAACATTTGGCAAAAACTAGTAACAAAATATGACATTCCAGTTAATACCAAATTTATTAAAAAAACAGGCACAAAACTGAGGTTTATACTATGTAAAAACTACACTGACAAACACCACACCAACATTATTTATAAAATACAATGTGATAACTGCCACGACTTCTATATTGGAGAAACAAGTAGAAAAATGGAAACCAGATTCAAAGAACATAAAGAGTCACCTTCACACGTTTTCGAACACTGCAAGTCAAATAAACACAACGTAACCATAAAAAACACCCAAATACTAAATAAAGAAACAAACATAAACAACGCAAAATTAAAGAAGCCTTACTTATACAACAACGCAAGCTCAAAATAAACCAATACAAAGGAACACCTTCATATCTATATTGATAAATATAATCCAACATAACAAGCACGCTCTCTACATTCCTACACTCAATTACACAACCGCCTTCATGCATGTGGTCAGCTATCGATGAGTTATCTTTTTCTTTCTTTGTGAATCTGACGATGACTGAAGAAGGTCGAAACGTGTTCGCTCCTCTACATAGGGTTTTTTTCTATCCATACCAGTCGTTTTCTTATATATAAGATTGATCTTTTATTTTTATTCTGAGTTTCTCTCAAACATTCTATAATAGTAAGTTGACTTTTTCCGAATTTCTCTATAAAACTTTTAAGACAGTAAGTTAATACTTTCTTAGGCTAGTTTCACAGTTTAAGGCACGCTAACCAACCGGCCACACCCAGTCTGCCTATACTAGAATTTTGTGCAAGTATGTGTTAATTGTAGACGTTATAACATCTTTACCGAACACAACTATTCAGTTGCTAGAGCGTATGGTGACTACCATTATTATTTTACACATATATTGCTTTATTTTATTTTATCGTGGTGCAATGAACACACCTCAAGTATGTTAACACGAAATAAAAATGCAGAGGAAACAAAGGAAAATTGAATGTGGGATTGAGTTAACAGTTCACATACATTTAAATTTACTTTCTAAGTCGGTGTTGTTTTGTATGAACACACATTTATATTAGCTTCACAAGCTAATTTCTTCTACTGTGAATATTTTTAAATCTATGAATCAGTCAGTGTCTTCTTGTATAAACGTTTTAAGGAGCCCTCTTTGAGGTAGAGGGCAGTTCTCAGTTTAGCAGATACAAGAGGTTTTACTTTAGGTAACAGCATTTTGGTATATTGGATCAGTTCTCAGTTCTTTTACTACTTTACCTGTTTCTTATATCTATTAACTTTCTATACCAACTTCCTATACCCATTAAGACTGTACGCCAACTTCTGTTATAAATCACACTTTATATATCTGTCCATACTCTTTGGTTAAGACATCTGTTCATGAGATTTTAACAGATTTTTCGATACCATGTCTTCAGTTGTTTATAGTTATTATGAGAACCCTTAAAATACAAAAACAATAAGGGCTATTTTAAATGCAATTATCATTCTAGTCGATCTTATTAACCCGGAGTTTCACTGCGTAGTTATAAATTACAGCTTTATATCTCTAGCAACGTTACACGAGGCAAAAGAAATCTAATTAGAAATAAACAGATGTAGAATAATTAGATTTCATCTTATTTAAGCAAGAAGTACTTGTCTATTTGTGACAACTCTTGTGGGCTCGTACAGGTATAACTTACTTTATCTATACTGAGATGTTTATGTAAAGTTATTGATAAAGCTTTAACTATTTTTTTATTATTTTTAAACTAATTTTACTGCAGCGTTCAAGGAGGAAAAATACTCTCACTAAATAATGCAAGACCGGACTCTGGTCTTTATTTAAGGTTTAAGTCAAGAGAAATATAGGGGATTAAGGTAGAAGCTACACATACACATTTGTACAAACTGTCAGAAATCCTAAACCCTTATCGCTTTCGAAAGAAGAAGGGTTCACCTTTCGAAAGCGCTCAGGTTATATGGTGTTTATCAAGCCTTCTTGAGCCTACCTATTTTCTGACATAGTAAATATTCATATATTTAGATAGGTCAAAGTATAGGCTTAACTTTGTGCGCATCACATGGAATAGAATAACACTACGTAACACAAATTTTGTTCCTGGATAGTATGTGTTATTTCTTAATTGCTTATGTTCTAAAAGTACAGAAAATGGCCATTATTCCCTTCAAACTTTGCTTTTGTGGCCTGGATAATGAAATTTAGAAATTAACCTGTTTTCTATGTAAAAATGGGCAAATTTGCACATTTTCATTTACATAAGGTCTCAATAAAACAACATATGAATCAAGATTTACATGTATTTATACTAAAGATATACAAAAATGAACAAAAATGTTTAGAAGTGAGTAGTTTTTCGAGATTTATGACTGTAATGTAAATCACTTTCACGTATCAGCCCCAAAATATAGTCTGCCATCATGGTTTCGGCATACCCTCCTAGGTCACAAAAGCAAAGTTTGAAGAGAAAAATAGGTCTTTTCCATTTACTTTAGGCATAAGCAATTGGGAAATAACACTTTCTGCCCAGGAACAAAAAAAGTAAAAATTTTATTACGTAGAGTTATTAAATATTACATAGTTATTACATAATACGTAGTGTTATTAAATATTACATAGTTATTACATAATACGTAGTGTTATAAATATTACATAGTTATTACATAATACGTAGTGCTATTAAATATTACATAGTTATTACATAATACGTAGTGTTATCCAGATGGGAGTAAAGGAACTTAGTGTAAATATTGGTTTAGTTTGAAATAGATTTAAATAGAGCATACTAGCTGTGACAACTTTCAAATAAGTCTCCAGTAACAGTGAAAAAATATTACAAGGTGAAATAACAAATAAAAATTCAACCATATTACTTTTGTAAAACGAGAAATGGAACTCGATGTGAGTGACTGATCAGACCAAGAAATAGACTACTTTGGTTAACAACTGTAAATAAACAAAAACAACAAGGTAAAACAAGTCAAACCAATGTAAATTAAAACTATTGGCTGACATTAAGAGATCAGTAATAGACTGAGAAGTATTGACTAATGTTATGGGATTAATAATTAGTTGAAAAGTATTGGCTGACATTAAGAGAAGTAATGGATAGGGAAGTATTGGCTGACATTAAGAGGAGTAATGGATAGGGAAGTATTGGCTGATATTAAGAGAAGTAATGGATAGGGAAGTATTGGCTGACATTAAGAGAAGTAATGGATAGGGAAGTATTGGCTGACATTAAGAGGAGTAATGGATAGGTAAGTATTGGCTGACATTAAGAGGAGTAATGGATAGGGAAGTATTGGCTGACATTAAGAGGAGTAATGGATAGGTAAGTATTAATGACATTAAGAGGAGTAATAGATAAAGTGTAATAGCTGACGTAAAGAAGATAGGAAAGTAATGCTGACATTAAGATAGAATGGATAGGAAAGTATTATCTGACATTAAGAGAATAAGGAATGTTAGCTGACATTAAGAGAAAGGATAGGAAGTATTGCTGACATAAATAATGGATAAAGTAATAAGCTGAAATAGAAATAATGGATAAGTAAAATAGCTGACATAGAGAGAAATAATAGATAAAGAAAATATTAACTGACATTAAAATAATGGATAGGTAAGCATTAGCTGACATCAAGAAAATAATAGATAAAGGAAATATTAGCTGACATCAGAAAGTAATGGATAGGAAAGTAATGACATTAAGTAGTATGATAGGAAAGTAATGCTTACATAAGAGAGTAATGGATAGAAAAGTATTATCTGACATTAAATAATAGATAATAATAAAAGTATTACTGACATTAAGAAATAATGGATAGAAAAGTATTAGCTGACATAAAGAAGCAAGGATAGGGAAGTATTGGCTGACATTAAGAGGAGTAATGGATAGGTAAGTATTGGCTGACATTAAGAGGAGTAATGGATAGGGAAGTATTGGCTGACGTTAAAAGAAGTAATGGATAGGTAAGTATTGGCTGACATTAAGAAGAGTAATGGATAGGGAAGTATTGGCTGACATTAAGAGAAGTAATGGATAGGGAAGTATTGGCTGACATTAAGAGAAGTAATGGATAGGTAAGTATTGGCTGACATTAAGAGAAGTAATGGATAGGTAAGTATTGGCTGACATTAAGAGGAGTAATGGATAGGGAAGTATTGGCTGACGTTAATGGATTAGTAATCAACTGAGAAGTTTTGGCTGACGTTAAAAGGATAATAATAACACATTTAACGTATAATAAGTGTAAAGAAGCTCCGGAACCGAAGACTCTTTCGAAGTTTTCACGTAAAAGTCTAATATGAAATATTATGATACAATAACAGCACAATTGTATTGTTTCCTGTTAATGGGTTGGTTTATTTCGAATTGGCGCAAAGCTGAACGAGGGCTATGTGCGCTAGCTGTCCTTAAGTTATCAGTTTAAGACTAGAGGGAAGGCAGCTAGTCACCACCATCCACCGCCAACTTTTGGGCTACTTTTATACCAAAGAATAGTGGAATTGACCGTAACATTATAACGCGCCCACGACTGGAAGGGCGAACATGTTTGGTGTGACGGGGATTCGAACCCTCAAAACTCAGATCACGAGTCGAGCACCTTAACCAACTGGCCACGTCGGGCATCTTCCTACTGATGAACGAGTAAGATAATGTAAATGCGGTTAACTTAGCTTTCAAATAAAGTTAGTTTGCCTTACAGTAAATCAAAAGTCTTAAAAATGTGCAACTGAATAGTATTGTATGGAATTATTTATGTGTTTACAACCCTCACGGTATGACAGCAGTAGCTGCTCACAACGATAATATCCAGCAATCGATTCTCCACGGTGGACACAGCAGATAGCACAATATGGCTTCGTTTTCAAACTAGCAAACATTATGAGCACAATGTACACTATCATATTTTAAATATGTTAGAAATCTAGATAAATTAACGTTTCTCGAATTGAATGTGAAACTAGTGTAACATGTTTAGTAGCAAATTCATACTATTCAATCGTACTTTAGCGCATGAAATATCTCTTCCCAGAAACTAACGTTGTTTGAAATTGATTATAAACCTACATAATGGGCAATCTGTGTTCTGCTCACCAGGAGTATCCAAACCAGGTTTCTAGCATTGTAAGTCCGCAGACATAACGATGCCACTAGGGGGCTCCCATATGCCTCAAGCCCGACTTAGTATTCGGATATTGTTAATGAGCTGTCTTGATTATACGTAAATTAGAGGAAGCTCTCAACTCATAGGGTTTAAAAGTATAATTCTATATTATATGTACACAAAATAAATCAATGCTTAAAACTAACATTCTGTATTATATGTACACAAAACATATCAATGTTTGAAATTACCTTTCTGTATAATACGTACACAAAATAAATATCGTTTTAATCAAAGTTTTTGACTATTAACTGCTATATCCATCCTTGTTCTCATTAATATGAAAGATACACGAGTTCGGCAAGTGGTTATAAGTTTTGGTTTATTATAATTTGGAAAACAAGTTGAAATGTTACCTGATTGTATTAATACATTGGTTTCTGTTTTTCACTTTGGATGTATTATGTTATAGGACATGCTGTATTTCACTACAAAACATAGCTACGATTAACTCTATTCATTACACGTAGCTATGCCACATAAATTCATTTCGTATCATTCACACAGACGGACTTCAATCCAGACTCTCTTCCTCGCCACAGCAGTGGCGGCGTCCAGACGCCACTTTTACTTTATTGATTTCAGCAATCCAGAAAGTGAGTTTCTTACTCCGACAAGAGAAGTAGTGCTCTGTTAATAAATATACTTGTGCATTACAAATATTTATGGCTTTTCACATTATCTCAAATGACAATAAATATAACCATATTATTTTGAAAATATCGTGTTGTTAATAACAGTAATAGTAACAATAATTTATTAACCACTCGAAGCTGGACTTTTGACATATGACGAATTTTGTGAAAATGAGTTATCATAATGCTTCTGGCCAAGAAAGATGAGAAAACGCCGTCAATATTTGCCGCTTGATCTATTATATGTTTGCAGTCATGTATTAAGATCTAATATTACATCCATGGCTCTATAACAACGAAGGACATATATTACATAGAAGATGCTCTTGCGATTCACAATTAAAAAACAGATGCTAATTTGAAAAAAAAATATTCTTTTGTTTTAAGAGTCATCAGTATTAGCCAGTTAACCAACATACCTTTGTACTGAAGGATCTCATGATCAGGCACTTTACCGACAAAACTTTATAATAAAGTACTTCGAGATATGTTATATTATTGATAGGTCTTTACTCTAAAAAACATCAGGATAAGCCAGGGGCTTAATTGAGACACATTTATGATAAATACTCCTGGATAAGGCTCTAGATCAAAAACATTCTTATAACAAAGATCATTAATATATTTTCAGATGAAGGAAGCAAAAGCTAGAAGGTGGGATGGAAGTGAAAGTCCATGGGACTCCTGAATGTGGTACCTAATGGCAATTAGAAGTGATTATCCGCATACAACATAGCATTTATAGGCTTAAAATAAAACAATCTCTGAAATATATATGTGGTAAAACTTGTACTGAATGATACCCATAAAAGTATTTACGATTATTACCTTGTCTACTTATCCACCCCAGTATTTTTCCACCTATGTACGTTATCTATGAAAACATATCCTTACGTCATGGAGATGGGGTGCTTGATCAAGTTACTTTTATTAGTCCAAGATATCGGAATGCATTGTTTCCATTATCATTTAAAAATAAATTACAGAAATATATATTAGCTGAATTACATTTCTCTACGCACTCTAGTGGCAGAGCGATACGTGTGCAGACTCACACTGCAAGAATACGGGTTTTTATACCTGACATGAGCAAAGCACAGCTTTGTGTAGCTTTGTTCCTAATTCCAAAAAAGAAAACAAACAAAATTTTCTTTAAGTAAATATAAATGATGTTGTGGTTTTTATATATGATGAAAATATGTTTTTTAATATTTGAAGGACTTCCAAAATAAGTGATTGAATTAGAAAAAAAATATTCATTTTATTTGAATTATTTAGCTGAAATGATATTGTTTTCATCTCATTGCTCCATTATTCAGTCAACTGGATTTATTTATCTAATATTTCCTGGTCGTGAACTACTTCGCATTTAAACAGCCATGTTTAAAAGATTGAAGTTGGCTTTATTGAACTTAAAGAAGCTATTAAAACCATCACCCAGTATATGCAATACTAAAGTCTGTTTTTTCTCAACTGATGGTTTACAGCTGAGAGTTGACGTGAAAGTGACGTGATACATATGGTAGTATTAAACCAGCTTCAAAGAACAAGGGTGACATTGTTTAAAGAGAATATGTAACCAGAATCTCTAAACGTCCTATGCATCTAAGCGAAGAATTGCGTATTTGACGTGACTTCGTGCACGTTTTCTATATCATGAAGTATTGCGCTTTTCGTACAGAGGAACTTAATGAGATAAATTATGAAGTGTACAATAGATAATTACTAAAGGTCTAGGTTTAAATATCCAACGTGCTTTAGCTGTCATGTGTTTTTTTTTTCCTGCTTTCCAGATGAATGACGTAAAAATGACTAATAGATTGATGTTTTTCATTTATTCATGTAAATATTTAGAAAGGATGATGTATCCATTATATTTCGTTAAAACTGTAACAGTTCTACTTTTACGTGATTCGTTCAATTGCTTAAAATGTTAATATTCTCAACAGTTAGCGAGCTTTTAGTGAGACGGAAGTGTGACAACATGATTGGTAAGTTTTGTGACAGCAGATAATTCATCTTGGTTCCTCTCCAATCAAGTGAAACCTTTACTTAGAGTTCTTCTCTGGAATACTTCCTAGCTCAGAGATTATACACCAACAAATCTTGAAGAAAGACAGTCTTGATAAAGTCTTGTCTATGACCAGGAAAGTCTTATCACATAATGAACACACTCAGTTTAATTTCCTCCTAACTTTGTTAGTTTCCTTTACTTTCCATTTGTTCTGTTTTTCTTTATATAGCTACCGAGACACAATTAAGAATTCTATGTAGAACTGTCCATTTACTTTGTTATTGTACACTCCGTTTTCCCGTTTTAGTCACTTTGCAATTATAGTAAAATGTATCAAATCGTATTTAAACAATTATAACTCTTCACTTTTCTTATTTAATTGCAAACAGTTTCTTATGTAATACTATTACAATGTAAAACATTACTTATCTCTACGAGACAAACTTAAACTAATTTTTTAAATGTTCATACATGTTAATACTAATTCGTCTGTCCCATCTTTCAGAGGCTCAAGGTAAGAAACCGTCTCTCCTGGTCTATACCTTGATTCCATTGTCTTTAACGGATCAGTAGAGCTAATTACAGGTCAATCATTCATTAATTTATTCATAAGTATAATAAGTGTGTACCTACCAAAGCAATTGTTTCAATTATTTGTTATTATTGCTATTTCACTACTGCTTTTATTTGTTACTGGTAAAAATCTACCTACAGAGGTCGAGTATTCAAACAATTTTGTGGCCACACAAAGTCGTTGTAATATATATTGTCATGTCAAATAGCATTATTCTGACTACTGTGCACATTGAGTACAGCTCCATTATAAAAGATTTTGTCGTATGTTGTAATCTCCAAATCTCACCACTCTCTACTGCTTCTTTCTATAATTCATCTAGTTGACGAGGACAATGGTTTGCCAGCGCCCATCCCAATCATTTCATTTCACAGAAATTCATAGGTACTCGGTCGATTTAGTACGGCTGTTGATAAGCGCAAATCTAAATAGTAGACAGTCTGCGTTTTGCTCATCATGGATATTGAAACCCGAATTTTAGTTTTAACATAAATATCCGAGTTATTTTCCAATTGCTTGAAATAGGTGGGAGGTAGACAGATACGTCATGGAAACAGATTGTGGAGTCTTTTTTTTTTTTTTTATCCCAGAAGAAGAACATCTCTGTTTATGTTTTGTACTGTTTCCTGGGGCACATGGACGACTTTTGGCAATTACCTTTATTTTCATGGATTCTCACCTATTAGAAACAACACACTTTGCTTACCATAGCGGGGTTACGACTTGTTGAAGGTCTACTTTTGAATGGTCCTGCTTCCCCAAATTAGTTCGTGCTCTTTTTTTACCAATTACCAATGCATTTAAGTACAATAGAGATCCTAGTTTTGAAAATTCTAAAGTTCCAAACAAAATACATTCTAATCTGAATCTATAAATATTTTGTACCGAAAAAAGTGACCAACAATGTCAGATATGATTAGCACAAGAATTGTCAGTCATTACTGTTGACGAACTACATTCTTTTTAGTCAGCTATATGAAGATTAACCTTGTATGTAGGTTTGCGCGAAACGAGAAAAGCAAACAAATTTATGCTTGCAGATATATCTTTTACTATATTTCTGTCCAACATGTGCGGTGCTATTTGTATTTAGTTTAGCCGCCTTTCGATAGTAAAAGTCATTCATAGTAAATAATGTTGTTTATTATTGACGCAGAATATTTATATATACATAACGTAATGCTGAAACAAATAAGTATCGACCACGTTACAACATCTTAACGTGTATTGTACTGGAACATTGCCGCCACTTTCAACAGCAGATTAACTAACTGGTTTGTTTTGAAGTTCACGCAAAGCTATAGGAGGGCTATCTGCGATAGCCGTCCCTAATTTAGCAGTGTAAGACTAGAGGGAAGACAGCTAGTCATTACCACCCACCGCCAACTCTTAGGTTACTCTTTCACCAACGCATAGTGGGATTGACTGTCACATTATAACGCTCCCCCGGCTGAAAGGGCAAGCATGTTTGGTGCGACTTGGATTCAAACCAGTGACCCTCGGATTACGAATTGAGTGCCTTAACATTTAGAAACTTGGGATCATATTCAGTTTCCTTATTTCACATCATTTTTATATTTTAAAGTCGAGCAAATCTACTAAAATTATTTGTATTAGAGTTTGTAAAAAGTAACTCAGCATTTCATTGAGTTTACTTGTATTTCCATTTTGATTCCATAAGTTGGTCTAGTTCATAGCATGTCTGACAAATGTTATGTGCTATAACTTATCACGGAGCCTCCAATTTAAAACGTTACACGTTTAATTTGAAATAGTCTGAAATTTTAATTTCAATTTAAAAGTTAATTGAATCTCGATATGCATTAAATTTGTGATATTTGCCAACAAGATTAATACAAACAGTTTTTTTCTTAACGCAAATAAACAATATTGAGTTTTCAAGCTGGTATGGAAATGGATATTTTATCAACGTTTCACGACGAGCGACTTTATCTCGACGAAGATATCTAATGTACTCGAAGAAATATTAACACCCAAAATTAATCCTCTGAAGTTAAACGGCTTGTAATGTTCAATATCTATAAATGTTCCTCGTCAAATATCTGTACTTTCCCAATTAATAAACGTTTATCACAGTTACAGCTTCCAAGGTTTATACTATACTAACTGCAGCAAACCAACAATAATATACTGTCTCTCCGCATGTTGCGGCTGCTACCTTTTATAATCATTAGGCGATGTTCTCGAAAGTTCATTTGAGAACAATAATGACATTCACTAGTGTTAAGCAAACACACATAGTAGATTGTTGATTCTTACACTCGACAATCTTCTAGAAATTTAGAGAACAGACGGCAGTTTCGCAATACAGATGTAACAGTATAGGTTACATGCATTTCTAAATACATATTTAGCTAAACAAATATCAGGTATTGAAATAAATATATAATAATAAATCTGTTACACTGAGACAGTCAACCGATTAAAAGTAGTTAAATAAATGCTGTGGTGAGGTTTCTAAGTTGACTGTTTTAGCTCATGTGTAATTCATGCTGTAAATATCAAAAATACGTGCTGTAAATAAGATGCATTCAAATTTAATGCAATGCTTTGGCTTATCTGTGCATAGGTAAATAATTTCTAACTTAAATAGATAATCGTTTTCTCGACTTTGTAAATCAAATCAAAATCGAGATAAAATCATAAAATTTCCATACAGTCTTTTTTATCACTTTCTGCCTTTCAACTGATATTACAATTACAATTTTATTTATTCAAGTGGGTCCGGCATGACCAGGTGTGTTAAGGCGTTCGACTCGTAATCTGAGGGTCGCGGGTTCGAATCGTCATCGCACCAAACATGCTCGCCCTTTCAGCCGTTGGGGCGTTATAATGTGACGGTCAATCCTACTATTCGTTGGTAAAAGAGTAGTCCAAGAGTTGGCGGAGGGTGGTGATGACTAGTTGCCTTCCCTCTAGTCTTACACTACTAAATTAGGGACGACTAGCGCAGATAGCCCTCGTGTAGCTATGCGCGAAATAAAAAAAAAACATTATTCAAGTTTAGCTAGAGTTTTGTGTACAACTGACACAGGACGCACTCCTGAACCTACAAATGATTTAGAGGGCATACCAGTTCATCCTATAAAAAAAGAAAAAAAAACATTTCTTATATCCTGACTCTTCCTAATCAAACTAATGTTATTTTGTACATCATTTCAAGACTTTTAGATTGTTTAAGTAAGCAATGAAACATTGCATTATTGAGCGCAACTACAATGATAATTGGTTAATTGCATTCGTGTGTCTTATGTTTGAAAAGTTGCGCACGCAGGCCAAACTCAAGGTTCACTTTTGAAACGAGGGAAGATCAAAGCACAAATAATGTTGATGCTAATTTTTTTTCGCAAGCAGGATATTCTACACTAAATTATTAGGAGTTAAGAACACTATCATTCACATTTCAGAATCTGACTTCAATAAAAGTACAGATTTACCAAATGTTATTACTGAACAACTCTGGAGCACTTCAGTCATGCTAAAACTCTGAGTGAAATCAAGACTGAAACACAATATTCTTTTTTAAAGTCCGTGAAATAATTTAAATTGAAGGATCAACATAAGTGTTCTCATCACTGGGGACGGGTACTTTTACTTGTCAAAAATATTCAGTATTATCTTTTCCAGCGTAACCACTGAGTTAAATTGAAAGCTCAGTGACACTTCATAATAATTTGTTAAGTCGTATACAGAAGGACAAAGTGTGTTTTGTTTGTTTGTTTGGGAATTTCGCACAAAGCTACTCGAGGGCTATCTGTGCTAGCCGTCCCTAATTTAGCAGTGTAAGACTAGAGGTAAAGCAGCTAATCATCACCACCCACCGCCAACTCTTGGGCTACTCTTTTACCAACGATTAGTGGGATTGATCGCACATTATAACGCCCCCACGGTTGAGCATGTCTGGTGCGACGGGGATGCGAACCCGCGACCCTCAGATTACGAGTCGCACGCCTTAACACACTTGGCCATGCCGGGCCACCAGAGGGCTGTTACCTGAAAGAAATATGACCTAACCGTTAGGTAATGAACACGTAATGCAGTTTCATTACTAGACGTTTCATAAAAGTAGTAGCTAATCCCATTATTTGGTTACGAGTATTCACGTGCTGCTGACTGTATAGCAGTCAAAAATTAGTAACAGTTAATGCCTGAACCTTGAAGTTTCTGGCATGGCCATGCGTGATATAAGATGCCGATCAGGTTGAAGATACCAAAGAAAACAAAGATGTTTCTAATTACAGAACTATTGTTATTAGGTTGTTTTTAGTACACTAATAAATAATCAGTTAACAAAAGTATAACATATTTTATTTCATAGTATACTAAGATTATGTGTTCCACAAAACTATTAAATAATTAGATTAGTGTCACAGAATAACATTATATTCCATAAAAGAATAACGAAAGGGCTCTGAATGAAATGATAAAACTTCTCTCACCGAAATACAGAAGTAGAATTTTTTTTAAAATTATTTTCTTGATTGGTTTGAATTCCGCGCGAATCTACAGAGGGCTCTCTGCACCAGCCGTCCTGAATTTAGCTGTGTAAGACTGACGGGAAAGCAGCTAGTAACCACCACCCATCGCCATCTCTTGGGTTACTCTTTTACTAACGAATAGTGAGATTGACCATTACTTTATAACGCACTCACAGCTGAGAGGGCTGGCACGTTTGGAGTAACGGGGATTCGAACCTTTGACCCTCAGATTACGAGTTGAGTGCCTTAGACACCTGGCCATGCCGAGCCGTTTTCTTGATAAGCCTGTTATAAAGATATTATGATAAAACTAATGTTTTCGTGCTTGTGTTTGTTTGTTTTGTTTGTTTTTCGCGCAAAACTACTCGACGGTTATCTGCGCTAGCCATCCCTAATTGAGCAGTTTAAGATTAGAGGGAAGGCAGCTAGTCATCACTACCCGTCGCGAACTCTTGGGCTACTCTTTTACCAACGAATAATTGGATTGACCGTCACATTATAACACTCCCACGGCTGAAAGGGCGGTCATGCTTGTTGTGACAGGTATTCGAGCCTGCAACCCTCAGATTACGAGTTAAGCGCCCCAACTACCTAACCATGATGTGCCCTACAGATGTCAGATATCATTTTGTAACTGAAGATAACCTGATTCCCGCCCACACCTGGACCATGAGACCTATTACACGACTTCACATGCTAGTTTCTCTAATTTCATATTTCTTTGCCTAATGTCGTATTATTATTGTTACCTTTATTTTTTGTTTCGTCTTCCCACTGCCTTTTACCTAGTGGTTCTGTTACGGTCTTGACCTACTGGCAGACAAATTCTGAGCACGAGTTTGAAAAGATACGAAAATAATTACAAAATTGTGTCCACTGTAGTATTATTAGAGAGAGGGTAGTGTTTTACATATCATGTATGATGCGAAGGATTGTAAATCACTAGAGGAAACAACAAGAACTAGTATAGCGAGCGGAATGCATGTGGAATTACTGGTGCAAACTTTGCTAATGTTTTTCTATTAATGTTACTTCATGGTGACTTCATTCTACATTTCAAAATATAGAATTACTTTTGTTAATGTCAAACCTATTATTACAAGTTTTATGAATATCAAATATTCATTGACGTCACGAATGAATGTTTTTTTTTAGTCAAATTGACAGAAATGTTAGCCATAAGCAGTTATTATATGCTTATTAATGATTCACAATTGTACATGGTCACTTTGTGACTGTTTATAATTCTTCCTGTAAGTACGAAAGTTATTTCTTTGAGTACAAGTAATTGCAAGTGTCTATTAATATGTTGTTAGCATGATATGCAAACCCAAGGTTTTAACCGAGATGCGGGATAGTATACAACACCTGCTGAAGCAAAACGACCAGGCCGAAACAAGCAATATATCAGATCTTTTAACGTCTTACACAGAAGTAATAGAAGCAGTTCCATTCCTTGTACACGGTGATTTATTGTGTTTATAAACTTAATTATTAGGAAGTAGAAATGCTGAATGTTTTCTAGGTTCATGCAGAATATTAAGGTAATTAGCAACGTAACAGACATTAAAAACACTTTATGTCAATGATAGCACAAGGATTGAACAATGCATTCTACTTAGGATTAGACTATGATAACTCAAAAACTGGAATTCACTTTCATTCGGTTTAACTTAGAAATCGAAAGAAGAGATAGAATGAGTCAAAACACACAATCTTGCTGTTATAAAGGGTTGTGTATAATAACGCGTCAATTCATTTGTTTTGTTTCTTTGTTTTCGAATTTCGCGAAAGCTACACGAAGGCTAACTGAACTAGCCATCCCTTATTTAGTAGTGTAAGACCAAAGTGAAGGCAACAGGTCGTCACTACCTACAGCCATCTCTTGGGCCACACTTTTACCAATCGTGGGATTATTTGTACCTCATAACACCCTCGCGGCTAAAACGACGAGCATGTTTGGTGTAACGGGCATTCAAACCCGAAAACCTCAGATTAGGTGTCAAGGGTGTCAATTGGAAAAGGTTTATGTGTAACGTTTCTGAGGCGTCAACGCACTTTTGGAGGAGTTTATGTGTATTGTTTTAATTATATATCAACACACTATTTGAAGTATTTATTTTTGGTGTTGTTAACACGTCAGGTTGTTGTTTGAATTGTTTGTACATTGTTCTGCATTAAAACAAATAAATAATATAGTTATGTATTATATAAAATTAAATAAATTACTAGTATTATGCTAACAATAAAAACAACAGATTGTCTGTTTCTAAACTACGTAAACAATTCAGGTGTAAGTAGAATAACAAAAAATATAAGAGGTTGTTTATTATCCACTCTGGACTGCCTGACATGGCCAGGTGGTTAAGGCACTCGACTTGTAATCTGAGGGTTGCAAGTTCGAGTCTCCGTCACACCAAACACGCTCGCTGTTTCAGCCGTGAGAGCATTATAATGTGACGGTCACTCCCACTATTCGTTGATGAAAGAGTTGTCCCAGATAGCCAAATGCCTCGTCATCTAACTAGTGACGTGCATGAATGGATTAACAAGATTCCCACTGTCCCTATCTACTATCTAGCGAAACCACAGCCAAGGGAACGGGCTTGGAGAAATCAGGACTAGAAACGTGAAAAGCTAATGGTGGATGGTGATGACTAGCTGCTTTCCTTCTAATCTTACACTGCTTAATTAGGGACAGCTAGCCCTCGAGTAACTTTGCGCCAAATTCAAACAAAAACAGTCTATATTGTTTTCATACCTGTCAAACTCATATTAAACTTTCTGTTCGTAACTCTAAACAAACACAACATGTTGTTCATATTCCGTACACATATTTATTTAAAACAGTTCTGATTTTATTATTTTACAATCTCAATTGCACGTTTTCATAAGATTGTGCTCAGAAATTAACCGTAAAAGTTCCTTTTTTTTTTTTTCTAATGTCAAGGTCTCACATTTTGAGGTTTAAGCATGCACATATGTTACGAAGTAAACGTGTCAAAAGGCTACCGTGAAAACTAATGGTATGGGTAGTCAAACAAAAGAGCATGTGTAATTTGAGAAGAACTTACTCTTCACACAGGAAACAAAATTAGCTTCATACTTGGGGGAAGAAAAAATTCATGGTTATTACAAAGTAAAGTTGTTTGTTAAGATATTTCTGTTACGTCACACGTGAAATCTAAGAACTTTCTTCTTCATCTGTTTTTATTTATTTTTTTCTTCTAATAAGATTACTTCATATGGTGCTTGGGAATATTCACAGAATAGCTCGTAATTATTTTACGTTCACACAGTTCTAGGTAACAAGCTAAGTAACTCCAGAGGTCCTTTCTCTTTCATTTATATGCAACTCATGCATGGTTAGGAAAAAGTAGATGCTAGTCGTGATTTCGCACTCTTTACATGGTGCGTAATAATACATATTACTGTTCTCTGTTGAAAAACAATATGTAAGAAGGCTGGCGGTTTGAAATCATAACAAACTTTCTATTATTATTTATTTTTATACAAATATATATTTTCTTGAGATATTTTACTGTTTGTTCTACATAAACATCATAATTTACATTAAAAATAATCCCGAAATATTAGACGTCTAGTCAATATTTCGTCGATCAGAATGGAATGGCTGGTATGGGTATTAACACATTTACTATTAAAGCAGAGAACAAAGTTTCGAACTTCCTAGGTCATCTTAACCATCTGAAAGTTGTTCTCTACTTTAATAGTAAAAGTGTTAATACCCATACCAGCCGTTCTGAGATACATTTCTATTTCAAGTAGGTTTCTCATCATCTAGAATTTCGTTGATCAATTATGTATTATCACTACAGAATGTATCCTCAGTAAATGTGTTGTTCTATTTGTTGTATTACAAACTTGACATATAAGAATCATCACAACTCAGGGAGTTCTCATCTGATATACGTATTCGGAAAATTGTATCATATTTCAAAATATAAACAACCGATGAATATTTAAACCTGTACTGTCTCCATTAAGTGTAAATAGGACTGTGCATGGTTTACACACTTAGTCTAAAATGATAGTCCATACAATTTTTTTTATATATGAAGGCATTCCTCCAGTGGCTCACGCTAAGCTTGGAGACTTATAACGCTAAAAATATAGAATCAATCCCAACAGTGGATAAAAAAATAGCCATCATAAAACTATGCTTTTGAGGAAGGCAAGTTATAGATTTTACCCTCATGGATCAGTGGTAAGTTTAAAGGTATATAACGTAATAATTCGGGATTCGATACCTGAGTTGGAAATAACATAATTAGCCCATTGGGATGTTTTGTACTAACGAAATGGAAGAGACAGAAATCCCAGTAGCCCATAGTTCACTCACGTAATTAAATCGAATACTGTATGAAATTCATAGACTGAGTCTGTTTGTTGGTTTGTAATTAAGCACAAAGGTACACAATGGGCTATCTGTGCTCTACCCACAACGAAAGGGGCATAGATTCAGTGTACAGTGGCATACAATATTGAAAGTATCAGATATTCAGCATAACACTGAATAATGCCATATAATAATGCGACTAATAAGACCAGATAGAACATGAAACATGTGCATGTTCATAAAATGAACTTATGACACAACATGTTATTGCAGATAAAACAGGAGTGCCTAGGTGTACACCCAGTTACCTTTGCATAATGGAAGAAATATTTTATTATCAGAACTGAAGAACGTAGATGTTAAGAACAGCAGTTAGTGTATTAATTGTACAGTATCTAGTAACAAGGTACTCTGATGAAGTTTACCGACGTGTTATTACGATGGGGCGAGCGTGGCCTCGTGTTTCGTGTGTTGGGATGCGAGTCATAGACCTAAAGTTTGCTAAAAGTTGTCTGGGATCAGATGCTTCTAATTTTAAACTGAGATATTAATTAG
Source organism: Tachypleus tridentatus (assembly GCF_004210375.1). Lineage (NCBI taxonomy): Eukaryota > Metazoa > Arthropoda > Merostomata > Xiphosura > Limulidae > Tachypleus > Tachypleus tridentatus. The sequence continues at coordinate 20,788,460 of NC_134830.1, forward strand.
AAGGCAGGTAGTAGTCGACAAAACTTACTGTTAACACTTTGACAACTCTTATCTAGCTTAATAGTGTGTTTTGACAGTGACTCTTATAACGTGTTCCTGGCCACAAAATACAAAAGGGAGCATGAATCAAACCACGAGTGCTTGTATTTACAGTCCAAATATTACAAGGGCACACATTACAACTTTAATTTTCATAATTTCTCTAGAAGAAAATGAAATATTAAATTTATTTCATTTAATATGCTCAGGTTTACTTAAATTCTTGGACCGGCATGGACAGGTGGGTTAAGGCTATCGTCTCGTAATTTGAGGGTCGCGGGTTTGAATCCCCGTCGCACCAAACATATTCGCTCTTTCAGCCGTGGGGGCGTTATAATATGACGGTCAATCCCACTATTCGTTGGTAAAAGAGTAACCCAAGAGTTGGCGGTAGGTGGTGATGACTAGCTGCCTTCCCTCTAGTCTTGCTTTGCTAAATTAGGGACGGCTAGCGCAGATAGCGCTCGTGTAGCTTTGCGCAAAATTCAAACAAACAAACTTAAATTATTTTGTAAATTAAAAGCCTAAAAGCAAGCCCTTATCATTCAAATACGTGTCAACCTTTCCATTAAATTCATTTAAATTAGCTGCACTTATCATGCCTAAAATTAACCCGTTCCAAAGGTCAATCATCCTATTAGAAAAATAAAGCTATCTCAACTGAAGATGATTCCTAGCGAGCCAAAATTTATATTTATATCCACTAGTTTTAAAATTTTCACCGTTATATATGAAAAAGGATGACGCACCAACACTATAAATCTTAAACAATTCAATGAGACCCCTTCTAATTATTCTTTTTTTAAAGCGAAAAAATAGATTCAGAGATCTTATATTATTCACGTATGATAACAGTGCTATCTGGTATCATCAGCAATGTCCTTCTTTTTTTCAACGTTTCAATATTTTTTCTAATGTAAGTAGTCCAAAAATGAACACTGTGATCCAAATATGGCCTAACCAATGACATATGCAAGGATATTATAATATCTTTTAGCTTGCATCCGTTATTTCTGTGGATAGAAACCTAAAAGTCCACTAGTTTTGTCACTAGAAAGAGCTCATTGTTTAGATGGTTTAAAAGGCTGATGAACTAAAAGAATAAGATATTCGTCTTCCATAACGCTGTTTAGGTTATACCCATTAATAATATACTAATAACTGAAATTACGATATTCCGAATCAGTACTTTGTATTTGTTATAATTAAAGCCATCAACCATTTGTTTGTCCAACTCGATAAATAATTCGAATCCTTTTGTAAAGCAGTCACATCATCCTAACAGAGAGTGAAACTAAAAACTTTGTCACCAGTAAATTTAAATAAAATATTGAATATCATTTATACCCATGTCACTGATGCAAATCAAAAAGTGCAAAGGTTCTAATGATGGTATGCCAAACACGAAATCCAGTTTAGCAGTGATCACTTGTAGCATGTGTTTTTATTAACCATTTCTTTGTTAAAATTAACCATAAATCTAAAGTAGCATTGTTCCAAGTAGTTTTCGAAATCGATCGCTGAAGGAAACTTTCCTGAATATTTTAAAAGGATTTCTTCCTCTTGAATTAACAGAAACATTTCCAAATCTATATAACTCTAACTGAGGTCACCTATAATTATAATTTCATATAGAGTTGAATTTCTTATCCCTCTGCAGATTTTCTCATTAATTTCATATTCAAACTAAACGAAAACCTATCAAACACCATAAACACAAAATAATATTATAAAAAGACCAAAATATGCACTACTTGTGCCGTAAAATTGCTAACAAATTAACCTTGACAGTGTCATCTTCGCTAATGACACTGTTCTACGTCATGGGTGAACCCGAGAAAAAACGTGTTTAAAGTGGCGTTGCAGCTTTCGGTGATGACGACTTCACGAAAGCAACACATGAGCCATTGAGATTAAGTGTCATAAAGGTCACGCGTTGGCAGATCAATTCCTCATTAAAGAAAGTGATTAGTAGAAAACTTTTAAATGCAGTCTAGACATCACAACTTTCTTTCTCTGATCCTTTGAACCTTGTGGAAAATAAACGACCAAACAACAATAACAGGTTTGATCTAGAAACGTTTGTTATGAAGTTGAACATTCTCAATTTACAGTAAGCTCGCATGAATCCGTTCCATAAACATAGGTTTGTAATCCACTTAAGGGATACGCACGGTTGTGACAATACCACAGCAGATGGACTTAGTTGTGATGTCAGCAAGCTGTTCTGATAAATACCCATATGAGCAGACATCCATAAAAACTCGTATGAAGTTGAACATTCCCAATTTACAGTAAGCTCGCATGAATCCGTTCCATAAACATAAGTTTGTAATCCAATTAAGGGATATGCATGGTTGTGACAATGTCACAGCAGATAGACTTAGTTGTGATATCAGCAAGCTGTTCTGATAAATACCAATATGAGCAGACATCCATAAAAACAGATAGAAATGCATTACAAAGAAAGGTTAGCTAGTTATTTCTGAATATGCAAGTGAACTGGATGTAAACTTCCACCATGGCACATATATTGAGTAGCAATGACTTTTAACAATCTCTGTCAAAATGACGCAAAAAGTAAAACCGCTCTCGTGGTCATTATCCACCCTCCAAAAGACAGAAGGAAAAAGGAACAAATGGATAGATCTGTAGCAGTAAGAGGCTACTCAGATGCGTAAAAATATGTAAACGAACTAGTATTTAGCCAGTATCTCTTAAAATGAAAGGAAAATTATCACTGCCCCCTGGATCACTGTTAACCCTCCAACAAAAGAGAAGGGGATAAGTAGCAGCAAAAGACTGACTTTGTGCAAGAAAATAAGAATAGGAATCAGCAAACGAAAGGTTGTGATCCAAGAACAAACACTCCAGAGAATGATCACTTCATTAATATCAGTATCACAGTAGAGGGGATTGTGTCCATCAATGTCCCCTTAGATGAAGAAGGGATACACCAACAGCTCAGTCAGATCATCAATGTCTGTTTACTCGTAATTCTTTCCTGGTAAAGAGAGCAAACAGTGATGGTATACCCGATGGAAACGTGGATGGCAATAGCCTATATGGGTGTAATGAGTGACTTAGACATGGTAGGTGTATGCTTGCTGATCATCAGTACCATATCAACTTGTTATTCCTGTACAAGGAAAACTGCCAAAATTTTACAGTTTCAGAATGCTCAGAGAATGTTTCTTGTAAAAATAAACACAAGAGGTGATAAGAATTGATCAAACCCAAAATATCATCTAATTTATCATTGAACGGCAACATCTATAGTTCCACTGTAACAAATAAGGCATTTTTATTAGGAGGAGGAAAATATAATAGAAAGCCTTTTCCTTCTCGACTATTATGCTTGTCTTCTAATTAGGAAGATGCCAGCTGATCTTCATGGATCCTAACTTGGGACAACTGGGCAGGTCTCTGTTAGATGAAAGAAATTCCAATGATTGAGTACAAGATGGAATCATAGTCATGCACTTCTGAACTGATGGAAAGAGCCCGAGCGTTCACTGGATGCTATGATGAGGACAGAGATAGCAGTATATGTGGATTTGTTAGCTATTAACATCATGGAGGGCAGAAGACTTCACAAGATGAAGAAAAACTCAGAAAGAGATATGGAAAGATCTTTCTGCAACCGCACTCTGGTGGTGAAATGGTGTGCAGCAGGAAACGCCCGAACTTTTATGCCTCAGGATAAGAGACATTTTTACAGTCTGTAACCGCTGTATATCTTTTCAAACACCAATTTAGGGCAAGAAAAAGCATTAAGAGTAGAAACTTTTACAATTAATACAATGTGAGCCTGATTGACATTAATAAGTGTCGTGACCTATGTCATTACATAGAACACACATCAAAGACACGACAAGAGATCTCAGAATGTCCAGTTTATTGACACTGGAAACACCTGAGACGATTAAGAATATTAGGCCGTACCTTACAGTCAGATAACATACCTTGACATGATAAATATTACGTTATTAGAATATTTGAAAATAGTAGAAGTGTAAACATGTTGGACATGACAAATATTACATTATTAGAAGACTACAGTATTCCATTTTTATAAGTGAAGCTACACAAAACAGTTCAAACGCCTAAGCTGGAGAGACAAATGATAATCTCCGATTTGGATATGCCAAGTAAATTCCTCTCATCAATAACTACGATTCAGAAATTCAAAGTAGCACGTGAGTATGTTCAATAGGAATCACTGATGGACTTGGACTTCCAAAGTAGTTCACTGTGATGTGGAGCAGATATTTTGACCAAAGTGTCACTAGACTGTAACTTATTGACTAAAACTGGAAATCCAAAAAAAAAACCTCTTCAATTCCCTCTGAATGAAAAAAGGGTTCATTTGCTTTAAAGATTGCTCATATAATGAATGAATAATGAAGAAATGATGTACACAAACAGTCTGAGATGGTAACTGTGAAACATAGTCATCAAATCTCGGTCGTTTAACAATCAGAGGTTTCTATTTTATTTTCATTATACGTATTTAGATTCTTCATAGAAAAATTAATACACATTTACTCCTCCATGGAATTTTACAAAGCGACACACTACGCTGCCAAACAAGTACATTGCAACTACGCCAGCGTTTCTTGCACTGTTCTCAAATAACAGCAGCACCAGACACAATGTCCACAACACCTGTTGAGAACATCCAGGTATCGTAGGTCCAGCTAAGGGGGTTGTGGGGCTCAGAGTTACCCGTCTACAGGAATTCAAGGCCAAAACGGCGTGTAGTTGCGCCACTAACTCATTCAACCACCAAAATTATCTTCTTCCATTCTGGGGCTGCTACGGCAAACACGTGGGTGGATGTTTGGATCACAGGGAAGGTAAACTATACGGATAGAACTTTTCCTGAGAGGGCTCCTTACCACGTCCATTGAGGGTTTCTAACTTAAACAAGTTACTAATAATGCATTAAATTTATAGCATTTATCAAACAGTAATACAATTAGTAGCCTAATGTATTAGGTTAAATAAATTATAAGACTTGCCTCATTAACATAAGTGAAAACTCTATTTCAAAAGAATATTTAATAGGTTTATTATCCTATAACCCATTATTAGTAGTAAAAGTTACCTGAAGGCTAAAGAGAATGAAAAACAACACTCTAATTTCAAGCCTATTATAGTAACTTCACGCTTAGTTGTACCTGTAGTAATAAAACCCAAAAGTTTCCAATTCCAACTGTTGGCTTTAAAAATATATTGAAATAATGCGTCTCCAGAAAAAAAACCATTATAATCCTACGACTGTAATTAATTATTAATTATTATTTCTTTCTCTCACGGTTCAAATCTTCCGTTCTTTATTTTTTACATTTTATAATGAAGCGAACGCCCGGCATGGCAAAGCGCGTTAAGACATGTGATTCGTAACCTGAGGGTCGCGGGTTCGCATCCCCGTCGCGTCAAACATGCTAGCACAGATAGCCCTCGAGTAGCTTTGTGCGAAATTCAAAAACAAAAAAAAACAGATAGCCCTCGAGTAGCTTTGTGCGAAATTCAAAAACAAAAAAAAATAATGAAGCGAACACCTGATATCAAATGAGAAAAAAAACAAACACGCCATCTCTTTATAAAACATTTAAACAGTATTTAAAAATACATCCAATCACGAAACATATTCATGAAATCTTTAGAATCTGGTATGGGTGTGTGCTTTTTCCTTTTTACTGTCCATTTATTGTTGTTGTTTTACCAAACGTGAAACAAAGATGTTTTCAAGAGGCATTTGCTTGGAGAAATTTCTTTAATAATTCACAATATTCAAGAATACATTAAAGTTGTCGTAGATCTCAAAACACGGTTCTTGGTTTTATTATTGAAGCTCAATTATTTCGTTCATTATTATTTTCTTTTGAAATTATTTTCTAACGTTAAAAACATTATTAATCATTGTTTAAAGTAAAGATAAAAAACAATAATTATTTACTAAGTATTTGACCTGTATACATCTGAATGCACCATGGATCCTAAATAGAATTAGAGCTCGTAAGTTACGTTAGGCGTGTAAGAGAAAGTGTGGGAGGGCATTCAATAAATAAAAAGTACAGAAACAGTCAAAAATAAGCTAAGCCTAAGCCAACTTTTTAAACCGTATACAACAAATGAGTTAATAGTTAAGATGTTGATAATATAGCTTTCTGTCTAATGGCTTCTTCCTTGTATGTTTCCCATTATCGTTCAACACTTGCTACTAAACTCTATAGGCTTCCCATTGTTAGCTTCACCTTGTATGCTTCCTATTATTGTTCAACACTTGCTACTAAACTCTGTAGGCTTCCCATTGTTGGCTTCACCTTATATGTTTCCCATTATCGTTCAACACTTGCTACTAAACTCTATAGGCTTCCCATTGTTGGCTTCACCTTGTATGTTTCCCATTATCGTTCAACACTTGCTACTAAATTATATAAGCTTCCCATTGTTAGCTTCACCTTGTATGCTTCCTATTATTGTTCAACACTTGCTACTAAACTCTGTAGGCTTCACCTTGTATGCCCATTATTGTTCAACACTTGCTATTATATAAGTTCCCATTGTTACACTTGTATGCTTCCTATTATTGTTCAACTTGCTACTAAACTCTGTAGGCTTCCCATTGTTGGCTTCACCTTGTATGTTTCCCATTATTGTTCAACACTTGCTACTAAACTATATAGGCTTCACATTGTTCCTATTATTGTTCAACACTTGCTACTAAACTCTGTAGGCTTCCCATTGTTGGCTTCACCTTATATGTTTCCCATTATTGTTCAACACTTGCTACTAAACTCTATAGGCTTCCCATTGTTGGCTTCACCTTGTATGTTTCCCATTATTGTTCAACACTTGCTACTAAACTCTATAGGCTTCCCATTGTTGGCTTCACCTTGTATGTTTCCCATTATTGTTCAACACTTGCTACTAAACTCTATAGGCTTTCTATTGTTGGTTTCACCTTATATGCTTCCCATTATTGTTCAACACTTGCTATTAAACCCTACTGTGCTACTTATCTCTAATTATAATATTTGTTTGTTTTGTTAGAGTTTCACCTGTTTATGTAATTTTCTTTGTCTTTTTACCCTGGTCTTTTTTTTCCATTATCTTTTTTATCCTTGTCTTTCACTGTCATTCGATATATGTTATGGAGAGACAGAGATAATAAAAATAGATTATCGTTCACTCGAATATATTTAAGTAAAATATTTCCTCCTCCATAGTATCTGCAGTGAATTCGGAAGAGTTGAAACAAAATGTGGTCACGCAGAACAACGATTAGACCCTAAAACACACTCTTATTTCTTTATGGAAAAATCTGTAGTGGTATTATAACTTACTAAGTTCTAACAAAGAGCATACTATTTTTAGTATAGCGTACAAAATTGGTATTATAAAACGAGCTTACGTAACAATAGATCGTTGTAAGAAATGTGATTGAAGTGATGAAAGTTACGATATTCATAAAAGAATACATTTTTATTAAATGCATGAAAGACCTTCGCTTCTCGTAATTCATAAAATAGACTTAATTTCTCAACGTATGTTTCAATCATGGACTTAACTTGATGACGAATCATAGAGATGAGAAACGTTTTTTAAAATTCACAGAGAACTGAAAACATAAGACTGGCTCGTATTCTTCGAGATACACCTGAAACATAGAGTTAATCATATAACTCTTCAAGACATACAGAGATATTTTAATTTAAAACTAAGTTTTATATTTCAAAGATAAGTACGTAGTATAAGTAGTTTTAGAGTCGAAAGATAATTATACAGTAAGCTAAGACTATGATTGTAGTTCAAATATAAATACGTCGCAACTTAATTTTTATTTTTTATAGTTCACACATAAATACATATTTCAACCTAAAATCTACTTATATACAATAGTTCAGAGATAAATATACTGTAACAGACAGTGTAGCATACAATTTTATTACACAGTTCAAAGACAAGTAGATATAGAAACCTAAAACCGACTTCATAACCCAAAAACTAGTATGCTGTAACTCAGAATTTAATTTTATAATTCAAACCTCAAACTGAGATTTATTGTCGGAATATGAGCAGGTTTATTCTCTGAACTAGTAAGAGTATATTGATTTCGACATATAGGCAGAAAACATGGAGGGAGTTTGGAAAGTTCAATGATCACTTGGAATAGTTTACGTTATGTCGACAGCGAAAAAACAAAACAAAAGGAAAATAACAAAATATTTGTATTACTGACACAGGCGTTGAACGTCAATTTGTGTTTCATTTACTTAAATATTTTGTGTTATTACAGTCGACGTGGTATTACAGTCGATGTGTTATTACAGTCGATGTGGTATTTTTGTGAACTAGCAGAAGAACACTAAAGTTCCGTTATGTGGTCATTCTCTCATTCATGATACCAGTAGTTTTCCTTGAGTGTTTTAACATTGTTTATCATAAAATATTCTTCTGCACTATCTCAGGACGGCTGGTATGGGTATTAACACTTTTAACCAAAATAAAGCAGAGAACAACCTTTCGACCATCTTAGTTGTCTTTAGGTTAATAAATAGAGAGTTTGCAACTGACCATTGATTAGGACATGTTTTAAGGACTATGGTGTAAACGGGTAAGAAACTGTAGAGGGGTGCAACCTTCTTTCTGAATTTCGCGCAAAGCTACACGAGGGCTATCTGCGCTAGCTGTCCCTAATTTAGCAATGTAAGGTAGCTAGTCATCACCACCCACCACCAACTCTTGGGCTACTCTTTTACCAACGAATAATGGGATTCATCGTCACATTATAGCTCCTCCACGGCTGAAAGGGCGAGCATGTTTGGTGCGACGGGGATTCGAACCCGTGACTCTCAGATTACGAGTCGAACGTCTTAACCCATCTGGGCATGCCGGGCCATCGCGTTGCAACCTGAAGATGACCTAAGAAAGTCGAAGCGTTCTTCTCTGCTTTATTAGTGTGTGTGTGTGTTTTCTTATAACACACATCGGGCTATCTGCTAAGTCAACCGAAGGGAATCAAACCCCTGATTTTAGCGTCGTAAATCCTTAGATTTACCGCAGTACCAGCGGGGGACGCTTTATTAGTAAAAGTGTTAACACCCATACCTGTAGTCCTGAGATGTATTTTTACTTCAAGTGGGTTTCTCGTCTTCACGAAAGATCTTTTACCTTATTTAATTATAAAATGTTCCACAACTCAGCTTTTCATAAACGAACTTATTGCTTCAGGCACTGTAATTTTATTATGCAGAAAAATTATTCTTTATGCTCAAAAGTGTAAGTAATTTAATGAGCTAAAATATACAAAAGAATATAAAACCTTTCACCGACGTCTAAGTAGCTTTATCTGTTTGATCGTATCTTTTTACAAAGAAGATTAAGACATCAAGTTTTGTAGTTTTGTTGTATAATGTTTCTCACAGTTACGATAGAACAGTAAACTATCAACAAATAGTGTATGTGTCTGTGTGTTTTTCTTTTAGCAAAGTCACATAGGGCTATCTGCTGAGCCCACCGAGGGGAATCGAATCCCTGATTTTTCCATTGTAAATCCATAGACTTACCGCTGTACTAGTGGGGGGGGGGCTAACAAATAGTAATATAAAGTGCAGAAACTATTTATCGCATACGGTATAACATGGTAAAATATATTGGATAAAAGGAAAAAAAAAGCTCTACAATTACAGATAAACGTTTTGGATGAAAACAAAAACACTTTAACAACTCTGAGTGAAAAAATGTATTTTAAACTACCGATAAGAAATTAAATTTTGATTTACTATTAGACATAAACAGTTATGAGAAAATTCATTTATTTGGAATATTCAACTTAAACAATACTTTATAATGACATAAGTACTAAACGGTCACGTTTAAATATAGCCGTCTCTAATTCTCGACTGCAAAATTGACTGTCACTTTTATTTTGCGATCACAACTAGGAGTATGAAACGTGTTCATAAACTTGTGGACAGGATAGGAACGATTCACCTTTCCATCTTCAGTTTGGTTCAAAAACCACTGAGAGCTGTCCAATTAAAATCAATTATTTTACTCACTGACAAGAATATTTTTCAAACACAACTTTAGTGGAATTATTTCGTCAAATTCTTACTTGAATATGTAATCCCATGTTCTTGGATTTTTGTAAAGTTGTGGTATTGTCATACTTGCTTATTTTAAAGCGAATAAAAGTTTGGCTTATATTTTCACAAGGATCTTCAATGGTTATTTGAGCTGGCTGTTCCTAATTTAGCAGTGATAGATTAAAAGAGGGAAGGCAGCTACTCAAACCATCGCCAGCTCTTGTGTTACTCCTTTAACGATGATTAGTAGGATTGACCATTACATTATATCGCACCACAACTGAAATGGAAAGCATGTTTGGCGACAAGCCTTGATTTCCAGGCCACTCCAGGCCTAGAAATATGGGATAGAGACGATAACAGAATAGTCAAACAGAAAATTGGATGACGTATCTGAATCTGCAAACTTGACTGAGTTTTTAACTTGTGTGAGAAATGAAGAAGTTGGACATGTTTTAATGAGAGTGAAAGTAATCCTTATTACAAACACAAGTGTATGTATTTGTGTAGACAAATGGATGATCACCTATACTGGATCAGCGACTAGATCTTCAATTTTTCTTCCTATGACTTGAATCTCTGCACAACGAATCATGATGAACACGAAGTAGGAATGACCTTTTAGTGTATCGCGCACCTGTCACTTTCTCCTACCATTTTCAGTTTTAAACATACCGATATCTTCAATTCAGCCACCGAAAGAATGTGTGTACCCTTTAGCCAGCACAACTGATCCACAAAATGAGGAGAGAGAGTCAAAGTCATGCTTGAAGTGACAATTTTAATGGCTCTGGATCAAGTATTTTTTATGTCCAAATCTGCATAGAAACAAACAACATAGCAATTTCAAAAGGTTGTATATCAATAAAGATGGTAAAATACTACATGATATACAGAATACATGATATACGCTAATTCCACATGGTTTCAGACTTGATCTCAAGCAGCAAGTAAAGTCAGCTTTAAATCTTCAGAGTAAAATAAAACAAAAATATACAAAAAAATTGCACACTTCAACAAAAATCACCTGTTTCCTGTAGAAGGATGAAGTCTCGTAAAATATGATAAGTTTATAAAAAAATGAAACATTTAGAGTGTTAGAAATTCCACTGTGTTCCCTCATGCAAGGGAAGGATGAAACTTTCTTTTTTCCAGCAGGGAAAGTAGTTTGTTCTAAAAAATAAAATAAAAAAGAGAGAGAAGCAAAGAACTAAAAAAAACAAACTTCCAAAAACATGTAAGTGAGCACTTCATAAGAAAATTTTAAAATATGTTGATAATATTACAGATGGTGAAAATGTTCATAATATTTGGTGGGAAAATTACGAATATAGTTCTAGAATACATGGTATACACGAATGTTACAAAGTTACTGAATGCTTTGTGAAGAAACGGGCCCGGGCATGGCCATGCGTATTAAGGCGTGCGACTCGTAATCTGAGGGTCGCGGGTTCGCATCGCCGTCGCGCCAAACATTCTCGCCATTTCAGCCGTGGAGGCGTTATAATGTGATAGTCAATCCCATTATTTGTTGGTAAAGGAGTAGCCCAAGAGTTGGCGGTGGGTGGTGATGACTAGCTGCCTTCCCTCTAGTCTTACACTGCTAAATTAGGGACGGCTAGCACAGCTAGCCCTCGAGTAGCTTTGTGCGAAATTGAAAAACAAACAAACTTGTCAAGAAATACCTGTTTTTATATCTTATTTCTTACATTGCAGGCTGCAAATATAATTTTATTTTGTGAACTTTTCATATTTTTCTATGATATAAAGTTACAAAAAACTGTATTTAAAATGAAAATAGAAAATAGAATGAAACGTTGCTTATACCTTTTGTATGATATGATTTTATTTTGTTTATAAAGTGATTTTATATGACAAAGCAGAAAAAATGCTATTTCTGTAAAATTAATTTCATACGAATATTTTCAGGTCAAATAACTGAAAACAAATTGGAATTTTACAAGGAAACTGTCAATATTAGTTGATCCCGAAGAGAGAGAAAAATTACCAACATACATAATGGGCGGAACTTTCACTAAAGGATTGCAAGCTCTTAATACAAAAATCCAAGATGATTCCTCACGAGACCCCTTAGATGATCCACCTGTACCTGTTCCTCCTGATCCAAGGCTACCTTTAACAGCAAAACAGGTATTCAACATTTCTAAATCGTGGAAGGGAATTGCACGTGCAATGGAAACAACGGGTATTACGATGTTCGTCAAGTAAGTAAATTCAGAAATATATTAAATAATCACAGGTTATGTTAATTATTTTTACCCAAATAAATACGTCTTTCAAATAATGCTGCTTTATATTTGGTGCCATAGTTTTACGACACAGTTACGTAAATCTTTTATGATTGCTTCTCATCACTCTTCATAATCACTTATCACAAATTAACTTCAATAATCGAAACCTATATTTACAATATTTGGTAAATAATACTATTACTGATTAAATATTGTATAACAAAGTTGGCATTATATAATTACTGTTTACCTTTGTTATAAGTTTTTTCATAAAATTTCATTTATATCATGTTGGTCCTTCGCTGGTACAGAGGTAAGTCTACGGATTTATAACTCAAAAATCAGGGGTTAGATTCCTCTCGGTGAACTCAGCTGATAGCTCGATGTGGCTTTAGTACAAGAAAGGTTGGTGTGTTTTGTTATAGCACAGCCACATCGGGCTATCTGCTGAGGCCACCGAGGGGAATCGAACCCCTGATTTTTGCGCTGTAAATCCATAGACTTATCGCTGTACTAGCGGGGGACACTATAAGAAATACACACGTACACATTTCATGCTGAAATTGTATCTTTCAAGCTTCTCAATTATACATTTAAAATATCAAACTAAATATGTTTACAACGTTGTCAACACAGGCCTTCGAATTTAAACTTCATTAAAGCTGTTTTAGTTTCAGTAATAGACTTCTATAATTCAGCTATGCAGATTTCGATAATAATAATTTTTTTATATCGCTTAATAATTTTTTTTTTTACATATCGAGAAAAAATCTCATTACATCAAATTATCATTTCGTTTACCACAATAAATATTTTATTATTATCATTTTTAACAAAACTACAAGAAAACTAAAGAAAAGGGAGGAACATTAGTGACATCAACGAAAACGCATTGCCACTCATCCTGATTTTGTGAGAAGTCTACGTTTTTAGCGTCAAAACTAAATGCTGTGGTCTTTCTTCTATGTATTACATCTAGAGCATTTAGTTTCAGTGACCAACAGCAATAAGTCATTATGCTGATGTTACACCTTCACTGTTACCTCCTCTCCATTTCTCTGATGTGTTGATGAAATGCCTTCTTAGAGGCACAGCGATATGTCTGCGGACTTATCAATGCTAGAATTAGGGTTTCGATACTCATGGTGGGCAGAGCACAGATAGCCCATTGTGTAGCTTTGTGCTTGACCTCAAACAAACAAACTTCATGAAACCTTTTCCCTGGTTCTTTACTGAAGGCACGGAGGTTTTCAGGGAAATAGTCAGTAGCTGAGTGTAAGAAATAAAATTTCAAGCTCATATTACAACCTAGTTCTTGGAATTTATCGAGTATCTTATCGACAACGTTTTTGTAATTTGGGATCTTGTAGTTTCCTAAAAAAAATTCACAACATTTTTTTTACATCACACTTATTTTTTCAACTTTTCTCATTGTTCTTTCGAACTATTCATCCGAAGTCAAATTTCTAATCTGAGGCCCATCAAAAATCCCTTCTGGAAATTTCCACGTAGATACTTGAAATAGTCGCCATCTTTGCCTAAGACTTTTACAAACTGCTGCTCTTGGGCTACTCTTTTACCAACGAATAGTGGCATTGACCATCACATTATAACGCCCCAACGGCTGAAAGGGCGAGCATATTTGGTGTGACGGGAATTCGAATTCGCAACTCTCAGATTACGAGTCGAGTGCCTTAACCACCTAGCCACGCTGGGCCACCACTGTGAAAAAGAATACATTTAAGATTTATTTTGAAGGAGTCACCACTCACTTGGCTCATAGACTGCAGCTCCTACCAAATATATTAACTTAGCAATATTGTTGCAATAAACCAGTGAAACTTCTTGCGAAAAGTATGGTATAAACTCTATCTCACGATTTCTATACCAGTGAAATGACGTTCTTGAAGAAAGCCAATTTTAAGCCTGATGTCTAGATACTAACATCTCTGAAGAATCCTTTAGAAGGCCTAAATTTCTCACCAGATCATTAAGTTCATCTTTTGTTAAAAGTTATGGTTCACCAGATGTTGAAAACAACCTCGCTCATCATGGCCAGGTGGTTAAGGCGCCCGACTCGTAATATGAATGTCGCTGGTTCGAATTCCCCTCACACTAACATGCTCGCCCTTTCAGCAGTAGGGGCGATATAATGATACGGCCAATCCCACTATTCGTTGGTAAAAGAATAGTCCAAGAGTTGACGGTGGGTTGCATTCCCTCTAGTCTTGCACTGCTAAGTTAGGGACGGCTACCGCAGATAGCCCTTGTGTAGTTTTGTACAAAATTAAAAAATAGAAGGAAGTAAAACAGTTCATAATTCCTATTTACATCATATTTAGAACCAGATGAAACTATACCAAGACGTTTCAATGAAGTAAATACAGTTACATCAGGTCCATTAGCAACAGGTCTTACAACAGAGTGAAGGTTAGGTTAAGAAATTTTCTTTTAATTTCGAGTGTTGTAGCCTTACACGTTACGTGAACAAAAATATCAGTCATCTTCGTGGTTCCAAGGCTCATGCCATACCATTTAAATTCAGAAAGGCAAACACATTTTTCTTACCTTCAATCCATTGTCTCAACCTCTTGATACAAACAGTGCAAACTTTGTGCGGAGCCCATGATTTGTCGTGAAATCCCAGTTTTATTCCAGACAACGTTTTGTACTGTTTTTGACAATCTCTGTAATGTTTTGCCTTTGTTTCTTTATAACAATTTACTGCAAATATAAAAGAACATGCTTAGGTCATTTACACAAGATACTGTTGCCATAGCGGTGAATAAATAATGCTGAAAAAAACAAAATAATATCGAAGTGCACGCACAAACAAACACTATCCGCAAATGACACGTTATGCAGCCTGTTGTGGATTCTAGAACGATGGATAAGGCTGTCACATGGTGACTGGTCTATAGAAATCTATAGCCTATAGCCAGTAGTTGTCAACCTTTTAAGCATAACGAAATGTGGCCCGATTTCCAGGAAAATAATTTACTTATGACATTTTGTGAAAATTTTATACTTGATGAAGAATTATGAATATAATGTTCGAATTCAAAGCAAAAGAATTGCTGTAGAACATTTAAAAATTTCGAGACAATAAGCCCATCGTAGGCTTGTGGATTGTTTAATGAAAGATTTTTAATACTTTGTATCAAACTAAAAATATTAATCAAATTAATATTATTAAAGAACGAGACCCCACACTATGATTTAAGAAACATTTCTTAACCTTCTTTGTTTGTGATTGTTTCCCCGTTCTCTTTCAGCGCAAAGCTACACAATGGGATATCTGTGTTGTGACCATCACACGTATTGAATCCAGAAATTTGGCCTTATTTAGCCTTACTGGTCACCAGTACAGGATTTAACAGTTCTGACTGCAGATGCTTTGAGCCAAGATTGGTCCACGTGTGCCTGTCCTTCATTTTGACTTTTATCCAAGGTGCTGTTGCTTAGTTGTTAATCACCTTACTGTCTTTCTCAATGCCCCCTTTGGTTACTTCAATAGTGGTTTTCACCTTCTTTGTCTCTTGATGTTACAAGAGTATCTTCCTCTTCCAACTTATCTTTGAGCCAGTAAAGAGTTGTTGCCCATACGTACTCCATTTAGCTATGAATCGTTTTTTTATTTAAAGTTTGCTTAACTATGTCTTCATCCCTTTCTATAATTACTATTCATATTTTCCAGTTTTGTTATGCTATTTTATTGGGATAATTTACATCATAATAAGTTAATTATGAGCTATACGCCAATAATGCCTTGTTTCTGTGATGTCTTCTGCGCACATTCAATGATAAAATTAGTCACAGTTGAATGATATAACACTGTACATATAGATATGTCATGTGTGTTCTCGTAACGTGACTTTTTTCAATGGATGATAAGTTTTAATATTTAAGAAACGTATTTTTCGGTTCAAAGTTTTCACGTATTACTGTAATATATACATTATTCAACACCCAAAACAAATAACAAGGCTGTATTAATGTGTATAGAAGGCATGCAGTCAAGAACAGAAAGAAAGTTTACACAGTCTGAATACAAAACTGTGCTGTTAAGAGTAAACTGCTTTGTCTGGAAGAGTGAGAAAAGATTATTACTTCGAAATAAATTGAACCGGATTGTATTACGTAAGGAATCTTTCAGTACCTTGTAAACATGTAACTTTGATGAAAAATAATTGACAGTACTGTTTCATAAATATTAATTTCCTTTTGTAAGTTGTTATTTTAATTAGTTAGAAACCAGCTTGATATAGATTACCAAGTTAACAATATCTTAGTCTGCAATAAGCAAAGTTTGAGCCTGAATTACAGACAGTAACCATTTGGAGGACCATGATACTCACCACTGAGCTAGTCATCACGACCCACCGCCAACTCGTGGGCTACTCTTTTACCAACGAACAGTGGGATTGACTGTAACATTATAACGCTCCTACGGCTGGAAGGGCGAGGATGGTTGGTGCGACCGGGATTGGAACCAGCGACCCTTGGATTATGAGTTGAACGCCTTAACATGCTTGGCCATGCCGGGCTGTGCAAATAAGATTTAATTGATGTTTTAGTTCATGCTGTGGGTTGTGAGAACATTGCCACTGCTTCTAAGAAATAACTAGGGCTGTTGCAAGCTGTGTAAAACAACAAACCAAACAATAACTTTAAAGTGTAATCGTTGTTTTCTTGCAGTACTATTGTTGTATATTTAATCTTAACTCACACAGCTAGTTTGGATAGACTTTAAAGCAACCTCACAGATATAAATGTTATTGTTTCTCTATCTCAGTAAAAGGTAGTGTCTGTTTCTCCTTCTACGCGCTTAAATACTGTACTGATGTAGGAACGTTTAGATCCAGGATGATGATGACCGAATTGTGACTCACACGAGATATCTCATAAACATTCACTTAAAGAATTACACAACCACCAATAAGGAAGTCCTGGCATGGTACCGGTATCACATATGTAATCTTAAAATTAATCAAAACAAAACAAACAACAAGTCACGTACTGATTTTTATTGGACAGACTGTACTTTTATTGGCGAAACCATTGGTCGTAATAAACGAAGTTTTTGTGGAACGTGCATTTGTCTTTGTTTTTCCCATTTTATAAAGTTCCGCCAAGTTCCGATTGTTTCAAGTATTAATTATAAACAACTGCTCCTATTCTATATTATATACTAGTTTCTACAACTGAGACACAATCAAGTTTTGATAACAGCTTGAAACGGTTCAACTGTTTCATTGAAACTGGGAAGAATCAGTTGAATCCGATATATATGGTAAGCAACTGTAGCTGCTTTATTTAGGAACAGAACTTTCAAACGTTTTGTTCCAGTTGAAAACTAGAAATTCTTTGGAGGTCATTTACGAAATCTGGTTCTAGGGATGTAGTTTCGTTAAAAGGTTCCAATACCGCTTGTCTGAACTAATAATTGTTTGTTTTGTTTTTTTGAATTTCGCACAAAGCTACTCGCGGGCTATCTGTGCTAGCCGTCCCTAATTTAGCAGTGTAAGACTAGAGGGAAGGCAGCAAGTCATCACCACCCACCGTAAACTCTTGGGCTTCTCTTTTACCAACGAATAGTGGGATTGACCGTACCATTATAACGCCCCAACGGCTGAAAGGGCGAGCATGTTTGGCGCGACGGGGATGCGAACCTGCGACCCTTGTATTACGAGTCGCACGCCTTAACACGCTTGGCCATGCCGGGCCTCTTAACTAATAAATGGAATGATTATATGTTAAACAATCAAGTACTACGTCACCTGGCCCGACACGGCCGGTTGGTTAAGGCACTTGACTCGTAATCCGAGGTTCGCGGATTCGAATCGCGGTCGCATCAAACATGATCGCTCTTTCAGCCGTGTGGGCGTTATAATGTGTCTGTGAAACCCACTATTCCTTGGTAAAAGAGTAGTCCAAGAGTTGGCGGTGGGTGGTGATACATTTCAGTCAAATGATGGTTTTGAAGATGTTTTTCAAAAGTAAATTTTGCTGTTGTAAATAGCAAATCACTTTCAAAAAGTGTTTAACCTTTTTTTAGGTTGTCGAATACCGTACTCTTGGCTTAAGATTTACGAAAACCTCCTAAGGTAACGTAATACGAGACTTGAAAAGAACTTGATGATATACCCACTTGACTGTTTATCTAGACTAGTTTGTTTGTTTTTAATTTCGCGCACTTCACGAGGACTATCTGTGCTTGCCGTCCCTAATTTAGCAGTGTAAGAATAGAGGGTTTGATTTGTTTTAAATTTCGCGCAAAGCTGCACGAGGACTATCTGTGCTAGCCGTCCCTAATTTAGCAGTGTAAGACTAGAAGGAAGGCCGCCAGTCATCACCACCCACCTCCGACTTTTTGGCTATTCTTATATCAACGAATAGTTGGATTAATTGTTCCATTATAACGCCCCCACGTCTGAAAGGGCGAGCATGTTTGGTGTGACGGGGATTCGAACTCGCGACCTTCAGATTACAAGTCGAGTGCCTTAACCACCTGGCCATGCCGAGCCATCTAGAGTGGATAATAAACAACTTCTGATCGTTTTTGTTATTCTACTATAACTGAATTGTTTATGTAGTTTAGAAACAGGCAGTTAATTGTTTGTTATTGTTAACATAATGCAAATAATTTAGTTAAGCTTATGTAGAACATAACTACTTTCTTTATTTGTTTTAATGCAGAACTACAGAGTAAGATATCTCTATTCTGTAGACCTCGAGTAATCGCACATTAGATTTTAGTGTTGCGATTTAACAAACTTGCCTTGGTTCACTGCGATACTATTCAACGTAACATAAATATTTTAACTAAGAATACATATCTTTATTTCTGTCATATAACTTTTAACGTATAGTATAATGGTAGGCTTGGCATGACCCGGTGATAGCGGCTCTCGACTCGCAATTTGTGAGTCACTGTATCGAATTTTCTTTATCGAGGATGCTATAATGTTACGGTTAATACCCTTATTCGTTTGAAAAAGAGTAGCCCAAGAGTTGGCGGTGAATGGTGTTGGTTGACTGCCTTCATTCTAGTTTGTTATTGCTAAATTATGGACAGCTAGCGCAGATAGCCTTCGAATAGCTTTACTTGAAATTCACATTTTGTCTGTTATTTCATGAAATTCACTAAACAAATGAATTTATAAAAGAGGTAAATGTTTGTTTATAACCAATTTTTCTGAGAGTTTTGGATACAAATACTTACCTTTGTGTCTTTAAAGTAATATCATATTAAATCGGTTTCTTATTATTTACAGGAAATCAGGTTTTCCATTTCTTATCACCAAAGTATCATTATGATCTATTCTCTATGGTACAAATTTTGTAGAGTTGTGATTGTTATTTGGGCAAGTAATAACGATTTCAATGTCCTATTGTAAACGTATATGTTTTTATTATATTTTTCTTTGAAAAATCTTCTTGTTTGTTTCATATATCTCGTCCATACACTTAGCTTTTGCATAGTTGTGTTTCTAAATCTAAATCTCCCTTGTTCAATACTGTGAGATTAAGATTAAAGACCGGGTCAGAGGCTCCGAGTTCAGGCATAATAATCCTATATTTAAAACAATACTAACGAAAGCAGACAATTATTTAACAATACCCACTGCCTACTTAGCTATTAAGATCCGAAAAGTGATTGACATTTGTTTTTATTATTATAAGTATGCAGTATTTAGCATGTTCATCATTGGGTTTTCAAATACCTGTCTTGGCATACCATGAGTTTGTTCACGCCTAACTCCTTCCTAAATTTAGTATATTTCAAAAAACTGCTGATTGTTCATAAATATTAAGCACTCGATGTTCACTCGATTCTATTTTATTTATTTGGTGATCAATCTTATTTTAGGCTTTTTGAAGAAAATGAAGACTTAATAACCTTGTTCAAGAAGTTCCAGTATCTTCAAACACAGGAATCTAGGATGGAGAGTTTGGAATTGGCTCAACATGCTTCCATCGTCATGACAACTCTTGATGAAGGGATTCGATCGCTGAACAAAGTGGATTATTTGATTGACCATTTGCATTCAGTGGGGAAGTTCCACACGAAAATTGCAGGATTTAGAAAAGAAAATTTCTGGGTATTTATTTTATCGTAAATTTAAAGAAGACTGCTTTTAAATGCAGATCTTTAATCATTGTTTTGGTCTTTTGCATTTCGGGTCCGGCATGGTCAAGTGGTTAAGACAAACGACTCGTAATATGAGGGTCGCGGGTTCAAATTCCCATCTCATCAAACATGCTCGTCCTTTCAGATGTGAGAGCGTTATAATGTTATGGTCAATCCCACTATTCATTGGTAAAAGATTAGCCTAAGATTTAACTGTAGGTGGTGATGACTAGCTGCCTTCCCTCTAGTCTTACACTGCAAAATTAGGGACAGCTAGCGCAGGTAGTCCTCGTGTAGCTTTGCGCGAAATTCAAAAAACAAACAAACTTTTGCATTTTGAATAAAACGTCAATGTTTTAAGTCCAAAACACAAATATATTTTATTGAGTAAATAATGTTTCGTGTTTCAAATTCTGAGATTCGTAAAAATAACTAAATTTTAAAAATTAGTGGTTAATTATGACAAGAGTAAGCATATAAAACGTGTTTTACTTTTATTGTACTAAAAGGTATCTCTTTCTTAAGTTGTAAGTGTTTGGCCCAAATATACGTTTTTGTCCGAGAAGAAGACTTAGAGAATTAGTAGGCCTTGCTAACATTAATTAGCTAATTGTCTCGTATATTTATTGATAAAAAATGTTCATATAACGAAAACAAAACAAACAAATCGATGATACAGAATGCATACGTTGCTGCCCTACATGCATGATGTTTGAAAGAGGGTTTCTGATTTGTGAGATCAAAAGGCAACACATATTGTCTGAGGAACAATCAACGTACAAAGCACGTTAATTCTACCGGATTGTGGGGGAATGTCCCCCCAAACATTTAGCTGAAATAAGATTAAATATCACAGCAATTTTCTAATTCTACCCTATTATGGATGAATGCCCCCCATAAAATTTAGCTGCAATTTTGCATGAAATATAGCTTAAACTATTGCATGGTTATTCACACAAAATCCACAGTGTTTGTTTGTTTGTTTGTTTTTTAATTTCGCGCAAAGCCGTTTGTTTTGTTTTTGTTTGTTTTTTTAAATTTCGCACAAAGCTACTCGAGGGCTATCTGTGCTAGCCGTTTTTAATTTACCAGCGTAAGACTAGTGGGAAGGCAGCTAGTCATCACCACTCACCGCCAACTCTTGGGCTACTCTTTTACCAACGAATAGTGGGATTGACCGTCACATTATAACGCCCCCACGGCTGGGAGGGCGAGCATGTTTGGCGCGACCGGGATTCGAACCCGTGACCTTCGGATTACGAGTCGCACGCCTTAACACGCTTGGCCATGCCGGATCATCAAAATCCACAGACATCCAACGAATCATCATTCTGTTGTAACACTCCATTTAGACTTAAATTAATGTATATATGCATATTTTATTAGAGTAAAGTATTGTACTACTTTCATGGTGTGTATTTAATACTTCTCAAATTTTTTATTAATTTAAACTAGTTCGTACAACAGTAGTATATTACATATTTCAATTACTGGCTATCATATACATACATGTATTTACTACTAAAATAACATGATGTTCCAAGGTTGTTGCATGTTAGACATCTTACCTAGTTCGTACATTGTTAACTTTTTCTTTTATCTTACTTATATTGTTAACTACGTTAACTTCTTATAGTAGGCCAGGCCTACTAATGTTGTCATTTGGAGGAGTGTACTGTTAATGGGTGGGTCAGAGGGATACTTGTTTTTTTTAGTTTTGTAAAAACCACTAGCTGATTTTTTTTTCATGCGGTATTTTAACAGTTTTCTGCTATTTATTCAATGTGTTTAGGTAATGTTGGCAGCTTTTACTGGGGTCAGTGCACTCTTCCAAATTTCAACACCATCTGCTAATTTCGATTCATATACATAATTTGCTTCGTCTAGGGGAATATGGCTCAGCATGGCTATATGGTAAAGGCACTCGACTCATAATCCGAGGGTCACGGGTTCGAATTCCCGTTACACCAAACATGCTTGCCGTGGGAGCATTATAAAGTTATGGTCAATCCCACTATTCGTTGGTAAAAGAGTATCCCAAGAGTTGGCGATGTGTGATAATGACTAGCTGCTTTACCTCTAGTCTTACACTACTAAATTATGGACAGCTAGCGCAGATAGCCCTCGAGTAGCTTTGTGCAAAATTCAAAACAAACAATCTAGGGGTACTTTATCGATGCCATAAAACGCCAAACAACCAAACGAAACCAATACTATTAACATACATGATAAATGATATACGCTAACCACTCCTCTTTGAGGAAACCTGCATCAGGAACGAAGTCCCCTCTACACTTCCATCTCTTCCAAAATTGGACAGAAAATTCTAATTCTGACATTCTGAACGTGAAACCACAATGCCATAGAGTGTTCAATGATCAACATTGAGAAAGCATGGAAAAATGTTTTGTTGTTTTTTACCGAAGCTGTCTACTATGGATTTTATTGATCGAACTAAGTGATCTATTGTTCGTCTGAATTTTCTGAAACAATTTCGGATTTCTGGTAATTATGATACAATTTCAAGATAGGTACAGAGTGTAACTTATTATTCGTTCTTGAATCTTGTCTGAGCAACTGGTCAGGCTGATCAGGCGGTAACTATTCGCTTTATTTGATGGTTATCCCTATTTAAGGAACATTAATATATTTGGTTGTCTCCAAGAAATTGAGGCGTATCCAGTTACAAAATTGCCATTAGGTAATCAAACAATCTTCAAGAATCGTTTTTGAGGCCTTGAATGCCAATTTTGCTTGGAGCGTCGTTTTTTTAGCAATTTTAGATTGTACACTGCTGGCCAAAATCTTAAGGCGAATGAACATAAAGAAAAAAATGTGCATTTTGCGTTGTTAGACTCAACCACTTATTTGAGTAGAGCTTCGAAAGATGAAAATAAGAAAAGAGAATATAAAAATAAAAACTTTTATAGCATTTAATAGGGAAAATGTGAACACCATGAAATTAGCCTGAGTACTAGCTGGTCAAAAGTTCAAAACCATACTGAAACCAAACGTTAATCGGAAAACACGTAACGATATTTAGTCATTTGTGTTCAAGCATTTAGCGTTGTCAACATCTCCTGTGTTTCATTGGGTTAAAACTTGGCAAAGGCTAAAAAGTTGACATAGTTTGAACGTGGAAGAATTGTTGAGCTGCAAAAGCAAGGTCTCTCTCAACGTGCCATCGCTGGTGAGATTAGGCGTAGTAAAACTGCTGTTGCAAATTTCTTAAAAGACCCTGAGAGATAAAAACGAGAATTTCAAGAGGTAAGCCCAAGAAACTTTCGCCAGCGTTGAGCAGGAGGATTCGACGGGTTGTCCGGCAAGACACCAACCGATCGTCGAACCAGATAAAGGCCCTTACGGATGCAGAATGCAGCTCAAGAACAATAAGACAGCATCTACGAGAGAAAGGCTTTAAAAACCGTAAACGTCTTCAAAAGCCACGCCTTCTTCCACACCACGAAACAGCTCGGTTAAACTTTGCTGAGAAGCACCAAACATGGGACGTAGAAAAGTGGACGAAGATTTTGTTCTCTGATAAAAACAACTTAACCTGGATGGTCCAGATGGCTTCCAACGTTACTGGCACGATAAGGATATCCCACCGGAGACATTTTCTACACGACACAGTGGAGGATCTTCCATCATGATCTGGGGTACTTTCTCCTTCCATGACACAATGGAGCTTCTGGTTATACAAGGGCGTCAAACAGCAGCTGGCTACATTGGCATGTTGGAGAGAGCATTCTTATTGACTGAAGGCTCTCGCTTGTGAGGAAATGACTGGATCTTTCAGCAGAACAACGCTGCAGTCCACAATGCCCGCAGGACAAAGGACTTCTTCATGGCGAATAACGTGATTCTTTTGGATCATCCCGAACTGAACCCCATTGAAAATGTTTGGGGGTGGATGGCGAGGGAAGTCTATAGAAATGGACGTCAATTCCAAACACTGCATGATCTTCGTGAAGCCATCTTCACCATTTGGAATAACATTCCAGCCAGCTTTCTGCAAACGCTTATATCGACCATGCCAAAGCAAATGTTTGTAGTTATTCGCAATGATGGCCGTGCAACTAACTACTGAGACCTCTTGTTGGGCATTTCCTACCCTGTTTAAGTTTTTGGTATGGTCTTAAACTTTTGACCACCTAGTATTTAGGCTAATTTCATAGTGTTCACATTATCCGTATTAAATGCTAAAAAAGTTTGTTTTTTTTTACCTATCGCACTATACAATCGTTTGTCTTCTGTACCTTTCTGGGGAAGAAAGGTGTATGTGTGAAAATATATATACATTCTTTGTTATGTGTTCTTTAACTGTGTGTATGTCCGCATGTGTGTGTGTTTTAAATGTATTTTTAGGTGTTGTTTAAATGCTTCTGCTTCATCCTTATTTGTATGTGTATTATTTATGATACGTGCAGGGTATGTTTGTGTTGTTTTTTCGCTGTTTATGAATTGTTTCAAATATGACCAGAATTGTTTGGGATCACTTATTTCTCTCAGTTTAGACCATCGTTTTTGTTTTGTTTCTGAGTGTGTTGATTACGGTTTTGGGTGTTGGATCTCTGTTTTCCATATATTATCTGTGTGTTTTTCGTCGTTCATTAATCGTATTAATTAATTAACTGTATGTTTATGGGCGCCATGTATGCTTTATTGCAGAGCAATTATGTTTAGGTTTCGATTTATATGCCGCTATGTGTAAACACATAGTGATTGTTTGACAATATGCGAGTACATTAGATGTACTCTCTTCGCTGTTGGTAGTACCCAAAGGTAAGACTTCCGTCCAAATTGACTTTGTATCTATCCCAGTTTGCCATTTTTCTGGTTTAAGTTTAAGTTTGTTATTGTCTTCTTTGTGGGTTGAGGGAATTATTATTTAAGATAATCATATCTGGATTGTTTAATGAGCATAGTCATCATCTTCCATCTGGGTTCGTTTCTCAGCACACCAAGAAAACAGACAACCAATGTTTACTATCAAAGTTTCTCTACGAGTATAGTGTATATTATGTTCATATGTATTGCTAAATAACTGTAAGTCGACATGTTTACCGGTGATCAGTATGCACTTGCCACCCTTATATTTTTTTATTTTAGGTCGAGGGTTCGAATCCCGGTCGCACCAAACATGCTCGCCCTTTTAGGGCGTTATAATGTGACGATCAATCTAACTATTTGTTGGTAAAAGAGTAGCTCAAGAGTTGGCGGTGGGTGGTGATGACTCGCTGCCTTCCCTCTAGTCACTGCTAAATTAGGGACGGCTAGCGTAGATAGCCCTCGAGTAGCTTTGCGCGAAATTCACAAACAAACAAATATTTTTATTTTCTTCTAAACATATATCCATGGGTATGCATTCGTTCGTGGTGTATTGATTTAAATTAAATAAAAATAAATTATGTTTCTATAATAAAACTAACTTTACTATTCATTCTACTCTTTCTAACACATGAATATACTGGTTCTCAATATATCATTTGTATTTAGCATTGTTTCGTTTATGACCAATATACCTGGGTTTGTTCCACTGATAATGCCTTCAGTTTGTTTGTTGTTATGCAAAAAACCATACTAAAGGCTATTTGTGCTCTGCCCACCACGGGTATCGAAACTCACAGATATACCACAGTGCCACTGTGAGGATATAATGCCTCCAGTCCTATCTTTCTTGGAAGCAAATGTACCACGGATGTGGATATGTTTTGCTATGATCTGGGTTTGAGGAACTGTCCAGTGATATACATGATAACTTCAGAAAGTAACGTTGTTATGTGTTCTTTGGCTACTGGTACGAATGTCTGGAAATAGTCTTAAGATTGTCTGGGTTTGTTTATTTCTGCTATAAAATTGGTAAAGATGTTTTAACAGTTGTCTGAAGTAGTATTTTGTTTGTCTCTGGTATACGTTACTTGTTTCTTGACAGTTTGTTTTTGTTTGAATTCGTCGCAAAACGACTCGAGAGCTATCTGTGCTAGTAGTCCTTAATTTAGTAATAACAGATTAGAGGGAAGGCAGCTACTCAACATCAATCATCGCCAGCTCTTGGGCTACCCTTTTACCAATGAATAGTGAGATTGACCTTCACAATATTACGCCCCCACGGCTGAAAGGGCGAGTATATTCAGTGACGAGCATTCGAAAACACCAGCAGATTGCAAGTGGAGCGCCATTTTGATAAAACAATTTTCATATAACGAAATAAATAAAAACAAGTTCATGATGAAAAATGCATACTTTGCTGGCCTATACGTATAAAGTTTGAAAGAGTGTTTCTGGTTCGTGAGATCAAAAGGCAACACATTGTCTAACGCACAATCAGTGTACAAATTCGCTAATTCTACCGGAATTTGTGACCGATAGTCTGCTCTTACATTTCTTTATCTTACTCAACATTTATTAAGTTTCGGTTTATAAAGCTAAGATATTCTCCATTTATTAATAAAATTAGACCCTAGCTGTTCATCTCACGGTCGGTACACAAGCACTTAAACACATAGTCATTCAAAATCAGCAAAATACATTTACTCTGCCTTGACTGAACCATACTTGTAAATGTTTCGTTGGGAAAGTAAGAAGTTTTACGGTTCAAGTTTACATAGATACTGGACATCTCCACTTTACTACTTTAAACTGTGAGTTTCACTAAGTGTTTTATTACGGCTAGTACTTCCTCGGGCTAAGTACAGGGAGTTCTGAAATTCACTGTGCAGTTTTGTCTGTTAATAAATATATAAGTGCACAATGACTTTCTGAATTTCGGTTATAAGTTATAACTAAATTCCATGACGATGAATTCAAATTTTTATGAAATAAAAGTTTGGAAACTTCTTGACTGGATAATGAAAATCTTACTATAACTATTCGACAAGTTTGTCATCTTAAGTTTCTTTATTACTTTGTCAGCCCTTCACAAACTTGAATTCAGTTACAGTTAATGCACGGTTCAGAAGTCCGCTACCCGATGTTTCTACACAGTATAATACTACTTAAGAATTTAAAATTAGGGTTTAATTAACATGTCTTTATGTCAACTAGTTTTATTTTATTTTCAGAGAATTGAGAAGCCCTTCCTTGCAGCTGTCAAGGAAACTTTAGGTGATCGATACACCGAAAACATGGAAAATATTTACAAAATTACCATCCGATTTATCTTGGAGACTCTCAGCAAAGGTTTTGATCTAGCAGATGAAGAAATGAAGGAAAATAAAGTTCTAACCAACAACATCTAATAAAAAACTCAAGAACAGAGTGAATTCGATCACGCCTGTAAATATTTTTGTCTCATTTTCAAACATTTGTACATTATCGGTTGGAATATGAAACGTACGTTTTACCACTTTATATAAAGTCAGTAATGTATGTCTCTTATCTTTACTCCAGTGGAAGATTTCTTATAGTGGTTTAGCGTAGTCATTTGAATAATATTCGCTTTACATGAGTAAAAAATGAGGATTAAATGATTTGTGGCCCAAATGATTAAGCTTCAATATATAATACTGATTTTTATTTCTCTTTATTTTAAAACCTGCCAAGGTGAGAGTCCAGTTGTAAGCTATTGAAAGAGAGTTGGGTTCCAGACAAAAAACAAAATCACATTTTTTGCCTCCTAAGTGACATGATTACATTATCTTGTGACAAAACCCATCCTTCATTTTGCTGAGAGCTAAATCAGTCGATAAAGTGCAATCAAGTGTATTTACTATATTATACAAAACATATATGGTGTAAGTAAAACAAAGTGAGTCTCTGTCCAGGTTGACTGGTCAGTTTGTGTCAATAGCTGTGTCTTCGCCTTTTCACGCACAATTTATTTCATCCGGTCAGACTGAGAGACAAGGTTGATGAAAGAGGAACTGGTGTATCTGTCAAGCTTATATTCTTTCACAGCTGTCCTTTTAATTTATTTTTTTAAAATTTCGAATTGCTTCCAAAACATTAATTTCAAATACCTGAAGCCAAACCTCTTTAGTCAGTTAAACCCATTAAAAAAGAAGTTCATTCTGCTTGTTATGATTGGTAAGAGAATTAGTTCCTCATCGGGGTAACCGTATCATTGAAGTTGAAGTTTGACGTATTTTTCGAAATACACGTGTAAGGATAAATATTGCCTGAGAAATTCTAGGCGAGCTAAACTCTCTTGTTTGAGAGGTTTTCTAAATAGAAAATCATTACAATATTATTCTAATATATATAAATAAAATTATTATTTTCGTAGATTCTACAATCAATATATATATATATATATATATATTAATTTCCATATTTTTACAGGTGCAGTTGTGGTATAATCGATATATTTTCATAAAGTTAGTCCAAGGAGCTGAAAAATAAAAGAGAGAAAATGTTATTTTAGGATATTATCCTATGACGAAAGGAAGTTTTGCCAGACGTGTTAATTATAAAATCCGTATGAAGTTTGAAAACATACTTCTAAACTATATACACATACATAAACATTGGAATATCAAACTGTTTTATTTATCTATCTCTTATTGCATTCTTCATTTGATTTCGTGGCTTCAAAAGTCAATCTTCAGGGTATAATTTTACTGAGAATCTACAACAAAAACATAAAAATACCGAGCTTCAACTGCACATGAAAAATCTAAATTCAGTACATATACTTTCCAAATGTAAAATCATATAATACACTTCAGTTAGAAGACAAAACCATTCGTAACCAAAACAGCATCAAATTGTTAGTCAACACAAGTAAACTCTCATGATTCCTGTTTACATTTTAAATGTATCAATAAATATAGGAGTAGCTCTTAGTTTTCCCAAGCGTACCTGTCAATGTTGTTACTAAATACAGAAGTAGTCTCTCATAAATACTGAATTAGTTTCCCGATATCCAAATCCATTCGTTCAAAACGTTACCGACTGTAAAAATGAAGTAATAATAACCTATGACCCTTAAGTGTTCATAATTTTATTGATCGCATGAAGAGATTGCGTGACATTAAAATGTTATCGACTACCCAAGCTTCCATTCACACAAATATATCTAATAAAACAGCCACTTTTCTTTCGTTTCTTATTTACACAGTACAACAAAGAGCAGCCTTCTATTGTATTATACAACATTTTGTTTATTTACATGTAAAGAGACTCCTTATCAAATTAATCAACGCAACGCTGTGTTTCAAGTAGTAACTTCAGTTTGAGAATTTCACTTGTCTGTTAACACGTGTTGCAACGAATACTGTAATGATAATATACATGTACGTCTTGTTGATATGAAAGTGTCTCATCCGTCATAAACCTCTTTAGAGTGTTTAATATAAGAGTTTAATATTTGTGTTCTAAGTTTAATTCTGTAAACTAAATTCTGTAATTTGTTCTTTTGTTATACCGTGAACATGTATCTAGAAATCTTGGTCGTTTAATCTTTAATAGTTCAATACTATGTTTGTTTGATAATAGAACCTATTTAATCTATTTACGTAGTCTTATTCCACAAATATTTTACCTAATTATATGAATTAAACAATTTTTTAAGAGTTTCTGACATATTTATCAAATTTATGTAATAAAAGCATTGAAATACTGAAAGATATATTTGGGCAAAATTCTCTTTATATAAAATGTCAAAAACAGCACAATGTTAAACGTAATTAAATATTACATATAAATGCCGAAATTTAATATGTATTTGTTTGTTTTATATTATCCTAGTTTGTAACATTTACTCCAAGTAAAACTACGTGTAATGTTTATGGAGAAATAAGTAAACTTGTGGTGATTAAGATACATATTGTTTTGTGACAAACGTACCGATTTACGTAAA
This sequence comes from Tachypleus tridentatus, assembly GCF_004210375.1. Taxonomy (NCBI): domain Eukaryota; kingdom Metazoa; phylum Arthropoda; class Merostomata; order Xiphosura; family Limulidae; genus Tachypleus; species Tachypleus tridentatus. Next base: position 20,818,787 of record NC_134830.1, read on the forward strand.
AAGAATTTAGATGTAGAATAAATCACACTCCGCCAACAAGCTCAACAAATAACAGTATTGCTACATTTTTATATTTCATATTTAATAAAGATTTATGTTATTTTGAAATTAAAATTCACTACCCATAAAACGATAAATTACAAAAGTGAAGTAATTACTTGGACTTATTTAAACTGTAAAAATGTTCAACTGTAACAGCACCATGTGCGCAAATGGGTTAATGGCCAAGACTGTGGACATCAGTATTCAAAAATAACCGTTTTTTTAATTACTTGCCAGCCAGCCAACAGCACCACTTCCATAAAAGCTCCAAATCAAATAACGTGGCTGACTGTCATACTTATAATGCACCAACAGCTGAGAGTGCGTAATGGATTTAGCAAAACTAACGCACGAAACTAAGAGCTTGTTATACGCAGTCCAACTTTCTGTCTCCTTGGACGGCCTTGTGGTTTAGATGACAATGCTTCACTTTTGACTTGTGTACCTAAGATTTGTATTTATGTTCTTTGTGCTGAAAGTTGAAAAAATGTTTTTCAATGAAAATAATTTTTTACAGAAGAGAAAAATGCTGTATTTTGTTGCGTACAAAATAAAGAAAATATAAAAATTTAAAAGAACTCATTAGCAATGACTCCTGGCAATTGCTCACTCGCGTATTGTTCACATTACATTCACAGAGTTTCACTAGGTGTCGCTACGGAAGACCAAAGCTTTAGCTTCAAGAAATAAGAAATAACTTTCAAATAATTATATACTATTCAAAACAAAAAAAGCAAAAGAGATATTTTTTTTTATTTTAAAGAGAAATATATGTAATAACGTTACAAGCTCAGAGTATGTGATGTTACACGTGTTAAGGCACTGATTGTCAGACCAAAATGACAATAAAAGTTGTGCGCTTTGAAAACGGAGGAAAACATCGGATTTTTCGCCAACACGCATGCGTGTCCAATAAATTTGTTTGAGAGATCTGCATGTTTTGCAAGTGCAACATGTGCAAAATCCCTGTAAAAGTGACGGGTTCTCGGTTTCCATAGCTCAGTGTTAAGCCACCGACACGCAATACAGTTACGCCAAGACTGACTGAAGCACAACGCAACAACGCCATTGGTCGCTTGGAAGCAGGCGAATCTCGATCAGATGTTGCCAGAGCTGTGAATGTCCACCCAAGCACCATCACAAGGCTATGGAATCGTCACCAACAACATGAATCAATTCGTGACCATCCACGATCTGGCAGATCTCGTGTGACCACGCCCGCACAAGATCTCTACATCCGGTTACTTCACCTTCGGGATAGGACCACCACTGCGACGTCTACTGCCTCAACCATACCAGGGCTGCGTAGGATTTCCGATCAGACCGTACGCAACCGTCTACGAGATGCAGGAATCCGATCTCGACGTCCAGTCAGAGGAGTCATCCTCACCCAGCAGGATCGTCAAGCACGGCTGCAGTGGACTCGGGCACATCGGGTATGGCCTCATCGACGATGGAGACATGTTTGGTTCAGCGATGAATCACGTTTTATGCTTCGTAGGTGTTTACCTTCGCCGAGGTGAACGTTTTGCAGCAAACTGTGTGCAGGATGTTGACGGATATGGTGGTGGCAGCGTCATAACGTGGGCTGCCATCGCCTACAATGCCAGAACAGACCTTTTGCACATTCGAGAGAATCTTACGGCTCAACGATACGTCGACGAGATTCTTAGGCCCCATGTGCAACGCATCTTGGTGAACGTGAACGACGTTTTTCAACATGACAACGCCCGTCCTCACACAGCCCGACTTACCACTGTCTTCTTGAGACACCACAACATCAACGTTCTTCCCTGGCCATCCAGATCACCAGATTTAAACCCAATCGAACATCTTTGGGACGAGTTGGACCGACGTCTGCGACGGCGACAACCTCAACCGCAGACTCTACCTCAGCTTGCAGCAGCTTTGCAGGCTGAGTGGACAGCCATTCCACAGGATGTGATTCGTCATCTCATCGCTTCCATGAGCAGGAGATGCCAAGCAGTTATTGATGCTCACGGGAGGCATACTCGTTATTGACGTTAAGTGACGTTAAACTTCAACTAGTGAACGTGGACTTCGCCTTTGCAGACTTTGGATGTTCAGCAGTGAATGTGCAAAGTTTCACACGTCATACAGAACTACCCGGAATAAACTTGTTAACAAGTTGTCTCATATTTTGCCTTTTGCGTTTCTTTGTTTGAAGAGTATATATATATATATAAAACTTCTTAATATTTAAAATGACTTGACGCATTCAATGAGCGTCTAAAATATTTTTTGTTAAATCACTCTTCATAAATATTTTAAATTATCGTTTGTGAAATAAGAAACAGCGCTATAATTAGTTTTAACAAATTAAACTTTCTTTATGCAGCAGTTAATTTCGGAAACCATATATTTTTAGCGCAAAGTTACACAGTATGCTATCTACGCATTATCTACCGCAGGGAACCGAGACCCGTATTTTAGCATTGTCAGTCTATACATCTACTGCTTACCTACCGACGGACAATAAGATGTTAGACAAGGCTAGTGAGATAAAATGTTATTTATATCAACAGCAGATATAATAATCTTAACTACATTAACGTGTAAGCACGTTCGTTTAATTAATTTAAAACTACAGAAGTGCGTAATTTAACCAAAAGTAACAAATAAATATTCAAAAACATATATGGACTTTTGTTGATAATAATGAAATAAAATTTACATATGAATACAATATTACACAATTTCAACAGAATTTATTAATTAATTATTTATGACCATTAAATTACACTCAAATATACAGTGGATCATGACTATAAAGGAACAGAAATTATAATACTGATATTAAAATACGTTATAATTATCAGATAACAATAGAAAATATATATTAAATGTCGTTAACGCTAAACAACACAAGTTAAATTATGAATATTATAATATATTTGAATGAGAAAAAAATAGTGTAACTGATAAATTGCACAATAATTCATGAATCACGATAATAAAGACGAATGAATCCACTAGTTGCTCAGTGGTAAAACTGGGAGACTATGGGTTAAAATCAAAGGTTCGCTCTTGTCAGAACTGAGATCAATAACAAACAGACTGGAAAGCATAAAAGTTCAAAGACGTGAGTACAAAAAGATGAAGGAATAGTGTTACAAAAAGTGTTTATTGTGATAGAAAAAAATGAGCGAAATAAGCAACTTAATATCAAACTATACGAGTTCAAAAGAGGAAATGAAAGGTTGTTTGTTTTCTTTTAATTTCGCGCAAAGGTACTCGAGGGCTATCTACACTAGCCGTCCCTAATTTAGCAGTGTAAGACTAGAGTGAAGGCAGCTAGTCATCACCACCCACCGCCAACTGTTGGGCTACTCTTTTACCAACGAATAGTGAGATTGACCGTCACATTATATCAGCCCCACGGCTAGGAGGGCGAGAATGTTTGGTTCAACCGGGATTCAAACCCGCGACCCTCAGATTATGAGCCGAACGCCTTAACGCGCTTGGCCATACCGGGTCTGGAAATGAAAGTAAACCATGTTTTACGACAAATAAACTAAAGTGTATCAGCTCACGTGGCTGATAAAATATCGTTAAAAGTTACATCGACGACAATGAAAATGGTTAATTAATGAAGTTTGTGTTTTTTTGGAATTTCGCGCAAAGCTACACGAGGGCTATCTGCGCTAGTCGTCCCTAATTTAGCATTGTAAGGCTAGAGGGAAAGCAGCTAGTCATCACCACCAACCGCCACCTCTTGGGCTGCTCTTTTACTAATAAAAAGTGGGATTTACTGTCACAATATAACGCCCCCACGACTGAAAGGGCAAGAATCTGTGGTATGACAGGGATTCGAACCCGCGACCCTCAGATTACGAGTTGAGTGTCTTATCCACCTGGTCATGCTGGGCCGAAACTTTATTTAAAGGAAACACAAAAAATAGAATGTGCTATCGATCGTAAGCACCAGGAAACATCACAAGACAAAAACTGGTAATGATAATGAATCACATACAAGGAAGACATGGTGATAAGTTCTTAAACAAAAGGAAAAATAAATCCAACGTATAACATACATTAAAGCCTTAATTCAATCTCAACAATGTTATCTGTATTTGAGATATTATCTATGTGGCTTTCAGATCTTCCAGTTAAACGAATATGAACCACTGTTCTCTACATTTGTACACTTTGATTGGCTGAGCTCACTCAAGTGCTTTGCCCATCTATACATATATATGGCAGTCTTTATTGACGTCAGGACATGACTGCTTCTCATAACTTAAACTGAAGCTTAGAGCAGTATAGTATCTTCAACAATGAGAACAACTAGCATGGTAATATGATACGATTTCATTATTAAAGCATTAATAACAGTCAAAGTTTGTTTTAGAACCGTCAGGTAATTCATATATCACACCCTGTACTTCCTTTCATAAGATTACATATTAAAGTTTAAATATTTCAAATCTCACGAAACTCGTTATGCTTGAAAAAGATTAGAACATAAATTTACAATATTTACTTCCGTATTAAACAACACCGTTTGTAAAGCTGAGTCTGTAACAGAAGTTAATATTTGGAAACTTAAAGGTAAGGTATTTGTTTGTGGTTTGATAATACGTGTTTCATCAGAAAGTCTTCCATCCTCAGCGCACAACTAAAAATCGTTTTGCAATAGCTGTTTTAATACAATATTTCACAATAGATGTTATATTTTCATTGTTGAAAAATCGTTTTGCAATAGCTTTTTATATTTTCATTGTTGAAAAATCGTTTTGCAATAGCTGTTTCTATACAATATTTCACAATAGATGTTATATTTTCATTGTTGAAAAATCGTTTTGCAATAGCTGTTTTATACAATATTTCACATATGTTATTTTCATTGTTGAAAATCGTTTTGCAATAGCTGTTTCTATACAATATTTCACAATAGATGTTATATTTTCATTGTTGAAAAATCGTTTTGCAATAGCTGTTTTATACAATATTTCACAATAGATGTTATATTTTCATTGTTGAAAAATCGTTTTGCAATAGCTGTTTTTATACAATATTTCACAATAGATGTTATATTTTCATTGTTGAAAAATCGTTTTGCAATAGCTGTTTTTATACAATATTTCACAATAGATGTTATATTTTCATTGTTGAAAATCGTTTTGCAATAGCTGTTTCTATACAATATTTCACAATAGATGTTATATTTTCATTGTTGAAAATCGTTTTGCAATAGCTGTTTTTATACAATATTTCACAATAGATGTTATATTTTCATTGTTGAAAAATCGTTTTGCAATAGCTGTTTCTATACAATATTTCACAATAGATGTTATATTTTCATTGTTGAAAAATCGTTTTGCAATAGCTGTTTTTATACAATATTTCACAATAGATGTTATATTTTCATTGTTGAAAAATCGTTTTGCAATAGCTGTTTTTATACAATATTTCACAAAAGATGTTATATTTTCATTGTTGAAATATCACTGACCTACAAACAATATTTTTATTTTTAACTAATGAAAAATTATTCATTTTAAATTCTTTAGTTTCATTTATAAAATTTTATCACACACTCCAGATTCATTTGGTGAGACTCCACACACACAGACGAACACTGATCTTGTTCGACGGACTTATACCTAATTCTATTATGAGAACCACTGCTGCTAAAAGTATATTAAGCGATCCTATGCAATAAGATTAAAAAAACCATCATAACCGGGTTACATCTTACTAAAACTTTGTATGTGCTACCGTAAGTAAAGTATAATATTAACCATATGCGAACAACTGCGTTTATAGTATAATATTAATTATATTCGGACAACTGCATATATAGTGTGGTATTAACTACAAAGTACCAGTGTATATACAATGTGATATTAACCACAAAGTACTAGTGTATATACAATGTGATATTAACCACAAAGTACTAGTGTGCATACAATGTGATATACAAAGTACTAGTGTATAAACAATGTAATATTAACTACCAAATAATACTGTGAAAACAATGTGATATTAACTATAAAGTACTAGTGCATAAACAACGTGGTATTAAGTGCAACGTACGATTGTATATACAGATATTAACACTATCTGTGTAAGTGTTACCTTGTAACGTGGCATAGCAACTGTGTCTATTGAGTATATCATATTAACGTTGTGTGTGATGTTGTATACTGTATCATAGTAACTGTATATTTGCTATTAAATAGTGTGTTACAGTAACACATATGATATTGTATATGATATATTACAGTAACTTCTGTGTGTACTGCATCTTAGTAACTATAAAGCTTTTATTGTACATACTGTATCACTGTAACTGTGTGTGATATTGTATATAGCAACACGCATGTAGTTACTATTATACAGTATATAAAATAACACCGAAATATTTACTATGATCAGCATGCACACACAGTTACTTTGATACAGCATTGAATAACATATATACACCATTATACAATACGTACAACAAAACTGTTATTGTGATACAATATACACAAGCAAATATATAGTGACTTTGTGTAGGGTGTATAATTGTAGCTATACGATGTTCGAGCAAGGAAGCTAAGAAACAATAGGAAAACAAGCAATCATAAAGAAGAGATTTATTGAAGGTGGAGCATAACAACACATTTTGACAGAACACTGGTATGTTTTCTTCAGGTATGAAAATGATAAACCAATGTTCTGTCAAAATGTGTGGTATATTTCAACATTAATAAAACATTTCCATATGCTTATAAATTGTTGTTTGCATACTTGTGGCTATATGATGTAACAATATCTAGCAGGGTACACATTTACCAATGACAATACGATATAACACTATCTATATAGTTTCCCAGTAAGTATAAGCCTATTTGTCCTTTACTTACACGTACACACACATTTGTGGAAGCTTCAATTTCTTTACGTGCACAAAACTCATCATGTGATGTGTTAAAAATTATCTAAGCCCTAGAAATACAGAAAGAAGAGGCTTGATAATGGTTGCATGTCTTAAGGAAGGTTTTTTTTAAATACTTACTTTAACCAGATATTCAAAGACATTTCTCATCAAAGTCTATAATTCTGACAATTGAAAGATGATATTATAGCCATCAAACAATGATGACAAACTTAAAAAAAACTAAAAAAGGAAAGTGTGCTGGCTTATGATGAACAAGAGATATGAGGTTGTGGCTCAACTAACCGATTTCTTCGATTGTCTCAAACTTTACCATATGAAACATATTGAAAAGCCTTTTATCTGGAACTGGTAGGAAGCCCCCAAACCTCTTATCTTATGCAAACAGAAAAGTGCGGCTTAAGTGGTGTATAAAAATGCAAACCATACTCAATGGATGACTTGAAAAGTATGTAATGTGTCGTTTGATTGTTAAGTTTTAATCTTTTCTCTATAAATAATAGATTAAAAATATAGGGAAAGTCCAAAGACCTTATTTGTGTGGTTCTGATAGTGAAAGTTGTAGTAGTGAAAGAATGTTCTCGTGGCAAAGATTAGATACTTTTGGTTTTTCGAAATGGAAAATACACATCGATTCGCATTGAACATTAGTTTTCATCATTTACAAACTAACGGATGAATACGTTTTCTCAAATACCTCACAAAGCAGTGACCCCTCTTTTAAATAGTAGACATAAATTCTGGGTGTTTCCACTGAAAGCAATATTTCTAAAATTGCACAAGATACAAAAAATATAAACCATGTAAGTCAAGTTATAATAAAAACTTAATTATACACGAGTTGATTGTAAATGGATGTTACTATGTTTAATATATTTCAAAATGATTTTATCTCGAAAAGAAATTAGTAATTAATTCAGTCGTTTGGAGGAACAACCACAGTACTCCCCCTTGTGTCGAATTTGTTTTTTCAATTAACTTATCACCTTTTTTTATTGAAATATTTTTCGTTCAGTGAGGGCGTCTGGTAACGACTTCCAATCAATGGAGGAATTTGATAACTATACTTGAAATCAATGAAACACGTGAGCGGTACACTTCAATCAAGGAAAATGTCTGGTACTTGTACTGTAAACCAATGGACAAAAATAAAGATTTTTCTTTTGCTAATCGGGCTCAATCTTTCAGAATTAATTCTGTCTAGTATTTTCAGGTATTAAGTTCTAGTAAGAATTTACAACTTTTATTGAGATTTTATGAAACGTCAAAACTTATGCTAAAGTTTTGAACTATTAACATTTCGTGAATGATACCTTAAATTTCATTTTAGACACATGCTGACTTATTTTTCTTCTTTATTTGCATTTTTTAATTTAAAAATGATGTTACGTTGAGTTTGTCTCTAGTGGCTCAGTAATAAGTGTGTTTGTTTGTCTTTTTGAATTTCGCGCAAAGTTACACGAGGGCTATCTACGCTAGCCGTTCCTAATTTAGCAGAAGACCTTGAGTTTCATTTCTATTCAACACTCGTTAGTAAGACTTTCGTTTGACATAAACCAAGAGAAAACTTAAAACATCAAATAATATTCAGTATTTATTTTAGTCATTGTTTCTGAAAAAGTTAGAAAGTGCTAACAATAGAGTTTATTCAGACCCCAGGTTATAGCATCATTATTGAGATAAGTGATTTTTATCTTGACGTCACAGTTAAGCCCAACTTTAACCTCTAATGATTTGATGATGTACATACCTTGTCAAAATAAGGTGAATTCATGTCAGTTTCGTTGAACTTTTCTGGTTCGAAAGTTAAAACCATTTAATCTTATTTTACAACATAAAACTTCTTTCTTATGCAGTATTTACTATCTTAATTTATTTCCTTTTATGGACTCCTAGGATTTATTATTTTTTTATCCCAAGGATTCTTGGCCTGTTATTTGTTTCACGTAAAAGGAAATATATAGTAGAAAAGAAAACGTAAAACAATATTTAGTATAAAAAATTTGGTTTCTTCTAAATTTCGTGCAAAACTACAAGAGGGTTATCTGCGCTAGCCGTCCCTAATTTAGCAGTGTAAGGCTAGAGAGAAGGCAGCTAGTGATCACCACCCACCGCCAACTCTTTGGCTACTCTTTTACCAACGAATAGTGGGATTGACCGTCACATTATAACGCCCCCACGGCTGAAAGGGCGAGCATGTTTGGCGCGACGGGGATGCGAACCCGCGACCCTCAGATTACGATTCGCATGCCTTAACACGCTTGGTCATGCCGGGTCCCCCTAATTTTGCTGTGTAAGACTAGAGGGAAGGCAGCTAGTAACCATCACCCACCGCCAACTCTTGGGCTACTCTTTTACCAACAAATAGTGCAGTAGTTCCCAACCAGGGGTGCGAGATAACGTTTGTTTTGGTCACCTTCACCCTTTATTCTTAAATAAATAATTACTGTAGGGGTGCGAGAACATGTTAAAATTTTTTAGGGGTGCGGGGCATAAAAAAGGTTGGGAACCACTGAAATAGTGGGATTGATCTTGCAATTATAACGCCCCCACGGCTGAAATGGTGAGCATGTTTGGTGTGACGGGGATTCGAACCCGCGGCCACTGGATTAGGAGTCGAGTGCCTGAACCACCAGACGATGCCGAGCCGTATTATTAAGTAATTAATAACTAAATGAGGTTTTTATTTCAAAATTAAGTTCTTTCAACTATCATGTCGGAACCATCTTCAGATTAAATGATATATAATAAGGACACTGATTTAAGACATAATGTACGTGAGCAACCTGTTTCGCGAATTACACCACATTTGACGCTAAAAGTTTTCATGCACATTTTTCTCCCAAATATGTACATTTATAACGATAAATCGATTTTGAAGAAAGAATCTGAAAACGTGTTCATGTTTGAAAGTAAAGATAAAACCCATTTGAAATACTAATACAACATACATTTATTCGCGTCATAATTTGAAGGAGCAGATTTGGTAATTTTATGTTAGGATTTAACAATAAACCCGACGATGTTGCAAACCAGAATAACGCAGGCCAGCAATGAATTTGTCTTGAAATTTTTATATGATTTACAGTAATTCCTGTACGTTGAATCCGAAAATGATATCCATTTTTCTCCATCACGTTATGTGTACTTTTACACAAGTAAATTATTTTCATTGAAATCGGATCACATTTCGTTATGATTAAAATGTTAACAACTACGGATTATTGATTTTTCCACATCAATCGTGACGTCAGTCTGTTTGTTTGTTTTTGAATTTCGCTCAAAGCTACTCGAGGGCTAGCTGCGTTAGCCGTCCCTAATTTAGCAGTGTAAAACTAGAGGGAAGGCAGCTAGTCATCACCACCCACCGCCAACTCTTGGGCTACTCTTCTACCAACGAGTAGTGGGATTGACCGTCACATTATAACGCCCCCACGGGCGAAAGGGCGAGCATGTGTGATGCGACCGGGATTCGAACCCGCGACCCTCGAGTCGAGCGCCTTAACACGCTTGTCCATGCCGGGCCCGACGTCAGAGTGTTATCAATCATTCTACTTACAAAACACAATAAGAAAACGTTTCTTGTTGTTAATGAAGTAATAATTCAATCAAAGTATTTTTTTTATTCTCGCTGTTGTTTTGAATTAAACACCAAACTACACAATGGGCTATCTGTGCTCTGCCCACCACAGGTATCGAAACCCGGTTTTTAGTGTTGTAAGTCCGCAGACATTCAGCTGAGCCACTGGGGCGTTTTATTCTCGATTTCTAAAAAAAAATCCTTAAGTGATAGAAAAGTAACAAAAACTGTTTTCGAAATCTACGTAGATGAATTATGGAAGATCCGTTATTAAAACTAAAACAACTTTTATGAAGTTTGAATTCGTAGAACTGTGTAATTAAAAAAAAATCAACGTTCACTTTCAATTGTCCAATCTTCACTGCTCTTTCCAACAGAGACGACTCACAATAGAATTTTAGTGATAAGAGCAAATATTTGTATTGGATTACAATCACTTTAAACTTTTGCTTTTCGCTTACTGTTTAAAATCACAATTTATTATTTGATTATTAGGTTATAGAAAAAGGAATCCGTGTACAAGTGCGACTGCGAGAAAAAGATTATTTGTTTGTCTTATTGAATTTCTCAAAAACTTACTCAGGGTTTGTTTTGAATTTCGCGCAAATTTACACAAGGGCTACCTATGCTAGCCGTCCATAATTTAGCAGTGCAAGACTACAGGGAAAGCAGCTAGTCATTACCACCCACCGCCAACTCTTGGGCTACTCTTTTACCAACGAATAGTGGGAACAATCGTCACTTTATAACGCTTCCACGGCTGAAAGGACGAGCATGTGTGGTGTGACGGGGATTCGAACCCGTGATCTTCGGATTACGAGTCGAGTACCTTAACTGCCTGGCCTACCCGACGACTATCCATCACTAGTTTTGTTACAACGTATCCAACACTATCTGCAGCTAACTATTGGATTACTCTTTACCAACAAATAATGTGATTGACTGTCACATTAAAATCTTCCCACACTTGAAAGGGCGAGTATATTCGATGACGGGTTTCAATCTAAAATTTCACAGGTTGCAATTCGAGCGCCATAACCATCAGGCCATGCCAGGATCCATGTGATAGAAGATTAAAGGGTTAAGGGATTTACCAACAATTTCTTGCCTTAGAGGTCGTATGACTTATATGCCACTTCTTCACGATCGTTGCAACATAATGCGTTTACTTTAATAATACTATTTGTTTTCTCTTACCTCATCGATCTATTACAATAATTCATTTTGTCCAATCACTTACCTGTTCCTTTGATCTAATAATCTCTTTTCACTTGTTTTTTTAACCTATTCTTTACATATTTATTCCTGTATCAATATTAGCCGTCCCTAGTGGCTCAGCGGAATGTCTACGGACTTACAACGCTAAAATCTGGGTTTCGATACCCGCGGTGGGCAGAACACAGACAGCCCATTATGTAGCTTTGTGCTTGATTTAAAACAAACAACAACGGTATTAGCCTTCGGGTAAACTTAAATCAATGTCAATTTTTAAAATAATTATTTAGTTAATAGAATTAAAGAACATATTACAATAAACTTAATATTACTTTTGTTTGGGTTAAAGCCCACATTGGGATCAATTAAAATGAAGTAGTAGATCTTAAAGCAAAGGAAGCCACAAAGAGAATGTAAATTAATGCTGAATTTAAATATAGTAAAAAAGAAATTAAAACGAAATTAAATAAAGAATTACTGAGTAACTGTCAACAGAGATGGGATGATGCCTCTGTTGGTAGATTCACCTATAAATATTTTAATAAATTAAGTTTTAATAGATGTAAAGGAGATTCTTATATAAATCAAATATTAACAATTCATGGGGTTTTTCCGCAATATGAAGCAATAATTTATGGAAAATCTAATTTATGTCTCTGTGGAGAGATATGAACACAAGATCACATAATTCTGTATTGCAAAAATTATAATTATATAAGAAAGAAATATTTTCCTAAAAATTATTTAAATTGGGAATTTAAAAAATATTGTTAAATGTGGAAGCAGTAAATGGTGTTAAATGTATTATTACTGATATATTGGAAAAGTTATGTTGAAATTTGTTTGATTTATTTGTGGTTGTTACTAAGTACCTAAGTGATGTAATATTGTAACAATCTTGTAAGTTGTAAAAAAATATTATTATTATTATTATTGTTGTAATTATTTTAAAAAGAAAATGTTGAAATTTGTTTGACTTTTATTGGCTTTTGTTTGTTACCAAGTAGGTAACTTATATAATACATTGTAATACTTTTGTAAAACAAAAGGAGTTGACAACAAATCTTCTAGTTGGAGGAAGTCTCAATTTGTAATGTTAGGTTTTATTAGTTTAATTTGCTCTACTGGCCGGGTTCGTGATATTAACATTGGAGTGATTAGTGACCAGTATTGCTTTGCAGCGGCTTAATCATTCTTCGAATACCACGTAAGTGGTGGATCGATAACATTTTTGGTTAAATTTTGCAGAAGTGTATCTCCAGTACCTCCAAAGCCATAATAACTTCGATCAAATGAGTTTACTGCACTTAATACTTTAAGCAGTTTCAATATATTCAAAAGTTGACACATGCGATAGTTAATTGCGTAACTTTATATGCAGCGTCCCAACAGTAGGTATACAATTTCATATGAACTTATTCTTGAAAGTACTCAAGGATAAAGCGTAACAGTAGGAAATCGCAGAATGTTGAGAGTATACATTACAGACTCATTTACAGAACTTGAAGACACTCAGACTTGTTTCAGAAAGTTTGCAGAAGTGTGGCAGGATAACTCCACGTGCGACGTGCCGTTAAATAAATTATCAACTGTATAATTTAATTTTAATTCAATTACTTTAAATACATTATTGATTATCAACTGTATATCTACTAATGAGCCATAATGTATAATTGTTAATTATAAATAATCGTAATATTCTTCTCAGTGTTAACTGTTTGATAGTTTTCGTTGCGACACAATTCTTAAATACAAGTTACTTAATGTCAGTTGCTATTTTTTAGTTTTATCACAATAACTACCAATAACTATTACTAAACGCTATTTGGGATTAAATCGTCTCTTCTTCCTCCATGCCGCCTGTTAATATGAAATTCGCTGTTCAATCTGACTTGATATGAAGTTAAGAAAATTAGAAGTTGAATACCTGCTCATCTCCAAATATAGAATACTTAGGAGCCTTTCTAAATCACCAAGAATTTAATTTTAGATTATCATACAAACGGGTACTACTTTAACGTCTTTATACAATTTAATATTTAAATCTAAGAGAAATGTTTTTGGTAACAAAACAAATCAGCAGCAATGCCCTAATGTATGGATAACTTACAATAATATGGTTCATAAATTTTAGTGTCCATTGCTTAAAGCATTTCAGTCATACTTCCGAAAGCAGAACAGTGATCTTTCATTAGATAAATAATTTAAAGATATCAGTCAAGAAATAATAGATAGTGAAACGTCTTCAAGGAGTGGAAGGTGGTTCTGTGATTTTGCGTTTGTCTGAAGTTGACAAATCGTTGAACACAGAAGTGGCTGCCCTCGCTCGTCGGTTTCTAAATACCCTTACTAACATCAGGCTTAAGGCTCCAATCCACAGGAGAACATTCAACCAGGCAGAAGCCTAGTAGAATGAAATAAAAAAAAGTTTGCTGAGTCAGTTGTATGTGTATATACCACAGTATTATATGCAGCTATTCATTTATTTAATCTCTGATAATAATATAATATTTTTCAAATATAAGACATTGTTTGTTTGTTTGTTTTTGAATTTTACACAAAGCTACTCGAGGGCTATCTGCGCTAGCCGTCCCTAATTTAGCAGTGTAAGATAGAGGGAAGGCAGCTAGTCATCACCACCCACCGTCAACTCTTGGGCTATTCTTTTACCAACGAATAGTGGGATTGACCGTACCATTATAATGCCCCCACGGCTGAAAGGGCGAGCATGTTTGGTGTGACGGGGGTGTGAACCCGCGACCCTCAGATTACGAGTCGAACGCTTTAACCCATTTGGGCCACCTGGACATTACGTATTTAATTTCAGCGACAGAGCTGCCTGTTATTCAGTTGTTAATATAAAAAAAATATTTTTAACATCCAATACTTAGACCATGAGATTTATTTGAAGGAGGAGAGATTGAGTGGTCTTGTGATTGTTGTTATTTAAGTTACAACTAGAACAAATGCATTCTGTTGAAAGACTTAAGCAGTTCATCATTTAAAATTATCGTTGTTAGAAGAGCTCACTTCTCAAAGGATTTTGGTCACGAAGATTCAAAGTTTGGTAGGTTGGCTGGACTCTTATCCTCTTGCACAAAAATAAAAAAAAAATCATGTTCAGACAGGTTCCACACTGATCCAATTCGCAACGTCAAGTAAACTTCGTTTTTCTTCATCTCGCTAGAAAAAGCTCGAGAAAAAGACTATAGAACAGAGGAACTAAAATACCCATGATGCACAGCGAATACCGTGTTCTGCATGTGAGGTTCAATGGAGTATAGATTTTATTTCATTAAAGCCTGGAAACTCATGTGAATTCGGCCTCACTCGTAAGATATTATATTCCAGATATCACAAGAAGTTTAAATCTGTATTCAAAATTTAATTTCGAAAAGTATTGAGAAGCTTTGTTTGAGAATTAACCCACCAAAACGGTCTATCTGAGGTGCAGACTGGGTGTTCAAAACCTGTTTTGGTTTGTTTTGAATTTCGTGCAAAGCTACACGAGGGTTATCTGTGCTAGCCGTCTCTAATTTAGCAGTGTAAGACTAGAGGGAAGGCAGCTTGTCATCACTATCAACATTCCAACTCTTGGACTACTCTTTTACCGACAAATAGTGGGATTGACCGTGACAATATAACTCCCCCACGGCTGAAAAGGTAGCATGTTTATTGTGACGGGGATTCGAGCCCGCGGCCATCGGATTAAGAGTCGAGTGCTTTAACCACCTGGCCTTGGGACTGGTTAGACTTAATAATGTTAAACTGAACGTATCCTGCTTTGGGTCTTCATATACAAATCGTTGGTAGAAATATGAAAGCACACCTGCTGAGTGTACAGTCGTCCATTGACGTTGCTATCATTCCAAGGGACCTTGACATCAATTTAAATGACATTCATAGTACTGTATTGCCAACTCTGGGACTTGAGAATGTCTTAATCACATTAAACAGGTTACATGTAGTTAGTTTTTAACTGTTAGTACTGGCAAACTTTCCAGTTTCTCTCCTAAATAGACAAAGGCTGGCGATTTATAATGGCCACGTTGTGTATTTAGTAGTCACTACATGGTGTAGATTGTCTTCACAATTCAGGTTGTGCAGTATACAAACCAGCTTTATGATGGTGCATTTTAAACGTTATTACTTTACAATTGTATATACCCAGAGTTTTCAATAGTTGTACGTTTGTTAAAACGTTTACTCGTCACCAGAAGACAATACGGTCTTACAGTTAAACAGAAATGAAAACCCACGTACACAGAATTGGAAGTCAGCTTTTGTGGACAGGCGTAATAAGTGCAAAATTCAACGTATCAGCCGTAGATATTTATATAATAGAATACATGAAATAATCAACACATCGATTTTTGAAATACAATTTGGGAGTAATTTTCCCAGACCGCAAATTAAATGTTTACATCTTTAATGTTTAACCAGCATGAAGGGTATGGATTTTATTAATCCTCTATTTGCCGATACATGTGACAAACAAACATAATTTTTTAGAAGTTTGCATCTCAACCAACAGCGCTAACATATTTTTTGTTTGTTTGTTTTCTTTCAAAATTGTTTCTCTGAAATAAACACTTGAATGGTTTAGGTCAATCATGACACGCCGAAAGGGTTAATTCATTTTACAGGTATTTGAGAGTTTGTGTAATTTACATGAGCCTACAAATACTCTAAATAAATAAAAAATAAATGATAATATTATGGAAATCACGTGCTAAATCAACCACCTATTTTCACCCAACTTGTTTATTAACTGATTTCTTTCGCTTCGTGTCGTTATGTTAAATTTATATCTCGCTCTGTTTCGGTTTGAGAAGTCATTGTGGTTCTTCATTTAGTGTCCATACAGATTTTTGGTACATCAGTAGCAAAAAACAAAAGCGAGAACACTGAACTGTGACCACGTGTTTTATAAACACGTACAACTACGTCATACATCATGTCACCAACTTTCACAACCGATATAAAAATTGGTTTATATTTTCTGACGAAATTTCGTGACTTAGAGAATATATTATAAGTTGTATAATTGATTTTTCCAGTACAAAAGTAATTTCACAACAAAAAACTTGATTTTCTGGATATTAAAATCACCTTACTTAGATCTTATCCTAGTAATCACTGCCTACAGAAACAAGAACAGTCTAATTTACATTTTAAGAACCCTTTCTTCCTTAGGCTTAAACAATAACTTTTCTTTCCGCAATAATTTTGATACATTACATATTCACAAGTCTATATCCTGTTCAGTTTTTATTTATATAATTTACTATTTACGAGAACTGTATTTAATATCTTGTACGTTACACTATCCTTGTACTTTTAATGTTTGATTTTTTTACTGTATCTACTTTGTTCGCTCTCTCTGTACTTCCTTTATATTTGTTTCAGCATCTGTAAAGTGTATTTATACATGGTACACGAGGGCCAGAGTAACCCGCACTTAATCAGCCCCTTTCAGGGCAATGTCCATGCACTGTCTACTTAGAAAGCTTTATTGTTTGCTTGTTTGTTTTTCAATTTCGTGCAAGGCTATACGACTATCTGCGCTAGCCGTCCCTAATTTAGCAGTGTAAGACTAGAGGGAAGGCAGATAGTCATCACCACCCACCGCCAACTCTTGGGCTACTCTTTTACTGACGAATAGTGGGACTGACCGACACATTATAACGCCCCCACGGCTGACAGTGTGGGCATATTTGTTGTAATGGGGATTCGCACGCGGGGCCCTCAGATTACGAGTCGAGCGTCCTAACCATCTGACCATGCCGAACCAACAATGCTTTATAATCCAGTAGTTTTCATGATGTGTTTCACCAATCATTCCTGGTTCCGCGCAATAAAATCAGCAATGGCGGACAGGCAGTTTACAGAGAAGTGCACTTCTATGAAGTGCCATGTAGAATAATTCTACAATAAATATAATATATAGCAAAAAAGGTTCCAGCGCTTGTGAAAATTTTGGAACCACTGCTTTAGATTATCAAAACATGTTATACCATGTTCAACACTCGGTACATCTATAATTTTATTGTTAAATATCATTCCGTTAATGGAGTGCGGTCTTACTTGTTACACAGAGTAGCATTTTATCTTACGACGGCTGGTATGGGTATTAAAACTTTTATTAAAATAAAATAGAGAACAACGTTTCGACTTTTTTAGGTCATCTTCAGGTTAACAAAGAGTTTTTGCAACCGACTGTTGCCGGGCACGTGTCTTAGGGACGAAAGCATAAATGGATACAGAAATGTAGGTGGCGATGCAGTATATGTTACATTATTCATTAGTGTAGGTATAAAGGTGTTCCTTTGTATTGGTTTAATTTTGGTTTGAGTTGTTGTATAAGTAAGGCTTCTTTGATTTTGCGTTTTTTTATGTTTGTTTCCCTACTTAGTATCTAGGTGTCGTCTGTGGTTGTATTTATTTGACTTGCAGTGTTCAAAAACGTGTCAACGTGCTTTTTGTGTTCTTTGAAACCGGTTTCCATTTTTCTGCTTGTTTCTCCAATATAGAAGTTGTGGCAGTTGTTGCATTGTATTTTATAAATTATGTTGGTGTTGTGTTTGTCACTGTAGTTTTTGCATAGTATGGACTTTAGTTTTGTACCTAGTTTTTGAATATATTTAGTATTCACTGAAATGTTGCGTTTTGTTATAAATCTTTTCAAATGTTGGTTATTTTTCGCTGATATCGAGAATATAAAGTATGCAACAGTGTAAAGATTTATAGTTTGTTGTTTCTTGTTGATCTAGGTGCGTGTGTATAATTTGTTCAACGATTTTTGGAGAAAATTTGTTGATGTTGATAAAGCGTTGTTTTATTTTGTTGATTTCATCGTTAATTTTATCAGGTGAACAAAGTTTTGTGGTTGTGTTTATTTGGTTTCTTAATATGTTGAGTTTTTGTTTTGTTTCATGTGCTGAGTCTCAGGGAATGTATAGTCCTGTTTTGGTGATTTTTCTGTGGATTTCTGTTTTGAATTGTGTGACGGTTCTTGTGATCTGGATGTTAAGAAATGTTATGTAGTTAGTTTTCTCATTTTCATGGGTGAACTTAATGTTGGGGTGTATGGAGTTAACGTGACTGAAAAAAACCAAGTGTGTGTTCTGTGGAATTGAATCCAGCAATTATATCGTCAATATACCTGTACCAGTATAGTGTTGGGTGTAAGGCTGAATTGATCGCTTGACATTTAATCTGTGTCATAAAAATGTTGGCCAGAACTGGTGACACGGGATTTCCCGTACTTAAGATACTTATTTGTAGGTAATTTTGGTCATTGAACATAAAATTAGTTTTGGTGGTAGTGAGTTATATTAGGGTTGCTAATTTGTTGCTGGGGATACATATCAATGGATTAGGGTCTTGTAACTGAAATTCTAAAGCTATCTTGCAAGCATTGGTCGTTGGGACTTCTGTGAAGAGGGGAGATTACATCAAAATTGGCCATTAAGGCTTTATGGTTTAGCTAGTCAACAACAGAATTAGAGTTAAATTAATATTGAAGAAAGGAGCCAGCTGATGTTACATAGTTAGAAAAGGACCACGCGGTGTATTTACCAAGATTGTAATTGAATGATTCATAGGTCGACATTATGGGTCGTAGTGGACAATCGGGTTTGTGAAGTTTGGGGGAGCCTTATAGTTGTAGTGTGCGTGAGTCAGTCTTTCGTAGGTAAGAGTAAATGTTTTTTGATATTGTGTTGTTTTTTTTCATTTGTTGTAGTATTTTGTTCAGTTGGTTTTCATGTGTTTTTGCTGGGCGTGTGTGTATTGGTTTAAATTTGTTTGTATTTGATAATATGTTGTTCATTTTTTGATGTACTCATTTGTGTTTAATTATAACTATAGCATTTCCTTTATCTGCTTTTAGAATTTCAATGTTGTTGTCTAGTTTTAGGTTCATTACACTAAGTAACACAAATTTTGTTCCTGGATAGTATGTGTTATTTTTTAATTGCTTGTTGTAAAAGTACAGAAAATGACCATTATTCCCTTCAAATTTTGCTTTTGTGACCTGGATAATGAAATTTAAAAATTAATCTATTTTCTACGTAAAAACAGGTAATTTGCACGTCTTCATTTACATGAAGGTCTGAATAAAACAACGTATGAATGAAGATTTATATGTATTTATACTAAAGTTATACAAAAATATTTGGAAGTGAGTAGTTTTTCGAGATTTGCGACTGCAATATAAATCACTTTCACGTATCAGCCTCCAAATATAGTCTCCCATCATGTTTTCGTTATACGCTCTTTGGTAGCGGCGTTTAAAGTCCAGTATATCTTGATGGAAGCGCTCGCCTTGCTCCTCTGAGTATGCTCCCATGTTCTAGTTGAATTTATCAAGATGAGCGTCAAGGATATGGACTTTCACGGACATCCTGCAGTCCATTTTACTGTAGTTCTTCACCAGAGCCTCAACCAGTTAAACATAATTTTCGGCCTTGTGATTGCCTAAGAAGTCCCGACAAAGCTGCCCCAAGCTTTTTTTTCCCCTCCTACTGAGCTTCATGGGGAATTCTGTGCATTCCAGGATATTCTTTATTTGTGGTCCAACGAAGACACCAGCTTTGACCTTTGCCTCAGACAGCTTAGGGAAAAAGTCTCAAAGGTACTTAAAGGCTTCAGACTCCTTATCAAGAGCTGTGACAGATTGTTTCATAAGACCCAATTTTATGTACAATGGTGAAAACAACACCTTCTGGAGGTCCACTTGTGGCTCACACTTGACATTGTGCCTCCTCACATAGAATTCGGTCCGTTGTGGCCAATGCTTCCTGTTGTAGTGTGCTGTGGTATCCCTGCTGTCCCAAAGGCAAATATAACAGGGAAACTTGGTAAAGCCTACTTGGAGACCCATCAGGAATGCCACCATTTTGAAGTCTTCGATAACCTCCCAGCTATACTAATCACACTTAAAGGCTTCTAGCAAGGTCTTGACGCTGTTGTATTCCTCTTTAAGGTGCACCAAATTAGTCAGGGGAAGAGACGGATACTTATTCCCGTTATGGAGCAGCATAGCTTTGAGGCTTCTAGATGAGCTATCAATGAAGAGGCGCCACTCGTTCGGATTACAGGCAACTCCAATTGTCTGGCACAGACAGGATACATTGTGGCAGTAGCAGAGCCCATCTTGACGAGTGCAGAAGCTTGAAAAATGTCGGTGACGCTTCCTCTGACTTGCACACTTTCATCTAACAAATCCCATTCCTTGAGCATAGATGTCGAAAGCTCGGCATTCGACTTTGTAAGACCAAAATCTCTGATCAAGTCATTGATGTCTCTTTGGTTGGGGTAGTATGGGTTTCTCTCACCAGCTGCACCTCTAAAATTGTAATCTGGATCTTCAACATCTACCTCCTCTTCTGATTTGTTGCTCTCTTTTGAGAGCTGCTTTCTCTCCTGCGGAATGGGTACAGGGAGCTCAGGACATTGTTGAACTGGGGCGATGAATGATGGAAAGTCCGGATACATGATAGCAGGTGCATTCTTGCCAGTTCAACGTTTGGAAGAGTCCACCATGCAGAAGTAGCAATTGCTTGAGTGGTCAGTGGGTTCATGCCAAATTCTTGGAATAGCGAACTTCATGGCTCTTGTACCATCCTACAAAAGAGCAAAATAAAATTGTTATTATGAAAAATAAATTTACTTCATCCACAACTAATGTGTAAGAGGTTCATGCAAAATTTTTCTATACTATTAAAAATATAAAAAATAAAAATATATTTAAATTTTAAAAGATCTAAAATTTGTATAATATAAAATCTTACTATTCAAGTAAGCAAAAATTGTCCGTCTTACCTTTTAGAGTTTTTTTGCAGTGCTCCCAGATAAAATGAGGTGCCCAGGGTTTGTGTTGACCCCCGACAGGCATGCCAAAATATGCAATGTACGCTTCACACATTTTAGCAGATGCTATCACAGAGTACTTTTTCGCTCTTGTCTTGATAGATTAGCCACATAAGTAGTAGAATGCGTCTGGAGAATGCTTGCATCTTCTTGATGCCATCTCTGATAAAATCGGTCTATTTTCACTTAGGCAGCTAGAACTGAAATGAAGTGGTGAGTGGTGACTCCTGTATATATCGCTTTGGAATGTTCTAGAAAATTTTAAAAGGTTTTTGAAAATTCTCCTAAGTTCTACAAAATTCCATAAAATTGTTGTACGTTCTACAACATTCTAAAAAGTTTTGTAAGTTCGAGAAAGTTCTCTATCAGCTACCCAGCACTGAATCTACCTGGAATGTTCTGGAAAATGGGTAAATTTGAAAATTTCATTACCCAGGTCACAAAAGCAAAGTGTGAAGAGAAAAATAGGTCTTTGTGCATTTACTTTAGACATAAGCAATCGGGAAATAACACTTTCTGCCCAGAAACAAGAAAAAGTAAGTGTTACATAGTGTTATAGTATTAATATATTTCCGTGTGAGGTTGTTTTTTTAGTTTTCTTTTCTGTGAAATTACGTCGATGGTTTTACGTGAAAACTCTTTAAAAAGGTTGTTTAACATACTGTTTTGAGGTATTTCGAATAAAATAGATGTTTTCAGTTGTACCTGAAAAGTTAGCTTGTTGGTTGTCGATGAAATTGTTGTCAAAGTTCTCTTTCTGTTGGTTGTTTTCCGTTGTTTTGTTGGTGTTTTCAGTTTGTGTCAAATCAATCACTAGTATTCTAGCTAGGTCTTCCTAGATGGAATATTTCAATGAATTACTGCGAAGTTCATTGCTTAATTGTCTGTGGAATATGTTAATATCGACGTTGGTTGACGGTTCATCGTAATGGCGTCTTTTTTATTGTTGGCACCTTAGTTTATCTAGTTTCTTGTTGTGAAGTCTTCTTTTCCTTGTTGTTCTTACTACTGAGTTGATTGATGTTACGTTGTACGAGTCTATAAATGTCTGACTGAATGCAACAGGCCAGTTGATGGTCCAGATACATTTTTTATTTCTGCAAGTTGTTTAGTTCTTTATATATGACATGCACCCGGCAACGGTCAGTTGCAAACTCTCTTTGTTAACCTGAAGATGACCTAAGAAGGTCGAAACGTTGTTCTATACTTTATTTTGATAAAAGTTTTAATGCCCATATCAGACGTCTTGAGATACATTTTCACTTCAAGTGACGTCACAAGAGTAGCATGTTTTTGCTTGTTACTCAAGGGTATCAGGACGATACAAAGTGAAGTGGCGACCATTATTATTAGTTACGGTGTACTATTGGCAAACGAGAAATCGTGAATTCTGCTTTATAAACAGCGTAACAGAGTGCCATTGCTTGCTAGTTTATTTATATAGCACTGCGCTCTTGTTTAGTTAACACCAAAGTGTTACAGCTGCTTGTTACATAGTAGTTGTTTTACTTTGATAATTACGGTGTCTTAATGACTTCGTTAAAAAGTGGAGAAGTTACCTACTTAAAATTGAACATTGCAAACCTGCCTTTTCTCAGTAGGGGTGAAAATAATGTTCTTATTTGTTATAGAACAACACGATGTGTTTTACTCATCCGTACTGGTGAAACGCCGAGTGTATTTTATAATTCAAGAGTGAAAATGTAGTTTAGGTTACCTGTAGAAAAGTTGTATGTGATTGAACTAGTAGATGAAACATGTAGATGTTTCACTTACCCATAGAAAAGTTATTTACGAATTACCTACTATATGAAAAAGGTATATACTTCACTTACACGTAGAAATGGTTACGTATGATTTACATAGTATACAAAAAAGGAATATATGTTTCACTTACAAGTAGAAAAGTTATTTATAAATTTACCTAGTATATAAAATATTACGTTTTACTTATCGGTAAAAAAGTTGTTATAACTGGTATACGAGAAGAATATACTCACCATACAAAAAGTTGTTTTATCTAGTAAATGAGAAGATTATACTCACCTTACAAAAAGTTGTTTTATCTAGTAAATGAGAAGATTATACTCACCTTACAAAAAGTTGTTTCATCTAGTATACGAGAAAAATATACTCACCTTACAAAAAGTTGTTTTATCTAGTAAACGAGAAAAATATACTCACCTTACAAAAAGTTGTTTTATCTAGTATACGAGAAAAATATACTCACCATACAAAAAGCTGTTTTATCTAGTAAACGAGAAAAATATACTCACCTTACAAAAAGTTGTTTTATCTAGTATACGAGAAAAATATACTCACCATACAAAAAGTTGTTTTATCTAGTAAACGAGAAAAATATACTCACCTTACAAAAAGTTGTTTTATCTAGTATACGAGAAAAATATACTCACCTTACAAAAAGTTGTTTTATCTAGTAAACGAGAAAAATATACTCACCTTACAAAAAGTTGTTTTATCTAGTATACGAGAAAAATATACTCACCATACAAAAAGTTGTTTTATCTAGTATACGAGAAAAATATACTCACCATACAAAAAGTTGTTTTATCTAGTATACGAGAAAAATATACTCACCATACAAAAAGTTGTTTTATCTAGTATGCGAGAAAAATATACTCACCATACAAAAAGTTGTTTTATCTAGTATGCGAGAAAAATATACTCACCATACAAAAAGTTGTTTTATCTAGTATTCGAGAAAAATATACTCACCATACAAAAAGTTGGTTTATCTAGTATACGAGAAAAATATACTCACCAAACAAAAAGTTGTTTTATCTAGTATACGAGAAAAATATACTCACCATACAAAAAGTTGTTTTATCTAGTATGCGAGAAAAATATACACACCATACAAAAAGTTGTTTTATCTAGTATGCGAGAAAAATATACTCACCATACAAAAAGTTGTTTTATCTAGTATACGAGAAAAATATACTCACCAAACAAAAAGTTGTTTTATCTAGTATACGAGAAAAATATACTCACCATACAAAAAGTTGTTTTATCTAGTATACGAGAAAAATATACTCACCAAACAAAAAGTTGTTTTATCTAGTATGCGAGAAAAATATACTCACCATACAAAAAGTTGTTTTATCTAGTATACGAGAAAAATATACTCACCTTACAAAAAGTTGTTTTATCTAGTATACGAGAAAAATATACTCACCATACAAAAAGTTGTTTTATCTAGTATACGAGAAAATATATACTCACCATACAAAAAGTTGTTTTATCTAGTATACGAGAAAAATATACTCACCATACAAAAAGTTGTTTTATCTAGTATACGAGAAAAATATACTCACCATACAAAAAGTTGTTTTATCTAGTAAACGAGAAAAATATACTCACCATACAAAAAGTTGTTTTATCTAGTATACGAGAAAAATATACTCACCATACAAAAAGTTGTTTTATCTAGTATACGAGAAAAATATACTCACCATACAAAAAGTTGTTTTATCTAGTATACGAGAAAAATATACTCACCATACAAAAAGTTGTTTTATCTAGTATACGAGAAAAATATACTCACCATACAAAAAGTTGTTTTATCTAGTAAACGAGAAAAATATACTCACCATACAAAAAGTTGTTTTATCTAGTAAACGAGAAAAATATACTCACCATACATAAAGTTGTTTTATCTAGTAAACGAGAAAAATATACTCACCATACAAAAAGTTGTTTTATCTAGTATTCGAGAAAAATATACTCACCATACAAAAAGTTGTTTTATCTAGTATACGAGAAAAATATACTCACCATAGAAAAAGTTGTTTTATCTAGTATACGAGAAAAATATACTCACCATACAAAAAGTTGTTTTACCTCAAACTGAAGAAGAAAATTGTAATTGTTACCTCTACTACAGCCATGAGACTGTAAGGCTTGCTGCTCTGTGTGTCATCTTTATTCCAGTCCATAGTAGAGAAGTTCTCTTTACAACTTTGTTAAAACAACAGAAAACAAACTCAATTCATTTTGTTATACACACACTAACTACAGAAAATATTGGAATAATTTACTCAAACGATTCTTTGTAACTTAAAATAAGGGGAAGTCCTTAAGTGTTTAATACTAGTTACCGAAGTCGTTACAAGAGATACTAGAATTTCACTAAATCATCAACAAAGTTGATACATTTTCCACACACGCCTCATAATTATTTCCACTGAAGTCTTGCCACCGAATTTCAAATTATTTGATTTAAAACATAAATATATGTGTGTGTGTCTGTGTATAAATATTAATGTTACGCTTGTCTGACACTGGATGAAAATAAAATAAGAACTACACAAAGATGGTAAAAAGTAATTTATATACAAACGTAAAGGAACACATTTAAGACTATCAGGGGTGTAAATATTAGTATCATTGTTTAGTATTACAGTGACCAGTAAGACATATTAATACTTTCATTTATTTTATGAAAAGCCAAAGCGTTAAGTTCCAAGTGCCTCCATTATTTTTCTTAGCAGCGTAAGACTTATGTAAAAGATTGGTTTGTCTTTTAAAATCTCGCGCAAAGCTACACGAGATGTATCTGCGATAGCTATCTCTTATTGAGCACTGTAAGACTAGTGGGAAAGCAGCTATCTAGCCATCACCACTCGTCGACAACTCTTGGGCTATTCTTTTTACCAGTAAGATTGACCAAAACTTTATAACGCCCCCACAGTTGAAAAGGGGAGCATGTATGGCGACACAGGGATTTGAAACCACGATACTCGGATCACGAGTCGAGTGCCTTAACACACCTGGCCATGTCGGGTTATGTAAAGGATAATAACAATAATAATATCTTCATTATTTGTTAGTTTTAACAGTCTTTATATTAGATAACAATCAGTTTATTGCTGGTTCTTAATTATAATCTTCCAACAAATTTAAAACTAGCCAATTAAATTTTTAAGCAATGTTACTATCTTTAGTTCACAAATTCAAAAGAGAAATTTTATGTATTGTAGGTCAAAAGATCATTCAGTGTGTTTCGTTTCTTTGTTTAATTTCGCGCAAATCTACACGAGGGTTATCTGCGTTAGCCGTCCCTACTTTAGCAGTATAAGACTAGAGGGAAGACAACTAGTACATCACCACCCACCGCTAACTCTTGGGCTACTCTTTTACCAACGAATAGTGGGATTGACTGTCACATTATAACGCCCACACGGCTGAAAGGGTAAGCAAGTTTGGTGCGACCGGAATTCGAACCCGCGACCCTCGGATTACGAGTCGACCGCCTTAACACGTTTGGCCATGCCGGGCCTCAGTATAAGACTAGAAAGAAGGCAGCTAGCCATCACCACCCACCGCCAACTCTCGCGCTACTCTTTTATCAACGAAAACTGGGATTGAACGTTACATTATATCGCCCTCATGGCTGAAAGAGCGAGCATGTTTGTGTCATGGGGATCCGAACCTGAAATTGTCAGATTTCGAGTCGAGCCCCTTAACTACTTGACCATGCCAGGCTGATAGTGTGTTTCATTAAGAAATTGTATGTATAAGATAAAATGCATAATATAAATAATTCATTTGAACTGTACGTTTTTTTTTTTGTAAATCTGTAATTCATATTTTTATTTATTAAGCATACCTTTCATGAAGATGTATATAAAATTACAAAATTGACTTACCTCTTGCCCTTATTCATGGGCAAACCTTTGCGGATATTAGAACAGGTTTGACTGAAGCCAATACTGTACATACAGGCTGAGATGAAGCCAAAAACAATGACCAAAGAGTCCAGTAAAACCCAGGGCATCACCCACATGGTCCGGCTAAGCATTACAAAGTGAAGGATTATTAGCTATCTGATAAGAAAAACACTTTAACACATATGTAAAATATATATTCAAACACCATGCGAAATGGAGACAAGGTTTACAAAGGTTCCTAAAGGATCATTGTTAAAAAAAAGACCCACTCAACAAAAAATGGGGCAACCAATTACCCACAGTACTATACATATATGATGCATATGTAACTGTAAAGTGTTTCCGAATACTAGAAGGCACTATGTCGTCAGTTCTGTTGGATGACTGTCTTCTAAAACTCTGATGTTGTCAAAGCTGTCTGTCTCCTCCGTTCAGAGAACGGTAAAATGATACGGGTCTATGACCTTCTATGTTATCAAACACTTGGAATTTCGAAACGTGATGAACTGAATTAGTGAAAGCTATTGTTAAGCCTAGTATGTCCTGAAAACCGTGGATGAGAGTGGGAATACTTCTGGTTATAGTGATGACGTTATTATTTTCTGCAAATGACCTATTCCCCACTTTCGGTCAAAATTCAAGACAAGCTACCCTTTATAAATAGTCTCCCTTTCCTGTCTACTTCGGGGCCATACAAAAGCACATTTTGTCATTTCGAAGACAAAGACTTACGCATGTAACCTTTACCTAAGCATAATGACAAGTAAATGTTGTATGACCATTAGCAATCCATTTAATATAAACCTCAGGGGCTTGGTATAACCAGCTGATCAGAGCGCTCGACTCGCAATCTGAAGTTCGAATGTCCGTCACACCAAAATACTCGCCATTTCAGCCGTGGGAGCGTTATTATGTTTCAGTCAATCCCTCTATTCGTTGGTAAAAGAGTATCCTAAAAGCTGGCGGTGGGTTGTGATGACTAACTGCAGTCTTACACTGCAAAATTAGGGACAGTTAGTGCATATAGACCTCTTGGAACTTTGAGCGAAATTCAAAGGAATCGAACCGAATGCCGTACTATATGCACCACAATGCCTACAAAAAAATTCATAAACTTTTGTTTTAATATAACAAGAGAAAGATATACTCCAAACTTGTTACAGAAAGGTGGAATTATTTCAGTCATTACACTATCATCAGTCTACGGATTTACGATTCCCCTCAGTGAACACAGCAGATAGCCTAATGTAGCTTTGCTGTAAGAAAACACACAAACACACTATCATCAGAAGTTTTACACTACTCCAACATCATACGTACTTTATGTGGTTTTTCCTTATTTCTACACTGTTAATATCGAAAAGAGACACTACTTTCCAGACTGAAATACTGAGTTCTAAACATTCTTTGTCCGTTGTTTGCTTTCTCAGAAGTCAGCATCATTGAAACTATGCTTCCTTGTTTGTGGTCATATTTTATTCATTGTTGATAGAATTGGCTGACGGTGATATATATTGCACTTTACAACTCCATATAACCAACCACCTTCACATTAATCAACTAGCACTTGCATATCTTTTTTTCAGATACCGCTGTTGATATATTCGTATAAATATCTTTAAATAATTGGTATCTAAAATATTTCTAATAAACACGCTCTTGGTGGAGAAACATCGACTATAGACAAAAATTATTATTTTTTAATATAAATACAGATATTGTTATCATTAAATCTCGCAATATAAAACAATTTTTCGTAATATAAGCGTCAGAAAAACGAAATAGAAAAATTTGATACGATTAATACTATTAAAAAAAAGTCTTTTAAACGATTCATATATATATATATAATTTTGACTTAAAAAAAAAAGATTCCAGTAAGTTCTATCACGTTGTATAGCATATACACTTTAATAGGACTGACGACATACACAAAGAGCCCAAACTACAAGCACTGGTGAAACAATGTATTTCGACGTTTACTTGTTTATTTTCACTAAATATTAGAAAACGATTGAAAGTTAACTTTTTTAGTTTTGATCTAACATTATTGACAAAAATCTGTAAGTTCCTGAGAGTTCAACTACTTGGCTTTTACGTAATATGATTTGCAGAATCCTAAAAAAAAAAATCCCCAAATTTTAACTACACATTCTTACTCAATATAACAAAGTTTATTGACACATTCTTACTAAACAGATTTTAAATATCTTAAAAACCCAGGTAGTTTAACTACTTCCAGCCCTCTAATGGGTCAAAGGTAACTCTATTTACTCCAAACGCTAAAAACCGGGGTTAGATTCCCCGCGGTGGACACAGCAGATATTTCATATTGATTATACATGCTTTCTTCACTATAGTTTGTATAGTTCTACTTTACCTGGATTTTGTAAAGAACTAAAACCCTTGAAAACTTAAGTGCTCCATTTTTCACGTTAGTGTTAACATCCTATATCATCGAAAACAAATATTTCTTGGCATAAAATACTTGGCTACAACCACAAATCCTACAGTCGTTATCCATTTAATGTAAATATACAGATACACGAACAAAGAAACGGGAAACGTTTCAGAATATCACTACATACATGTTACTGCAATATTAGTTAACCACCATGTAAAATGAAAACTAATATGATACGTACGCTACGTGTTCATCTCGTTTGGACACAATGAAGGCATATCCATGGTACAGGGTCATGACCAGCCCGAACACAAGAGGAAATATTGTAAAGTACAATGTAAAATCACAGGTTATGTCAGAAGCCTTTTCTGGTTCGTATGTCGCGGAGGTTTGCACGAACAATAAGCATTTGTGATGAACTATCGCCTAGAAGAATAAATAATACGTAAAAATTAAAATATTATTAACTAATATACGTGTGTTTGATCATTTTCAATAATTAAAAGCACATCGGTTTCTTTTCAAGTGAAATCTATATGGTTAAACACCTGTTTTTTTGTTTATGTATGAACTTCAATTGACCCTAGTAGTTCCGGTGAGCGTAGAGTGTTATTTTGCCTGGCTTCGAATACGGAGTTTCACAATGTATAGTGTAATTATTAACATAAATACGTATTTGTTTGAAGCATTTCTTAAGACAATTTATATCCATTACTAGATAGAGTACATTGTTCAAAACGATTCTGAATATTCAAATCAGCAAATCAATTGACATCCACAGTTGATATAAAACCGCGATAGAACAACATGTATTGAATTTTGCGCAGAGGTACGCAAGGACTACTGTGCTAGTCGTACCAAATTTTCAAATGCTACACTAGGGGGAGACACATTCGACACCATCCCGCTATTTACCAACAAATAATAAAATTAATCATAATATTATAACACTCATATAGCTGAAACGAATGCAAGTCAAGTGCTCTAATCACCAAGCCATACAACATGTATCAAGTGCTCTAATCGCCAAGTCATACGACATGTATCAGAATTTCAGTTTGACATTTCTTGTGTATGTAGTGTACTGCCATCAAAAACGTTATTCTGACGCAGAATGTTTATACAATTGTAAAGATACGTTCAGATGGGAGATTTAGAATGTTAAAGACAGGTATATCCATTTTTACTTCATGGCATTGGGAGACATTTATTTATCAGATTGTAGCGCCAAAACTATGCAGAGAAAAACCTGTAACAAGTGGTACCTCTGTAATGGTAAACAAAAGTGTAGCGTCTTGTAACAGTTGAGAATTCATAAACACAAAGTACAATGACAAAATCTGTCAAAGAGACTAAAGTGACAGTATGCAGCACAATCAATAAGGATCTCTTCAGTAAAAGTGACACAAGTGTACAAGTTGTTTCCATAACTTGTTCATCAACTGTGACATACGAAGGCAACAGGTGAATGAAGTGAATATTCATGCTATTCCGTATAAAGCCATACTGGTCAATTCGTTTTGAAATGGACCGTAAAGTCGTGGCAAGGAACAAAATTCGTCTTAGCACAATACTCAACTTCTGTGTAGGATGATCATAATAATAGTAAACATACTTAAGATGATTATATTCCAAAAATTACTTACAAATATAAGATGCACGTGGTTTCTATAACTGAAAGCCTGAACATGTGTTTATGTGCGAGGTACTACTAAGGCCAATGAAGACTATACATATGAAATGCTGCTAAGAGTAGTTTAGCTTCGTTTTTGAGATAAGTTCCATATGGTGTTGGAATATACAGAAACGTAAAGCTGAGAGCTTTCTCTAATCACTAAGTATTGTAGTACTTAACAGTAGCAATCATGATGAATCAAAATGGCGGCCATAAAAATCGCCCATTTAAAAATAACTACCTTTAAAATGTCTGAATGTTAACAATGACTATTTCAGGGTATTGACTGAGCAAAACTGAAGCTTACTGTACTTATAAAACCGCCTACAACTCTGTATATGTGTTTATGGGGTGAATCAAAATTTCAGTATTTCAAACGAAACTTCATCGAAGTAATTCTTTTTCGTACAGGCATGCAGAAAAATTATCTATTGATTTAGTTCTTTCACAGAATTGTCCTGTCTGGGGTTCCAATATATATAACGGAGAATGCACTACTTTGGGCATATAATTAGATTTGATGGTAGGTTAACATATGTGATACTTAATGTACCTGACATGGCCTGGTGGCTAAAGGAATTAACTAGCAGGTTGCAGGATTGAAACCTATCAAACGTGCTCGTATTTCTACCATGGGAGAAATGTAATATGATGGTCAATCCCACTATTTGTTAATCAGAAGTGATCTTTGAGTTGGTGGTGGGTGATGTTGACAAGCTGCCTTACATCTAGTCTATCACTTCTAAATTAGAAAGTCTAACATGGATAACCCTCGAGTAGCTTTGGATAAAATTCAACAAACAATTCAATGTGTGTGTGTGTGTTTGGCGATTTATTTTTTTAACCTTCCTTTGGACAACTAGTTTCAAAATACAACGGTTTCAAACAGTAAGTATTCTTTATAACCACTCTGCATATTGTAATTACTTTCTACATATACATTTGACATTGTCAAAATGAATGGTATTTTATACAACACATGAACTAAATGGTCAGGTCGGAGACCTCAAGAAATCAAGCGAACTTATTTTCGAATTTCTTACCAGAATGAGGGTAATCAGTTAGGGTCTTGTAATGAATGCTCTTAACATAATAGTGAGATTGACTCTTACTTTTATAATGCACGTAGAGCTGAAAGTACGGAGCTTGTTCAACTATATATGTCGAGCTCAAACCTTGGACTTTCCAACCTATAGCTCAACTCACTATGTTCGGCCTACATTCTACAGAATCTATTTTATTATTTCAGCATCCATCATCCAGTTCTTGTCATTTATAACCAATACTCATATGACTTAAAAACTGTACAAGTTGAAATTTTATTAAGGCTCTATTCCATTTAATATTTTATGTGTAAATAACAGGCAACAAATTATAAAAATAATAATGCCAATAAAATACATACATTATACCAATTATTTTCTGTAATACATTATTCACCATCATAACCTCTGACCTAAAAAATCTCACACTGAGAAGTCATTTATAAAATCAGTAACAAATGTGACAACACGGTCGTAATAAAATATAGTAGTATAGAAAGTTATGAACAAAATAATAGTAATTTAATAATAGCAACAGAGTAGGAAATTAACTTGATCGATATCCTTCAAGATGTTATATTTTGTTGATTCGTTAAAATGATTAAAACAATAGAATATTCCTTTTGTATTTCATAACATACATCATCATTTTTAATAAATTATAACCACACATTACTTATACTATTACACGGAGTAATGTGATAATGTTGTTAGTAATAATCTTATTATAGTCTTGTGTTTAAGTTATCAATAAAACTTCCTCTGCATAAAAATACGTTGGAGCTTTCTACATACGTAAATATTTGAAATATGCACATATAGTTCAACAACAGTTAATGGGTGCATTATTACTTCTGTGTATTCACAAACAGTTCGCACTGAATTATAATGGAGAGTACAGCTTTAAATAGTACTCTAAGAGTAAGCAGAATTTAACAAATCATATTTAGTCGTGATAAAGTGTATTTAAAGTCGTTGAAATATATTTTTCTTGCTATATTTAAAACAATTAAAACATTACCCCAAACACCAATTATATAATGAAATCATAATGTTTTAAGGACACCAGGAATTATAAAGTAGGTGTTGTTTGTAAGACCCCTGCTTAATGATACTAATATCTATCACTTAGCAGTACTGGAAGTTAAGCTTCCTTGTCCTGGCTGTTGCAGCATTAGAAATTATATTGGTGGGTAGAAACTAAATACATTCTCTCTCTCTCTCTCTCTCTCTATATATATATATATATATATATGAAGGAGAATCTTCAAGAATTCGTATTTTTATCAACAAAAAGGTTTCGCATTTCAGAATCTATCTTGAAATTTCAGGATTTATGGCTCTAAGATTGGATTTTTTATGTGAACTCCTAGATACTGGCTTTTCTACCAATTGTAATACGAGTTCTAAAACTCTGTAAGGATATTGCTTTAAACATATTAAAATAAGTGAGACAGGATGAAAATATCATTCCTTATTAAACACAAGTTACACTTGTGGCAGGAGGATTGGATACGTTATTGAAATAATGTTTGAACATTATATTCGAATTTGCAAGTGAAATATGTTTTCCACGACGACGATTTCCAGTTGGAAAGTTTTAACGGTCAAAGCCTCTTTGAAATTTGATGATCTGTTTCCTCTAACAGATTGTTAAAGTATTCAAATTTGACACCACAGTGACATTCTACGACATACTAGAAAACATGTGATCTATTAGGGCGTTTTACTGTCCTTTGCCAGAGACATCTCAACGTAGCCTTTCAAGAAGGGAGAGCATTTACATCTGTAACAAACAAGGGATTCCTGTACGTTATTTATTTTGTCCTGCCAGAGGAAGAAGTTTATTATTATACAGAGCTTCTATAGACCAATCTAAGGTGTTTTTTGAAATTGCTTAATAAAGGCTATCCTATTCAGGTTTATATTTGTTAAAATAAACTCCACTTGCTCTTGTAGTGTATCAGTCACTAACACGGAAATCACAACTCTAGTCAGTAACTAAAAGTTAGCAGTTAATGCAGAAGCTTGAATCTGTAAACAATGAGTTTGCCTGAAATTTGAAGTAGCATTTCTCGGTTAAAATGTTGATATTTAAAATAAATATTTCCTAGAAACGTTGTGTGCTAATAATATCCTGTGGAGCATGTGAACTGTAGCTATGTTGTAAAAACAAACTGCTGACTGCAGTAAACTTCTGTTTGTTTGTTTTTAGAATTTCGCACAAAGCTACTCGAGGGCTATCTGTGCTAGCCGTCCCTAATTTAGCAGTGTAAGACTAGAGGGAAGGCAGCTAGTCATTACCACCCACCGCCAACTCTTGGGCTACTCTTTTACCAACGAATAGTGGGATTGACCGTAACATTATAACGCCCCCACGGCTGAAAGGGCGAGCATGTTTGGCGCTACGGGGATGCGAACCTGCAACCCTCAGATTACGAGTCGCACGCCTTAACACGCTTGGCCATGCCGGGCCTCAGTAAACTTCTAAAACATGTCCTGCACAATTGCATATGGAAGAAGACATTGCAGTTCGACCTTATACAAAAGGAGTACTTTGTGGTGAACTGTAAACTCAATCTCTAGTAGCATCACCAACTAGTACTGTAGTTGAAGCTGGAACTCACCATTTTCTTGTAAAGAACAAATTAAGACAGTCTTGCCAAAGTAGTTATATCGTCGAGAGAAATATTATTTCCGGTTATGGCTTGTAATTACAGAGGAGGAACAGTGGAGGCACGACACTGAGTACAACGATAATAGGTACAATGCATGAAAAGTAATATGAAATTAGTAGTTCTGTCAGTGTTATTAAAACTGCACCATACCTAAGAATTATTGCACATTTCCAGTCCACTCGAAACAGTTAATTAAATGTTGGTAGGATTATCACACTTTAAATCACCAGTGACAATCTGGAGATTACTGCCAATTCATTAATCAGAACAACTAGTTAGTTAAAGAAACTGAACCCTTATGAGTAAAGAGATAAAAACAATGCTGAAGAAGTGGATCACCCAATCTTCAGAGAGCATCTGATCAACACCGGTAATTATTGTATGAAATAAATTAGGTGCTCCAAGGTTCTGTGTGAGAATCACGCAGATGGTTGTAACATTAGCTGTCGATGTGTTTCTATCGGCACGCGCGAATGAATGTTACAATGCATCAACAGAATCTTACTGTTTAGTTCACTAACTCTGACTACCGGTAAAGTTAAGGAAAGAAATGTATTTTAAATCTGCTTTTGACATGGACAAAAGTTTATATGATTTTTATGTCATACAGTTTGTCCTTTGTAAAGACACCAGTTACTTTCAAGTGGCTGATGGAATTCACATTATGTGGTTTGCAGTAGGAATGGAGTCTAATTTACATCGATGAATTCTGACATGCGGTTGTATGCTACAGATAACGTTTGGAAACCTGCGAATGGTTTTTCAATACTTTTGATAAACGACTTAAAACCTAAGTTAGAAAAATGTTCTATTATATTGAATGGAAATAATTCTAATCCTTCTATAATACGATCAGAGATAGATTGACCCAGATCGTTTTCAAATTTTTCTTGTATAATAGATACTTTATGGACAATGTTTCAACTACAGTTGTATTACGGAAGGTTGACTCTTATCTTAGGCGGTCTTAGAACTATGCAGTGATATCAGTTGTAAACATGTGCCTTGGTTAATATTCCAGTGTTAGCTTATATTAAAATATTTTTTATTCGTCATGGATATTGACACCAGTGACAGTGAGATTTGGACAATGCTATCACAAGTATAAAATCACGAGGGTTATATAACAATGCACTATAAGCCCACATTCAGTAAGCAGCAATATTATAAACAAAGGAGCTGCTTGCAGCACCGTGGTTCATCACATAATTTCATTATTTTTTTACATGGCCGTGAATTTATTACATGGGTAAATCATGTATGGTTAAAATGGCTAATCAGCACATCACAGAACTGGAAAGTATGATTACATATTGGACCATAATATAACAAAACACTATCTTACTATAAAAAACCGACAGATAGCCTTTTAAAATATTACATAAGAGTTTATTCAGTTGTAGAACCTGGATTCTAGAAATAATACTGCTGTGAAATACGAGGTTTCAACCATGATAACAAACCACACAAATGATATGGAGACCCTTGGAAATGGATATTGAAATTCACTAATGAAAAACATTGGGAATAGCTGAAAGATCTGCCCTGAATCAAACAGAAAAGTAGCCTTCACAGGTCAGTGAACATAGTATTGAGCCAGCCATATAACGTCTAGCAGCCTTAAGATCAAATACAGGTATCAGAGTGAGTGCTATGTTGTAGATACCACACGAACGAATTTGGTTCTCAGCCTATGATTCAGCTTGGAGTCCTATGGACCTTAGCAGTGAAAATTTTCCACGTCCTGCATAACACACACAAGAAGACATCACAGAGTATCTCAAACTACAGCTGTTTTGTAGATGTAATACTACTGGTAATATTTATAAAATAATATATAACAAAGATGTAAACACTGTAGTTCCTATAAGGTACAGAGAAAAATTTGTTTACCAAGGAAACTCTGTCCGCAAGTTGTCAGTTCTCCTTGCTATAAAATAGTCCTGGACTTTGCTGGACCTGTCAATAAAATTAGCGATAATCGATTACTTCCGTAAATTACTTCACAGGAGAAAAGTCAGCTCAAACAGTTGCCGACTTGTTGATTGAACAATAGATAGTTTGATTTGCAGTACTAGAAGAAATTCATATTGATCAAGAAGTAAATTTTAACAGTAAGCTTTGTGCTAAACTGTTTCAGATATTGCGTTTGGTAACAATTCATACATCATATTGTCCTCAGTGTGGTGGTTTACACAAGCAACTCATCTAAACGGTGAATCTCATTTTGTATTAGTTTATGAGGTCAGATTGAAAGAACTGTGATGATCACCTACCAAGCATAATAATGGGTCATCATACAACAAAGCAACAGTGCACAGACTTCTACAAACATGCTAATGTTCTAGTAAGAAGTCATGTTCTCAGTATATTTCATGTATGACTGCCCATAAACTGAAGAATCACTGAGATTTCCATAAAAAACATATGGAGTATTGTGATCCATGTTATTTTATTTACCCAGTTTTGCATGACCAAAAATAGAATAAGTGGTCAAAAGATAGAATATCACATATTATAAGAGGTTTGTTGCTTGATCTGGTTTAATGACGCAAAGCACTACAGGGGTATCTGTTCCAAACTGTCTTGTAACAACATAAAAAAAGAGTAAATCCATGAATTTTGGTTTTGAAACAAGGTTAAAAAATCCAACAGAATTAAAAACATACACCCTGTAAAAAGCGATTAATCTATAAAGCGTCAGGACCGTTCGGTGATCACTGGGCGATAGCGGATTGGGTAACACCAAATTATGTCGAAATACAACTAGTCGAAACATCAGCTTGTTGACAATTGTGTAATGACATGGATTTGTATTATATTTACGTTTACTTAGGGGAATGCATTCATGTTTACATGTACATAAATCAGGTTTGCAACACATATGAGTAATCTCTTGCATTTTGAAGAGATAAATACAAAATACAATGATCTGATATGGACGAAACAAGTTTGCGAAGTATCGAATTTATGCTCTGAAAATGAACCGAATAAGAAAAGAATATAAAAAATATTGAAATTTAATGTACTATAGATTTATTACAGCAAAAACTAAAATGACATAATAACAATTTATTCAGTAAAAAAGCTGCAGTCTTACCAAAATGTTGAGCTAATTATGTTACTTCGAAAGTCATAAGCACTCGCCTATCCTAGTACCGGTATATTTGAAATATCGGTACGTCAACAAGTCTGTTGGCAAGTGACAATATTGGCAAATGAGTTGTCGCTGAGTTGTCTATCAACTGGTAATACTGTCGACGAATTGAGTGTCGCTCATTATCCTGTCGCTGAGTTGGCCAGTTGATCCTGAACCGTCGGGATCACTAACAACACTATCCAGTACCAAAGATAAACCTCCAACTGATGTACATCCAAGCTAGTGCTCCTGCTGACATTCATAGCAACGACATCAAAGTAATATGTAGGTAATTGTGACTTAAGTGGCACAAAGCACACATTAGTGGACACATTGAAGAATAAAATGCGTGACAAACTGTAGCTGAGATGGAGCTTTGGTAATTTCCTCTTCTAAATCTTTACAGAAACTAGACAGCCATACAACAACAGTGCAATTTATCTGAAAAAAAAACTATAACGTTACTCACTTCAAAACGATGGCCAAGTGGCGTAAAGCCACGTTTAAAGTTCACATAAATGGCAGTCGGTTGTATTATAACAATACAAAAGCAGACATATTTAGCTGTAGTGTCAATAAATTATCCCCATAAGTACCAAGTTGGCAAGAAATTCAAAAAACTGAATACAATTTGATGATAAATGAGAAGTGGTTTCTATATATCCACAAGCACTGGGTGAGAACTCACATTAGAGTGCTTCAGAGTGCTTAGCAATACAGAATAGATAATAAAATATACTGTTTAGCTTCAACATGACACATGGCAAGAGTAGTATACAACTCAGCAACATCACCCAATGTTAGACACATTTAAGTCAACATACCTGGACACAAAGGCCGAACGTATGAACAGCAAGCCCCTATTCCCCCCCAAAAAAACCTTATGATATATGAAGACAATGCTATATCAGTTGCTGTGGTAAAGATAAGAACTTTGCAGGAAATTATAACGAATATTGTAGATGCTATAAGTGAGGCAAAGGTTTCATTATACTCATTGTATAAACTCTGAACTGGTTTGTTTGTTTTTCAGTTTCGCGCAAAATTACACGAGGGCTATCTACGCTGGTCATCCCTATTTTAACAGTGTAAGACTAGAGGGAAACCAGTTAATCATCATCACCCGCTGCCAACTTTTGGGCTTCTCTTTTACTAACGAATAGTAGGTTTGACCATCACATTATAACGCCCCCACAGCTAAAAAGACGAGCATGTTTGGTGTGATGCGGATTTGAATTCTCGACCCTCAGATTAAGAGTAGAACACCCTAACTACCTGGCCATCATGTGCCTCTCTGGACTGGAGAAGTGCAAAAATGCATAACCAAAACCACTAATGATGTAGATGATCCAACATTCTCAAGGTACAGCCTCATTTATCAAAAGAGGACATAATAAATCTTCAGCATGGAACATTTATCTAATTATCAAAAAGTTGAAGACAGTATACGGAGAATATTCAGTGTCCCTATACATATGATACCAATCTCTTTAATGCGTGAAATAAACGATTGCTTATAATCAGAGAGAAGTCCCAAAAACGTTGTCTCAGCCATCACAGGAATAACGTTACCACCAAGAAATCAGCAGGCAAGCAGCATTTTGATTAAAATAAAGTACAGAACAATCACTCGGCCTTCTTAGGCCATCTTGAAGTTAACATATGAAATTGTGAACAAAATCAGTACTGAAGAAAGAAAGGTTGTGGTACAAGAGTTTAAATTCACTGACATTACCTCATAATGTAATGTATCCATTACAGTCTCCCAAGACAGAGAAAGGATATACCAACTATTTAATACGTTGCAGGTATGCTTAGTCATAATCCTCTGAAAAGGATAATAAATTTATATGGACAGGGATGACAACAATCTTAGCTGGCATACTGAATGGCACAGATATGGTGGAATTATGCTAGTCAACCAGCAGTACCACATCACCATGATCATGCCCATCACATAACCTGATTTTATTTCATAAGGAAACATTTCCAAACATGACAGCTTTGGCATTTGGAAGGCATTAGAAATGTTTCCTATAAGGAGAGACACATAGGATGATGTGCACCAATTAAGGCCTTAACGTTATCTAAATTATAATAAAAAACATCGACAATATCACTGTATCAAGTACTTATTTTTATTTTGGAGTAGGCGAGGCACGTGAAGAGCCTTTTTGTATTTATTAGAAATAGATCTATTGACCTCTATGGATCTTTCTCTGAATCTATGGGGCAGGTCACTGTCAGACAAATAAAAATTCAGGGAGTGAGTGCACAACTTAACATTTTTTGTACCTTGAAAAAAGGTAGATGGGCCTGAGCATTTCCTGACTTGTACAGTAGATGTTGACCTGTCTACTCTTTTAACTACAAGGGGCATAATTATAGAAAGATTCGTATAAAAGAACAGAAATATCTGTTCGAGGTGTGAGAGAGGACATCAATTTCCACGTCTCATGATAAGAAATGTTGTTTACCGTTCTATTAGATGTACGTTTTCTCTTCCATTCATTTAGGACATGAAGAAAAGTAGAAGAGGAAACCAGTACAGTTAAATCAATGAAGGCTGCTTTGATAGTCACACCTGCAACGGTCTTTGCCCCCACCACAAATAGCACATAAATTGTTTTTGAGTGGCCAAATCACTGGCACTGAAAACATCAGAGAGGGTTTGAAATATAGGACCTAACATTATAGTTCAAATATCATGACTTGATAAAGGCATATCGATGTGGAAATGTAAACATGGGTAGGTCACGTTATTGCATTTTTATGAATTGAGATATGCAACACAATTAAACCCCTTTACTGCAAAACCAGTGAGAACCTTCTACTCCGGGATGGTAAGCAAGTTCCTCTCAAAGGCCACTCCTTTCTAGAGGAATTGAAGTAGCATAGGGAGTAACAGGAATTTCGCCCAATTAAATTTTATTTAAAGGGCTGCTATATTATGATATGCTTGTTTTGACCACGATTTATTCAGAATAACTTCTTAACTAGTTTAGGAGGCTGAAGCTCTTTTAGCCCCTTCCGGATGAAAAAGGAGACATTATTTGTTAGTCAACGAAGGTAGAAAAAGAAATTGAAGTACAGAAACAGCTGGAAATGGTGACTGTACAAAAGTCTTCCATTTGTGGTCGTTTTCCTATAAGTGTTTATTTTTTGTATTTTATTTTGACTTTCTAAAATATACAAGTAAAGGATTCAGTGCTCATTGATAACATATGGACTCCTATAAGAAGATGTACTAACGCTGCAAAATTTGAATAGCAAAGCTATATTATGGTTTCAAAAGCACTATATCGAAATGTCGACACTAAGCATAATGTCCCATTGAGACGATCCAATACTGCCATTCAGTTGACCCTAGCCTTACGTAACCAGCCAAATGACTGTGGTGGATCCCCATCTACAGATATTCAAGGTCAAAGTAGTGTGTTGCAATTGTAGTCACTTTTATGGTTCAACATCCTCAACAAAATAATGGATGTAGTTTTGTATTCTAGAGGAAGTGAACTGTAAAGACAGAACCTATCCTGGGAGGACCCTCAATACATACAATAATCTACATCTTGAGAATAAGAGGGTGAAAAATCAATAGATTCTATGAGGGTATTGGGTGTCGTTTTGGTATGATCCAGCAATATACAAAATCTGTAATGGCTTTTATCTTGTTCTAAAGCAACTAAGATATCAATAAGTTCAAACTTGATGATACTGATGAAATTCTCTAAGCTTGGCTTGACCAGAAGATGGAGTGTGAGTGAGTTTAATGTGTGGTAGATCATGAGAGTACTATGAAATACCACTCTCACTTACCACAAGGAAATACAAATGTGACTCCAAACGTTCAATGACTGACTGTGAAAAGTCAAATGAAGAGGAAAGTTCACGCCATTAATCCAAGAAATAATAAAGAATGTAAGTAACCATTAAAGTGAAGTTACAGTCATTATTTGTCCAGCTATCTAGTGGAAAGATAGTTTCTATACCATATGTATTTCATATACATATGCTATGTGTAATGAAATCCCTGCAGCATAACTGTGTATGATTTATAAGCATATTAACCTATACATTAAAATTCACTACATCTGAAACATAGGAGACGTGCTATTAGTTAATATAATACTTAGAGCATCAACAGTCTGTATGGATGAATATCATTAATAAATACTTAAAGACACCAAAGAACATAAGGTGAATTGCAATCTTTTCTTTGCAAGGTATTGTGCATATCAGGGTAAACGTTTTAACATATTTCTAGTGGTTTGGGTAATACACTTGGTTTACTGAAAGGACGCTTAGTGATAACGTATCAAGAGTGTAAAGAACTCATAAGTTGTTGATGATAGCTAGAATAACAGTCTGCTCTGAAGAAGAAAGATACATCTTTCGAAAGAGCTCGGATTATAGGGTTTCTATTTCAGGTACATAAACGTATATCTATGAATTTGTATAGCATACCTTCACTACACTTGGGTATATTTCCATGGAGAAACTTTGTTTCGACTTTACATGTGAAATACCTTGGATTGTGTTGGCATGGAAGAATAGGATAATAATACATGCGGTAAAATGTTTACATATATGTAGAGACGATCAGGTAAACAAGTTGTGTGTATAGGATAAAATGACCAAACATGTGAAATACAAATTGAGAGTTTAGATTCAGAAATTGTAAACCCGTATACAGAAATACATCTTACAAAATCGATGGGAAAGGAAAGTGAGAGTTAGGATAGTTAATTAATATTTGTTATGATTACAGTATGAAATAACTGAGATGTTTCGTTATAAAGAAGTAGACAATGATAGTCTTTATTTTGTTTATTTTTTAGAAAATTTATGTGTTGAATTGTTTACATTTATTTTGTTTTATTTTTGCACCAATAGGTGGCAATACAGAATGTCTGACGATGAAAGCAGCACCGCAACCGTTACCTACTGTTCAAATATCTTATTGACCAAAATCTGTGTGTGTTATACCATAGAAGAAATTGTATACTTCAGTAGAGAAACATTCATGAAGACGATTTAATGACCTAATTCAGAAAAATAATAATAAAATTGAATACCAGAGAGAAAATGGTTTCTAAAATGAAAATATCGTTTCCAATTAAAAAGGAAAAAAAAGAGTGTTAAAACTTTGCTCGTTAGAAAGCTGTATTTCCTGTTCAGGAAAAGTATTCTCGAGCATGCCAACTTCAGAAGTGACAAATAAGTACAATTTACAGACAGTATTTTCATTTAGATTTTAACTTACAACAAAGCTCTTAATTTCTTTTTGGATTCACATATGCCGGTTTTAAAACAAATTAGATAACTTTAGTAGTGGTAATTACTCGATTTTTTCAGGTCAAAAGAGAAGTTGATACCTTGTAGTTGCTGACAAGCCAGGTAACAATATTGGTGATTAGATTGTAGATAGATAATTTGAAGGCTGCAATTGTTTTTCTATCTTATTCTTCTTTGTGACACTTGCTAAAATTCATGTTAGGTGCCATTCTCCCAATATTCTAGAATGAAATGATTCATCTTCAGGGAGAACAGAACTGTTGGAATACATGCAGGTGGAGGAGGTATGTAATAGTTTTATGTAACAGGTGTGAAATCTGTACCATCAGATATATATCGATGTATTCTTTGAATTGAGGTTTCATTATTCATCACCTTAAACTGAAACTTGAACTGATGATCTGTCTTCAGATACAAGTGACAATTGTTTTCCTGAATTGTTTACTAGTTCAAGTCATT
Organism: Tachypleus tridentatus; assembly: GCF_004210375.1. Classification (NCBI taxonomy): domain Eukaryota; kingdom Metazoa; phylum Arthropoda; class Merostomata; order Xiphosura; family Limulidae; genus Tachypleus; species Tachypleus tridentatus. The sequence continues at coordinate 20,862,793 of NC_134830.1, forward strand.
TATGAAGTTTTCATTACTTCTATTTCCACTAGCCTGTTAAATTAAATATATTTTATTTTCCCAATACACTTTCAAGTTTCAACACATTATCAGGGAAGATATTTAGACCTGGATGCCCAACCTAGCACGAAAAAGAGAGCTTGACTTGCATGATTTTTAACTATTCATCATGTGGAAGTTTGATGAATCTTTATTTATCACTCTCGTTCCACATCATTACGTCCACTGATGATATTGAAGAGACAGCTCGTCACTCGCTGATCTTCTTGGTTCTTAAAGTTATGTAAGTCTTTTCCTAATCAAAGGAGAATAAACTGTCACCAAAGAAACATGAAAGTTACAGGTGAAGACCAAACAACATTCTGGAGGAATACAACTGGGAGTAAATGCAACAATTGAATAGAAACATCATTACCGCGCTTAAAGGAAGTGTTGTGACACCTCCATCATTCATGAGGAGAACTGACCACTGGAAGCACGAGAGAGTGAACAGGCCAACACAGCAGACATATAACAATTTCAAGTGGGACTGGCCAAGACTCACACACAAACTGTCACAATTATAAATGTCATACAAAAGCTATTGTTAGAGGGATATCGATCTATAGTGACCTTTGATATTTTACTTGTCATAATAAAGTATCCACACTGTAATTCTTGAATGTGAATATTTGCAAAGTCATACATCTTTCGATTTGCCATCATATTTTATGTAGCTTATTTTCTTACAGTGCTTTCTGCGTCTATTTTTGCATGTTTTAAATTAATTTCATTTATTCAGTTTAAATGGTTTATATTTACGTTTTTTCATACAAGTACACAATAAATAGTTTTGAATAAACGTTTTAATATGCATATTAGTAGGTTCAAAAATGTTTTCAAATTTGCAATTTGTTTTAAACGTTTTAAAAGGAGTTCCATTTTATTATGGGTTTTTTTTATTTTACTTATATTTTATTGGTTTATATGACCGGAAGTGACGTGCTATCAATTATTTGCACTTATTCTTTGTAGTACGTTTACACCTCTTTTCTACCCTTTCCATTTCTATTTTTTTTTTATTTGTTGTAATTTCAAGGATATTTAATTTTTAATTGTAAATTTTGAAACAATGGTTTTATATTGTTTACAATATATTTTAAAGGAAACTTTCCTTGATTTCTGAGTGTAAATAAATATTTATTTCACTTGTTTCAACCGTTCAATTATTTATCAGAATAAATAAAGTATATATTTTTTTATTCCACTTGCCACAAATCCTTACACGTCTCTATCTATTAACGAACATCTCGTGTTAACAAAATCTGATAGCTCGGTGCTCGTGTAACCTTGAATTACCCAAACAGTTGCAGAATCGGCACGTGAAAGTTTCTCTTATATTTATGAGTTAAGCACTGAGTGCTCACAATTCATTTAACGTTCTCAATGAAAGTGATGCTCTTTTTTTCCACGGGTTACGTGAGAAACAGAGATTAAGAAAACCATTTAAAACCAATTTCATGAATGGGAAAGTATGTAAAATTGGCTAATGACACTATGACAACTCACGAAAGAAAAAGTAATTTTATCTAAACAATGCATATCAAAATATCTAAGTACCATTCAATCTGTTTGTTATTTGAATTTCGCGCAAAATTACTCGAGGGCTATCTGCGCTAGCCGTCCATAATTTAGCAGTGTAAGACTAGAGGGAAGGCAGCAAGTCATCACTACACACCGCCAACTCTTTGGCTACTCGTTTACTAACGAATAGTGGGATTGACCGTTACATTATAACGCAACTACGGCTATAAAGGTGAGCATGTTTGGTGCGACGGGGATGCGAACCAGCTACCCTCAGAGTACGAATCCCACCCTTAACCCACCTGGCCATACCAGGCCCCGTATAAGAGATAAAACCAAATTCCAGTTTGATGAACCAATTTTGGACAATATAAATTCTCAGCATTTAGAAATAGCTTGTTCTTCCAAATTCGACTTTGAGTTCACCACTCTTCATAAATCTCACTGTTTGATAAATTTATGTTTCCCTGTATTGGTGCTTTGAAATTTCGCAACTTGTTGAACCCAATAAACATGTTTCCCCATTCTCAGACACCACAACTACGAGTTTCTTTAGCATTACGAAAGAATTAGAAACTATTAAGCAAAACAAATTTGTTTGTTTTGAAATCCGCGCAAAGTTACACAAGAGCTATCTGCGATAGCCATCCCTAATTTAGCAGTGTAAGGCTAGAAGGAAAGCAGCTAGTATCAGTACCCACCACCAACTCTTGGGATACTCTTTTACAAACGAATAGTTGAATTGACCGTTAAATTATAACGCCCCCACGTTTGAAGGGGCGAGCATCTTTGGAATGACAGGGATTCGAAACCAAATCTTTATGATATATGATGTTAAAAACTAACCAAATGAGTTTTTCTTTTAATAAAACGTAAAACGTTTTTAATTTATAAATCATTTTAAGTTAACCCTGCGTTGTTTCAGGATTTACTTGAGAGGCCCCGGCATGGCCTGGTGGTTAAGGCGCTCAACTCGCAATCTGAGGGTCACGGGTTCAAATTCCTATCACGTTAAATATGCTCGCCCTTGCTTACATTGCTAAATTATAGACCGCCACCGCAGATAGCTCTCGTGTAAGTTTGCGCGAAATTCAAAACAAACTTGTGGATAAATAGTTAATATTTCATGATATTATCCAGATTTGTTTGTATAGTGTTGGTATTTAAGACAATTTTGACTGTAAACACTGTTCGACAACTAATGTAAAAACTACATCAGACTAATATATCACGCGAAGCATGTTTATGTAATGTTGACACTGCTGCAACTTACATAAACATTAAATCTTATAACGCATGGAAAATTAAATTCAGTAAACTTGTTTAGCTCTAATTATACCATATAGTGAAACAGTTTTTCTCTCGTAAAGCCAAGAAGCTAACGTGAAATGGTTTGAATGCGGATTTCGTAACTTATCTCGCTGCCCGAATTGGACAATAAATGTTCTCACGTTAAAATTATTTCACTTCCTAATAACATTCTGTGATATATAAAACTTTAAAAATGAATATTTTTTATTTCACCCTAATAATTCTAATAACAAGAGTGTTGTTTTTTAATAAATGTTCTATAATGTAGGTTCAATTGTGTATACTTTTCTCATTCTCAGCGAAACCTGTTTTTTGTTTTCGTTTTACTACTAGCTGGAATTTTATAAACATATCTTGCACTATATTAAAACAATACAGTAATTTTATAATAATATTTAATTTGTATTCAAATAAATGGTATTTCAAAAATGTAAAATAATTAAATGTTGATAATTGTCGCAAAACCATTTTGTTTATAAGTATTGTATTGATACACAGCTTTGTGCGTTTAGGCCTTATAGTTAGGCTAAACCTTTCATGTACAGAAACGCCCACCCGGATATGGTAGTGCATTCGGTAAACGTACAACTGAAGTAATATCTTCCTACTTAAAGTTACAGGCCTACTGTTCATAGTCATTCCTAACTTATTTGTGTTATTTCATAATTAGTATACTATGTTTCACTACTATTAACAGTAAGCTTAAAATCTTGAAAAGTTAATGTTTTCATGTATATTATAGTATTACCCTCTACTAATATATATATATATATATTAAACCATTTCGAAAGCATTTATTTAGTTAACAAACTGATAATGAAAATTCATTCCAAATTTTCGTATACATAATATACTACGTTTCGGTTAGAGTAAAAATTGGAATTAAGCAGCCTTAATACTACTAGTAATACCTTCAGTAGTATAAATAACCTTTAAGAACGAAGATAACCGATAATTTAGTCCTTACCTTTGCTATAAGCAAACTTATAATTGTTACAATACAACATAAGAAAGCGGAAGCATAGAACATCGTACTCGTCACTAGTTGTACGTGTAAAGCCATTTCTTCGTTCTTTAATGTCAACCGTTATCTTCTCAAACTATACGTACTTATAAACAACCACAAAGCAAAGTTTTCTGAAGCGACCCGTTTAACGTCACTTATAGACTGCCGTCTAGCGGTAGATGCGTTAGCTTGATAGTGAACGTTCTTTTTCCTTGTTTTCATGTTTGGTAAACCTTTCATCGTGCATCGCACGGGTACATCTGCCAGTATCTCAAAAAATATTGGTTTATGAAAATATCTTTTGTTATAACACCTACTTAATCATACAAAAATATCATATCGTAGGAAATATATATATATATATATATATATTTCTATAAGAATCAAACTGTGCTGTTGTTAAAATTATTTTATGAAGCATAGCAAATACAGTGTGTTTGACATGACATGAGTGGTGAACTAGAGCAGAAACGCTGTGGTGGGAGTGAAGATATGAATCCCACAGTGTTCCGGGAGGGATCAGGGATAAGTATTTACTTTTGAACAGCAACTGTTAATATTTAACAGACATTACAAAGGAAGCAACTTAACTATATGGCGTCTCTTCATAAAACATGTATTAAATATAAATGCTATCTATGGTTTTTTTTTCTTTCACTTTTGGCATAAATAATAAAATACGCCTTAGTTAGCTCGCCATTAGACCATTGTGGTATCTGGAGGAACTCCAGTAAAGCAGAGAAGTCCAGACCCGCAAAGCACTAGGTCTGCGAATCCCATGTTTCAATGTGTTTCCCGATTGGTCACCACGAATGAGATTTACACAAGAAATGGATCGTTATTGAGATTTTGATAGAATACAAAACAAATTACTGGTATACAATCTAAGACGAGTGACCACATGCATACATGTGTTTTAAAACCAAAAGGATGTGTCATTAGCAAGAATTATGAAGTCTTTATTAAAAAATACACTCTTTCTAGTACGTATGTTTTGTCCTGTAACTTAGCCTAACACATACAAATAAAAGAATCACAAATTTAGTGTCTTTAGATTAAAATTTGGCAAAACAAGTTCACACTTAACCTCATCAAATAACAAAAATAAACTGTACTTTAAATAATAACTTGTGCTGTACCAATCTTGTGGAGCAAATCATACTTTATGTGCCCACTGGCGAGTTAAAGCAAATATTAAATATTTAATTAATATTATAGGCAAAAGCTAAATAGCGCCTGCGAAATGAAAATGAAAGTTAAATTTAAAATCACAATAAAAAACTGAAGAGTTCTGGGAGAGTAAAATTACAACAAATGAACAGGCCTGTTATTCGTCAATTTAAAGCAAGAAGTTCAATATTTCCCACTTAGGAGTGAAAGTCTGATAACAATATCAAAAAAATGTACATGATGCTGATAAAAATCTTTGTAAAATCCTGTACAATACAGCATAAAAATTTAGATACATCTTTCGACCATTTCCTGCAAAAAACTTCTGAAATATGTTCTCTCAAGTCTTAAAACTGCTTTAAATATGATGATTAACCACGAATTTTTGACACAGGGAAACAATGTTTGATACCTCATAGATCAGTTGGCCAATGAGCACCTAAGATGGTGGTTGAGTCCATCTGCAAGTATGTCTAACTCGCCAGCAAGATATACAGGAGACGCTAATGAAAACGCATACTGTTATTACTGCAAGAAGGTGCCTTATCTTTATTTTACAGAATTAACCTTCGGGGAAGGTTAAAGTTGGAAACTTTCTTGAATATTACTATCTTTCTGTTTTAATAAGTATAAGAAGACATTTAAAGGATTTAAATTTAAGCTAAAAAGTGGAAAACATTTAGTAGAGTCTAATACTACAACATCATCTGGAGTTTCCCAGGTAATTTCTTTTCAATTCTACCACTGAGTATCATTATACAGTATTATTTACTTTCACCTCGAAATTTTTATTAATAATACATATAGATATTTGAAAGATATGATAATTTTTTTTTTTTTTATTTTCCATCAGCTAGACTTTAGCCAAAACAGTAATTAGTTTAAACATTACAGAAATAATTATTTTGTGATATGAGTTATATCTTAAATGACCATACGTGAGATGTGTTCCACTTTTACCACCAGGTTTAGTAATATATTTATTAAAAAAAACAAAAATTATTTTAGTTTATTTGTATGCAGTGTTAGCATAAACATCATGGTCCACGAAACCATTTAAATGTTGTTATTTGTAGTAGACAGTATCAACTTTGTCCATGGAGACACTGAAGCCACTTTGCATATTAGTTATAAAAGGATTATCGGCTGCAACATTATTCACAAGTGGATAATGTCTGTATTACGGCTGACAAATGTTATGAAGGAGTGGCAAGTCATATAGTAACGCCATTACAAAGAAAGGATACGAGGTTTCTTGGAAGAATGGTGCTTTATTTAGCCACCATAGTGAACAGCTCTACAGATTTATCTTAAGGGAACGTAGCTGTGGCGTGTATAAATCTTGCATCATGCCATTTAGTCTGTTTAGTGTCTCTACCATATTTCAAAGGCTAATGGAGTTTCACTGCATGAGAGATATGCCTGGTTTATATTAATGCAGGTTAGAATTCACCTTGCTGAACGTCTTTGTGCTCTAACACTAGGTTCGGGTCCTTTGGAGAGAGAGCAGGCAGTGGTTTTGCCATCTTGCCATATTAAGAAAAATGTTAACATTATATAAGTGCAAATCTTACTTTTATAAGAAAATACCACTTAATATAATAATCGTCACTTTTGCTCTCTAGGACTTTCCTTTCTGTAATTTATTTAATACTCTTCTATGGAATTTAACATATAAATTACTTATTGTAATGGCCCGGCAAGGCCAGGTGGTTAAGGCACTCGACTCATAATTCGAGGGTCCACGTCACACCAAACGCGCTCGCCCTTTCATCTGTGGAGGCGTTATAATGTGACGGTCAATCCCACTATTCGTTGATAAAAGAGTAGCCCAAGAGCTGGCGGTTGGTGGTGATGACTAGCTGCCTTCCTTCTTTCTTGTCTTAAACAGCAAAATTAGGGGCAGCTAGCGCAGATAGCTCTCGTGTAGCTTTACGCGAAATTCAAACCATACTTATTGAAATATCTATATTATAACAAGTAATTGATATGTTGAATTCCATACTACAGCGAGGATTGATAAATAAATTACAGAAGGGAAAGAGCTAGAGAGAAAATGTTATGGGCGTGGCAATCTAGTATGAATTCAATAGTTTACAGACCTCAATGTTTTTTGTTTATGGAGTCATAAACTAAAAAAACAAACTCATATTAAATTACCACGCCCATCTGTTGTTTCCTTTCTTTCACAAACTGTCAATAATTTTCTATGGCATTTTATATTATTACTGATACACACTTTATAACTAATGAAAAAGAGAATTATGAACCTATTGAGTGACATAATAGTTTTTTTTGTTGTTTTCAGTTGAGATAATTGTCGATTTCGTGTTCAGTTTGTGCTAAGATAAAGTAGCTAAGGAAATTATTTTAAGCCTCTCTTATCTTAATTAGAAAGCTGATCAAATTATAATAGTTGTAGGACATTGTTTACCTTTTGCTTGTTATTATCCTGTATCCGTAAACTCATTATTTAACTAAATAAAAATCACTTAGGGTACTTGTATCATCGTCACAAAAAGTAGAGTTAAGTAACATCGACAACTGACAGCAAAACAAAAAAGACAAATATAAGCACTATATTTCGAGTTTTTCGTTATAATTTTTATTTATTACTGTAAAAGCAACTAAACTGTAAAAATTATGAACTTATTTCATTATGTAAAGCCAGATGGGTAAGGTAATGAAAAAAATTATGAGGAAAGTCTTCAGGAGGTGTATTTTTGAGCACCTCGTGCATTACATCATTCAATATGATAACTTGAACAGCGTATTTTCCATGTGATTTATAACTTGTATGGCGAGAGTATTAGCTGGACATGGCTAAATGAAAAATAAAACAATAGAATTACGTAGAAAAATATGTAGACTGTTACGAGCCTTAACGTATTTGTGATGAACAATTGAACATTTCTGTTACAATCTGCAGTTAATATACATGGTGTTCGGAAAGTCACTGTGCACTTATATATTTATAAACAGACATGTTTCAATATAGAATACAGAAGGTAAATATGAACGAGAATTATAAGCAATGTTGAAAGTCAGTACAGGCTTGGATCCTTCTTATTTTGTTTCTGAACACTGCTATCAGTTGCTGACTTGAAATAGACTGAATGAATGCTGTTATCGCTGTTATCACAAAACTGCACAGAGACTTTCCGAACACCCTGTAGAAAAAAAAGGTAATTTCAAATCACTTTGCACTTTTTATGACTGGTACAAGGTCGATCATATTCACTGAGTTCGTGTATAGTTAGGGCAAAGAAAATATTTAAAAAATATGTATTTTGAAAGTTTTAATATTTATGTAAGAGGGTTTAGAGATTATGGAAATTAAAATGTAAGGTTTGCAAATGAAGAAAAGTGTTTTCAAGCTTAGCACGAAAACCATTTTGGAATCAGAGTGATCAACATTCTGACTCCAAATATTCACTATTAAAACACTTGTAATGTTTACTGAAAGCTTTCCAACTTTTGTAAAGATGTGCTTACCATATTAAAATTTATAATATGAAAATCAAGAAGGTTGATTTGTGTTTACGAAGTCGGTCACATCGATGCACTCTATATAGAAAGGGTAAATAATTGCATACAACATTAAAGCATGTAACTTGTGGCACCTGTATAGTCAACTACAGTCATGTGAAAAAGTTAGGACACCCTATGAAAGTCTGTGTATTTTTGTAACATTTGTGGATATATAGATTTTAACAATACTGAGATATTATAGGAATATAACTAAACAATTGAAACTGAAGAAAAGACTTTTCAAGATCTTTTGTAAATGTAATTCTACAAAAATGCATATTCTAACTGAGGAAAAAGTTTGGACACCCTACCTCCTAATAGCTAGTGTTACCTCCTTTGGCTGAAATAACTACAGTGAGACGCTTCTTGTAGCCATCTACCAGTCTCTGACATCGATCTAAAGAAAGTTTGCTCTACTCCTCAATGCAAAATTCTTTCAGCTGTGAGATGTTTAAGGGGTTTCTTGCATGTACAGCCCGTTTCAAGTCACCCACAGCATCTCAATGGGATTAAGATCTGGGCTTTGACTCGGCCATTTCAGGACTCTCCATTTCTTAGTTTTTAGCCAGTCCTTGGTGGATTTACTGGTATGTTTTGGGTCATTGTCGTGTTGCAAGGTCCAGTTCCGCTTCAGCTTTAATTTTCTTACAGATGGTCTCACATGATCCTGAAGCACCCTCTGATACACAGTAGAATTCATGGTAAATTCTATGATTGTGAGCTGTCCAGGTCCTGCTGCAACAAAGCAGCCCCAAACCATGACACTTCCACCTCCATGCTTCACAGTTGGTATGGGGTTCTTTTCGTGGAATGCTGTATTTGGTTCCCGCCAAATATGTCCCCTGTTCTGGTGTCCAAATAATTCAATTTTGGGCTCATCTGTCCAAAGAACTTTATTCCAGAAGTCCTGGTCTTTGTATACATTCTCTCTGGCAAACTTCAGTCTGGCCTTGATGTTTATCTTAGAGAGCAAAGGTTTCCTCCTTGCACATATCCCATGCAAGATAAACTTGTGCAGTCTCTTTCTGATTGTAGAGGCATGCACTTTCACATCAACAGTAGCCAGGGCCTGCTGTAGGTCCCGTGATGACTGACATGTTAGGGTGTTTGGAGACCTCTTTTAGCACCTTGCGGTCTGCTCTCGGGGGTGAACTTGCTTGGACGACCAGACCTAGGCATGCTGGTAGTTCTTTTGAAAGTCCTCCACTTGTTGACTATTTTTAAGACAGTGGAATGACTGATTTCAAAATCTTTTGGGATATTTTTAAATCCCTTACAGACTCATAAGCTGCTACAATTTTCTTTCTGAATGCCTCAGACAGCTCTTTTGACAGCTCTGTCTGAGGTTTAAATAGGCCAAGCCTCATTCAAAATGCTGAGTGACGATCTTCTAATCATGTGCACCTAGTGTGATACACCTGTGTGTGAGTTGAGCTATTTTAAGTGGGAATAAATGTGGGGGTGTTCTAACTTTTTCCTCAATTAGAATATGCATTTTTGTAGAATTGCATTTACAGAAGATCTTGAAAAGTCTTTTTTTCAGTTTTAAATGTTTAGTTGTATTCCTATAATTTCTCAATATTGTTAAAATTGAGATTAAATATCTATATATCCACAAATGTTACAAAAATACATAGGCTTTCATAGGGTGTCCTAACTTTTTCACGTGACTGTATATAAGTGCAGAAACGTGTGCTGTACAATTGTTATAAACAATAAAGTTATGATTTTCAACTCTGCTGGTAAGATTTAACATAGAACAAAGACTGAAAGGCACGGAGGTCTTATATACACCTGTGACTGCAGTACTGTCCAGATTTTGGTGATGGTATGAACACCATAGTGTGTGATGGCCAAAGAAAGAACTGGGTGAATCAAGATAAATTCCACCAGTGAATTATTGGACCTTCGATTGTTGTTCTAGATTTTGCTGGTCCAATAATACACACACATCATCATTATTGACTCCTTTATGAAGTGTTTCAGAACTTATTTATTAGTTGATACATTAATATATTCCCTTGCTGGTGTATTGATAGAGAACTGGATAGCACGGTTAGGAGCATTGAAAACAAATGCACGTAAACAAAGATTCTAAATTTAAACGCTCATTATTTGTGTATGGTCCTCTGTCACACAAATACATTTTACGATGTGCATAGAATTATGTGAAGCCATTACTGTTGTTGAAGGTCAACAAACACGAATTTTTCTGACAACTGGGGAAAGCTCCTTAATGGCAGGTCAAGTGTTACTATTGGATAATAAAAGAATGTATTTTCCAGTTTGGAAGTTTGGTGTAGTTGTGATACGGATTTATGGCAGAGAATCAACTCAAATATAGCTTGTTTTGTTAATAACTAACACAACGGTCCGGCATGGCCAGGTGGTTAAGGCATTCGACTCGTAATCCGAGGGTCGCGGGTTCAAATCCCAGTCGCATCAAATAAGCTCGCTCTTTCAGCCGTAGGAGCGTTATAATGTGACGGTCAATCCTACTATTCATTGATAAAAGAGTAGCCCAAGTGTTGGCGGTGAGTGGTGATGACTAGCTGCCTTCACTCTAGCCTTACACTTCTAAATTAGGGACGGTTAGCGCAGATAGCCCTCGTGTAGATTTGTGCAAAATTCAAAACAAACAAAACAAAACCTAACACACCAAAGTGTTGGTTCATTAATAGATGTGTTATGATACAGAAAGGCACATAAAACACATTGAAAATCTGTGTTCATACGTCGTAGATGAGTGTTTGGCACATTAATTTGAATAAGAATCTAAAGCTTAGTCAGATGATGTTTTTGCGAGCCATGCTGACTGACCTGATAAGGTAAAAAGAGATGAAGAAACATTTCTGGCAATCGATGCAAATCAGTTAAGCTGTCAAAGATAGAGATGATAGACAACTTCAAACATCAGCCTAAATGCCAATGTTGATTTCTCTATCAATATGGGTGAAGTTGGCTGGTTGATGACAATTAGGATTGCTTACTGACCATAGAAACTTTCCAGCTATTGAGGTTTCATCAAAAAGATATCAACTGAACATTATCCTTAATGGCGAGAAACACACTTAAAGTTAAAATGTATCTTAGAACGACTGGTATTAACACTTTTACTGACAGTATGGAAACAAATATAAACGAACGCAACTTCAAATAAGCCCTACTTATAGAACAACTAAAACCAGAATTAAACCAACATAAAGGAACACCTTTATACATGTACTAATTAATAACTTAACGTCCAACTGCATCACTCCCAACAATCCCGTACCTGTTTATACTCTCGTCCCTAAGACACGTGCCCAGCAACGATCAATTGCAAACTCTCTTTTTGTTAACCTGAAGATGACCCATAAGGTTGAAACATTGTTCTCTACATTAATAGTAACAGTGTAATACCCATACCAGCCGTTCTAAAATACATTTTCCATTGAACATTGGATTATAGCTACTTGATTGGCATTTACGACAGTTGTTGCTGATCTGTATGATCAACAACTGATGAAGTAAGTTAATTATTGCTTCCTACAATATCAAATGATACATGTTGAAACGTATGTTCACCATTGTTAACTTCCATGTAAATATAAAGTAAAGACGTTTATCAAGACGTGTAGCCATTGATTAAAAATGCTTTGTGATCTTTACTTTTCAAAATATTAAGTAGTATTGAGATATAAAATACAGACTACGTTGTAAGATTATAATTCGATCATCGACAGTTCAGGTATTTATGCGCTTGAAAAAAATAAGTGACTGAAAGTGTGTAATGGTTACTGCTTTCTAATGTTCCTTGGTGGTAATATGGAATACTGTATATGCACTACAATTTATGGTTAGTACTCTGAGGTAGAAGTTAAGACTGGTAGAATGAATAGATTTACGTATAAAAATACAGGTAAAAGGGCATTGTGTCATTTTTTTTGACCCACTGGATAAATTTACTTGTCTGAAACATCATCCAACATTTTAACAGAGTCATAACTTAAAAGCTGAAACCGTATGGAACATGCTGTCCTGCACTTTCTAGATGTTTGTTTTTATATATACCTGGAAAGTATTCAAGTTGTACAACTTATGGACATTAAAATAATCGGCAGACGGTGTATTTTCGTGTAAGAGATAAAAACAATAGAGACTGATATGGATGAGTGATAGAAAAACCCAGATTTACCTGCAGATTTGGAGGAGAACACAATTTCACTTGATGGTTACAACAACATGTCTTATCTGTTGTTTTTCAGAGTAGTAGTACCTGAGATATTTCGACTAAATCAAGTTAAAATATACATGAATGGTTTGTTTGTTTTTGGATTTCGCTCAACGGTACACGAAGGCTATCTGCGGTAGCCATCCCTAATTTAGCAGTGTAAGACTAGAGGAAAGGGTGCTAGTCAGGAAGACATCTAGTCATCACCACCCACCGCCAACTCTTGGGCTACTCTTTTACCAACGAGTAGTGGGATTAACCGTTACGTTATAACGCCCTCACGGCTGAAAGGGCGAGCATGTTTGGTGTGACGGGATTCGAACCAGCGACCCTCGGATTACCCACCTGGCCATGCCGAGTCGAGTTTAGAAGAACTGTGAGAGTTAACCATATGGCTAGTCCAACAGAAGAGAGAAAAATACGAAAAATAATCGATGTTTCAAAAGTAACTTGAAGGCACAAATTGCCAGGAACTGCAGGAGAAATACTGTATGAAATAACGGTGTTACTAGGTGTTTAAAAGATCCAAGGCTCGGTCCTATAGCTGTGAGAATTTTCGGCGTTTTATTATGATATCTATTATGGTTTTCTATTTTGATTTTTCAAGACACTAACTGGATATTAGGGGCACTGTCGAAAAGAATCAGGGCAAGGACACATGTGCTAGTGCCTAGCAGCGCTTCTATTACGGAAAAAACAACTTTCTTTTCCATCAACCAGAAATGAAAAATAAATTTATTTTTTGGAGGTAATCGCCCACAATTCGACAGGTTTATTAATGGAAAACCTTTTAGGATACTTATTTACACAGGTTCCGAAGCTTCAGTTTTTCGTCTTAATTTTGAAAGGAAAACTGGAAGGGTTTTAATATTCCTAGCTCCTTACCTTTCAATCTGTCTCAGTTAAAATGTATCAGAAATAGGAAAAATAATTCTCAGGAAAGCAGGAGAATGATTAAGATTTAGTCTAGAATCTAAGATTTTTCAGATCCTTAAGGTGACCTATCAACGCTGACCGTAATGGACGCACCTGTGGCGTCATTCCGTCGTTTCGCTTGGTCAGATAAACCTTATTCCTTCCCCATCTCTCATACTTTCAATTTATCTCCCACACCCCATTTTGAAAATTGAACATTATACGAAAAATTAATAACTCTTACAACATATCTTGAAACATACTGATGTAACTCCTCCCTTTAAAAGAAGAAAAAAAACTTTGAATAACTAAAATCACAACAGTTGTGTGTCATTTTTCTGGTACTTGTACTTGAAATTAAATCGTGGGCTACTGATAAGGCCTGTGAACGGCGGCAATCTATACTGGTTAAATTATATAACGAAGCGTGTTTTATTAATAACTGAATACATAAAATTTGATTTTTCGTATGCGTGTATTAGTGATCTGTTCTCACTTTTAGTAACGTACAGTAAGTAGTAATAACGTATTTAAAGATATATGCATTTAATTTCTCGCTGCTTTACAGACCCTCTACAGGAAATTTTATGCAACAGCACAACCTTCATTCGTGCGACGCGTGTTCTTAAATGTTATCCACAGGTGCAAACTCGTATGCACAGTAAAGGTTTTGTTATTCGATCGTTCGTTATTTCTTTCTCTTATTCGTTTATAACTTGTTATAGCATGAGTATTGCCAAGTGTTTTTACGACTTAGCTGCGAAAACGTTAATGGGTGAGTTGGTGAAGTTCACAAAATTTCAGGGTAAGGTAGTAGTTGTCCAGAATGTAGCTTCATTATGAGGTACAACGGTGCGGGATTACACCCAGATGAACGAGCTTATAGCTAGGTTTGGAGATACGATTTCTGTGCTGGGTTTTCCGTGCAACCAATTTGGACATCAGGTAACATTCCAACAGTTTTCATATAAATCATTGTGAATTTTAGTGTTTGCGTTTTGTAAAATTAAAACTTGTAAATGGAGCATGAATACGTTGAATTAATTTCATCATTTAGTTAGACAATCTTGAAGTCGAAAAGAATTTTAAAATGATCTTAATATTTACGCTAGCCATGCATTTAAAAAATGGGTCTTTCTCCATTTTAAATATAATGCTTTTAAATTTGTGGTATTATTATGGTTTTTAACGAGGAAAGTAGACGCTGTAGGTTAGATATGAACTCTAATAAACTTTTACAATATGGCGATACAGGAAAGAACTTGTTTACATTCGACAGTGACGTACAGGCTATGAAAAACAAAAGGCGTCTCATAATTTTATACAAATACAATGTTTGATGATATTTTATGTTGAAAAATTAAGCATGTTAGTCATGTTTTTTCTCTCTCTCTCTCTTACACATACATATACGCGCGTGTGCACCTACACATTATACATGCCCACATGCAAATATTTGTTTAACTCCAAACTTGGACATTTTTTAAAACTGGTTTTTATCCGTTTTTCGTTCAATAAAAGTTAACAATATAAATAAAGTATTTGCAAACTTGCTGACACGAGAAGGTGTGGATTAGGCTTCCATTTGTTTTTGGAATTTCAAGTACTGCAACCAAATATTCCAATCGGGTGTTTTAACACTAATGTAAATATGAAAGAAAACATGTTTAGTCGCACACATTTGGAAGTGATAGAAGTAAATTCAGGTTTATGTACAAGTTGAATGAATTCGTTTTTGCATCATGTCGTTCTTGTGTTGTGATTTGATTATCTGAAAACAGTGGCTCTTGTTTTATTCATAGTTTTCATTATGTATGCCCCCTTCAATGGCACAGCGGCATGTCTGCGGTCTCACATTGCTAAAAATCCGAGTTTCGATACCCGTGGTGAGCAGAGTACAGATAGCCCATTGTGTAGTTTTGTGCTTAATTTTAAATAAACAGTCATTACGTATATGTTTGGCTAGTCTTGTAGGTAATGAAATACATATTTGTTACCAATATTCACGTATTTTAAAAGTTGTAGACATATCTAAGGAAAATTTCTGTTTCAACAAAAATTTATTAATTTATGAATGGATTATTTTAACCGTTTCAGGAGAATGGTAATGGTGACGAGATAATAAAAACTCTTCAGTTTGTCCGACCAGGAAAGTCTTTCGAAACTAAAATTACTTTATTCGAGAAGGTGGATGTCAATGGTGAAAACAGTCATGTGGTGTTTCAGTATTTGCGAGAAAAACTCCCGGTACCCCACGATGATCCAGTATCATTCATGAAGAATCCTCTAGGAATTATTTGGTCTCCTGTGACTCGTGCAGACATCAGCTGGAACTTTGAAAAATTCCTGATCGGTAAAAATGGACAACCATTTCGTCGATACAGTCCTTGTTACCCAACTATAAATCTATTTTCAGATATAAACGAGTTACTTCACCAGTAAATAAAAATGGCGATATTATACATAAAATAATTTCTATTTTGTTAATATGTAATGGTAAGATGACCGATCTGAATCCTTTTGTACAAGACATATTATAAAACTTGGTAACAAACCTTAATGACGATGATACTTGAAAGATTGGCAGAGTATCTGTCTGATGATATATGTTTACCAAGTGTTAAAATATTTGTTGTGCATCTAAATAAAGGATTATTTAACACCTTGCTTCTGTTTAATATTGAATACATTACTAGGAGAACAAAGAAATACATCAGTTTCAGACATGATGTGCTAAAGTATTAAAGCCGTTTGAATAATCAAAAAACAAGTCTTCAAAGAACAGGATCAGTTTAATGCACATTAGTAAATCAACAATCAGATTATTGCAATATATATTTGACGAAATTAAATGTGACTATAGGAGATACGTTGTGCTTTTGGTAATTTCTTTCAAAGTATAAAGTACGAGAACGGTACTTTATGGGATAATGTGCTAAATGGCCATGCCAGAATCCCAAGGTTCAGGTACAATCATTCGTAATTTAGAACTACTGACTACGATATCTTCTTTTGGTACTGTTTTTAATCACAATCGGTTCAACTGCGAATGCGGTTTGGGTAGACAGCGATCACCAACTTGCAGTCGCAAATATTGGCCAGGTGGTTATGTTGCAGTGTTATAGATTACATAAAAGAACAAATATCATCATATAAAGAGCCTATACGATAAACGAAACTTGAAATACTCATAGTGATAATTAATAACCCACTCAGATACTCTTTTAGATCTTAAATCTTGTGAACTTAGGCCTAATATAGATAGATAGATAGATAGATACCAGGTGCTACATAGGCTGCCACAAAATCCCAGAAAGAAAGAAATACTTAGAGTTCTGCTTATCACCTAAAAGTGTTTCTAAATAAGAGCTGTAGGGATATAGTCCATTAGACGAAGGTAAACGTCAATTTAATAAAACCGATTTTGAAGAAAACTGCTAATGGGAGAGAACTGAAGTATTCCAACTTTAACACATAAGTTACTATTTGACAAACGAGTCGCTTCATTTCTCACATTAGATGTTTAAATGAAATTCCAAGAGTCGTCTGTTTACTATTGGCATTTATTCTACAATTTAACCACCAGAATGGTTTGTGTGGGTGAAAGTATCATTAAAAGACCTATTTGGATTTCCCACACTTAAGTCAAAGAATGAAGACGCATCAAAATAACTTCCTGACTTTTATGACAAGTTCTAGGTTCTTTATTAAATTGTTTTTCTGTCCAAATTTAATTTTACCTCCTGTCGCATCCGACATTAATTATAGCCTTGAGTTGCAAGATTTGCTTCTAGGCCTCTGCATTTTCCTCCTAATGTATTTGCTCTATTAATTATTCGCTGAAAGTCGCCACTTTTTTATCTACACGTTTTCTTTCAAACATTAAAAGAAGTACCTAAAAGATCAAAATCGTTTTCAGAATTTCGTGACCTCGTTAGTGCTTTCTTCTAAGCACTCTTACTAAACTTCTTGGCTCTATAATAGCTTTCTAGTTGGGTCGTAACATTTTTATTTTGATGAAGGACAAAACAATTACTATTCTATCTTTACGAACTGGAATGTATTAACCTTTTCATCTTGTATAATTAATATAAATATATCAAGGCTGTTGGGTTATTAAGGTTGGTAAATTTCAGGTTTTTAAACTGATGTTCGACTTATAGGACTTGTGCAAGGGTGCATAATAATATCACTTAAGAGTAAATTTGTCACTACAGTGCAGTAAACAAACAAGTGTCTCAAATATGCCGATATATTATCTCTGTTCTGAGATTGTGTACAATCTCGAAGTTATTGGGAGACTCAAACTGAAGGATGAATTGGTGTTTTATTATACTTAAAAGACGATCATTGTCCTGATTTGAAGACTTTCATTTAGTTTGATTAATGAATTTTGTGTGGTCAGTATTATTAGCTGAGTGTTCGTTATAAACATCTCTTATGTGTATAACAATTATTTTTAAACGACAAACACGTGTATCAAACATCTGCAAGTTAGCTTGGCTAGCTAATCACCTTTCAACGAACAATCATGTAGAATATCTGGAACTAATCAGATAGTAAATGGAGTTAAATTACTGTCAGGGTAACAGGTTGCATTCGAGTTAAAGGGTAAAATACATAAATGTGGTTACTGTTTAAAGTGTGAATCTCAGAATACATAATTTCTAGAAAAAGTAGTATAATGCCTGATAACGCACACTATTTGTTTGTCTTAAAGATGATATACTGAAAAATGAGATATTTGAAAGATTACCAACAGCTTAACCAAATGTTTGTCACGTCATCATAATAAAATTGAGATTTTTTTACAGTAACTGAAGTTTCAGTTCATAAAAATATTTTTATTACTTATCTTTTGTTCAAGTCAAACGTTCTCCTTCCAATGATGTGATAAATCTATCACATAAAAGGAAATTTGACAATATATCTGTTGTGAGTTAATTCTGAGTTATTTGAGTTTGAGAATGAAAGAGTCATGGACACTACATAAAACACACAGTAATTATAATCTTTATTTAAATGAAAAATACAACAGAATAACATTCATGTTGGACAAATAACAGGATACTTACTAACTCTTCTAACAATATACAAAGAAGTTTTTTAAGACCTAGGTAAGATAACAGGTTAAATTTTAGGGGATTGTTTCTATTTACAGAAAGAGTTATACTTACCATATTGATGGCTTAAGATCAATTGGGAGAGAGCTAACTAAGGGGCTAAAATATTAAGTGCCAAAGTGTATTATTATTATATGTTCTCAAGATGTGTGCGCCATATGTTCTACTGTTGGTCAATACCATTGAAACATGATTATCACATCTTCTGTCAGAATAGCTGCTCAATAATAATTACATTTAATAAAAATTGACTTAATTATGATTAAAAGGCAAAATACAGAATGATTCTATAATTATTCTGTCCCAATTAGGTACCTTCAATGTTAACGATGTTTTCGGCCCTTAACCCAAAAACACCTCATAAAGTTAGGTTTATTTAACATTATCAAGCATTGAAGCATAATTGCCACATGTATAGTTTCATTTACTTTTCCTATTACATTGGGTCAATGTAAGTATTGTTAAGAAACTTAATGCTACATGTTAATTTAGCTTAAATGACCAAAATTACTATAAATTACAGAAACACGTAAAAACTTGTGTTATTTAGTTTGTAGAAAGCTAAAACCAGAGCTTTACAGAACAATTGCACAGCATTGGTATAACAAGTCTAATTCCACCATTTCGTGATGACAAGAAACTCATTTGAAGAAACATATATTCTAAAGACGGCTGGTATGGATATTAAAACTTTTATTATTAAAATAAAGCAGAGAACAGCGTTTCGACCTTCTTAGGTCATCTTCAGGTTAACGTTGTTCTCTACTTTATTTTAATAAAAGTTTTGATATTCTTTCCAGGCAAATAAGATTATTTGTACTCACCAGCGAATGTATTAATTAAGTGATGTATAGGGAGCCAACGCCTCAACTATGCGAAACTTATAGTGGGATTGGATAAATTGGTCAGATGCGAAAAGTTAAATATTTAGGTTTGTGTTCAAGAATAGGATGAAACGTTTATAAATATTTTATATTCATTATATTAATTAATTATTGTTTTCGGAGTCAACAATCACACAGTGGAAAACAATTTATTCAGCATAACTTATGTTAGAGTTGGGTGGAATAATAAGTTTGAAAAGCTTACATTAGACTATGTAGGACTGTAAGAGTAGAATAGGCCCACCATGGCCAGGTGGGTTAAGGCGTTCGACTCGTAATCCGATGGTCGCAGGTTCGAATCCACGTCGCACCACACATGCTCGCCCTTGGAGCCGTGGGGGTGTTATAATATGACGGTCAATTCCACTATTCGTTGGTAAAAGAGTAGCCCAAGAGTTGGCGGAGGGTTGTAATGACTAGCTGCCTTCCCTCTAGTTCTACACTGCTAAATTAGGGACGGCTAGCACAGATAGCCCTCGTGCAGCTTTGCGCGATATTCAAAAAGAGAAGAATGAATAATAAAGTTTTTACTGAAGAATGGGTTTAGATAGAATAAAGTATTCTTCAAAACGATTGTTAATGGAATGTTTATGTATACGTAGTTTTTTGGTCTATGTTTCAAATTACTATCGCAGGTTTACATCATCTGACAGCGAGAAACATCAACCAAAAACTTCTTAGACAAAAGTTATCTAATAAATCTCTCAAAGATAAAGAGATATGTTTAATTCTTAGCTATTATTTAAATTTATAAAATTATTTTTTTATAATAAAAAATAATAAATAATATTTTATAATAATATTTAATATTTTGTGAAAAGTGGTGAAAATGTTGATGTAATACATTTTTTGTTTAAAAAAAAATTGTACGTACGATATAAAAAACAATGCTGTGCGAAACCTGTTTTAGTCAAATATTGCGTATGTGGATGACCTTGGTAAAGCAAGTTTGTCCAACGGTTAACCTTGAAACAGAGATGATGGGGTGGATGCTTTTAGAAGTAAACCTACCAAGGGTGAGCTGTTCTTAAAAGTGCAAAGATAATAAACATATAACGTGGGAAAAGTGAAATTTAACCAATATAGTTTTTCATGTTTGCGCATGATCAATACTTTGATTTTAATGCGAGTACGTGAGGTTACTGTAATAAAAGTAATTATATGCCACTATGTTGATTATACGATCTGTACTATGTTGACGACCACACCCCATGAAGGATTGACCCAACATAATCTTGGTTTGTTTTAAATTTCGCGCAAAGCTACATGAGGGCTATCTGCGCTAGCCGTCCCTAATTTAGCAGTGTAAGACTAGAGGGAAGGCAGCCTGTCATCACCACCCTCCGCCAACTTTTGGGCTACTCTTTTACCAACAAATAGTAGGATTGACCGTCACATTATAATGCCCCCACTTCTGAAAGGACGAGCATGTTTGGTGTGACGGGTATTCGAACCCGCGATCCTCGGATTACGAGTCGGGTGCCTTAACCATTTGGCCATGCTGGATGACATATCTGAGTGTGAGGTATGTCTAATAAAAATTTGGCTCTATCATTGTGTCTTAATTGTATAAATAAAGTTTGTTCCAGCAATACAAAATTGAGAAGATATAAATAAAGGATTAGACAAAAGAATCGATACAGAATGACATTTATAAGTTGGTGACATGTTTATAATTTGTACTTTTCTATTAGACTTGGTGAAAAACGTTTTTCCTCTGAAACATGGAACTTTTTTGTTTTAATAATTTAAGCATTATTTTTGCTTGAGGTTGATTGAGAGTAAGGGTTAATTTCTGGTTTGATTCAATTTTGAGTTTAATGTTTGCTTCGAAGTAAACATCTAGTTTTATTTAGCTAGTTCTTATTTCAACCTAATAATCTTAGTTTTCGAGTTTCACTTTTATCTTAAAAACCGAGGTTTTAGTTTAATTTATACAATTTTAGAGCCTTTGAATAAACTTTTGGTCCAGTTCTTATCAGTTCAACATGCACCATTTTGTTTACTATTGTTTTGTTTTTCTCATTATATTGTGTATTGTGTAAGTAAAATTTGTGTTGTCGTATTTCATTCGGTGTCCAGTTTTTCTGTTTTTCTGACGATCCTAATCGTAGAGCAGCGTGAACATTACCCTCCGTAGCAACGGAAATCTATGGAAAATATTGAAAGGGCAGACAGAGGCTTATTGACCAAAGAGAATTCTCAAGCATCGTAAGGCAATACTTCGTTTTTTTAGCTGGGGGAATTTCAGAAAAGTCTGAGGTTTTCCTTTCGAACACATAGGGTAAAAAAACTTATTAAGTCAGTCTTATGAACACTTTTAAAATCTAAAACTCAACAGTTAATTCTTGTGTATCAACACTGAATAACGCATAAATTACAGTTAATTCTTGTGTATCAACACTGAATAACGCATAAATTACAGTTAATTCTTGTGTATCAACACTGAATAACGCATAAAGTACAGTTAATTCTTGTGTATTAACACTGAATAACGCATAAAGTACAGTTAATTCTTGTGTATTAACACTGAATAACGCATAAAGTACAGTTAATTCTTGTGTGTTAACATTGAATAACGCATAAAGTACAGTTAATTCTTACAGCGTTGCTATAAGAGAACACACACTAAATGTTGAATTTCTGTAAGTTGCACCAATTCAGATGTGAATAAAAGCATTGTCACTGAATAGTGTTGTATAGTCTTACATTGGCTAATATTCATAAACTTGTGAGATTGACTAAGTACTTACTGGCTTCCTATGCAGGAATCTTTATGTGGTTTTATGTATTTATCCCTACAATGGTTCTAGACGTTTGACAATGTCATTTCTTCATCATAAATGTTTTATTTTATTTTGTTACTTGTTCTTCCTTTTTAAAAACAATACCATGTAAGTAGGTTGATAAATGAACATTTGTTTTATATTTATAATTACATATATATTTTTAATATCTATAATTTTTTGTCAATTTGTCTAATTTTGGATTATACTGTAGGCCAGTGAAGCTGGAATGGTTTCTCCATGATGATACAAGTATTCTGGAGTTTGGACCAATATTAAGGGGATATTTATAGAACCTATGCCTTCCAATTTCACCACAATTCACTGACCTTAAATCGATTTCAACACATGTTAAGGCCATGATTCATAGAAAGGACATCTCACAGATACCAGGCAATGAAGTATGATACCACGCATATACACAAACAACTGTTAGAACTGGTGCCACTAAAAATTTAAAGGAAAGTAGACCATTATATAATTGATATTATTAATACCTGGTATTAATTTACATTATTCTTTATTTATTATAACTGAAATTATTTTGACAAGTTTTTTGCAATAAAGTCACAAACGGGCGTTATATTAGAACAAGTTGTCGTGCCATCTAGTGACCAAAATTAAACAGTTATTTATTGAACAAGGAAATAATATATACTCACAAACTGAACTCGCTACTGAGTAGTTGTTTCCATTTTTATTATTTCCCCCTAAAAATATGTGTAATAGAAGAACAGAATGATATTGTTGTTGTATAAACTGTGAAACATTCGATAATAGCAATTGCGTTGGCAAATAAGAATAACTCAAGTTTAGCAGTTATTAGCATTAAAAGAGTATTTTCGCTCACTTCTACAAACTAAGCACTAGTGTGGTTAGTAATAACCTGTTCTCAAGTACTCTTTAAAATATTTTTTGTCATTCTAAATCCAATGGAAAACTTCATATTTTGGCTAGCGGGGGAGAAGAAAAACCAAACATTAACATTAGCAACAATAATAGTGGGAAACTCATGAACTATAAAACACTCGATAGTGGAAATGCATTGCTCAAATAAGGCTATAACTCATCTGTAATTGTTATGTGTAAACATCATAGAATATTAGCATATTATGCTTAGTGATACACCGACTGCCAGAAACGTTTTCCCACATCCTGCAGGCTTAGCGTTAATACAGGTAAATGTACGTTGAACTCTAATAACCATATTCTCGAAAAAATTTTAAGCAGTTTGGCAACCAGTTCTTATGAAGATTATTCAGTGTAGACATACACTTTTCTGTGAGGAACGTTAAGACGGTAAATGAACAAAAAAAGGATAAAGTCTTGTACGAAATTAACCTCCACTAATAACTGAATAACTTCGAGTGTATATTTCAAACACAGGTGTGGTTCTCGATACAAAAGTAAGAGAGATCCACTACACTGCTTCCATGCTTTTGATAACATTTCTGAGTATTTAGTAGCAGCAAAGCACTTGCATAGTGCAGTGCTCTCGTCTCTCAGCTTTAAAACTAGATGGTGCATGGTATATACCACACATGTTCCGGTAGAGAAATCACCTGTAACAGTAGCAACCACCTGTATATAAAAGTCCAAATCTCTCTGTTTGTTTGTTTGTTTGTCTGCCGCTTTTGCTGCGCAGATCAAACTTCTCTTACAAAGTGCGCAAAACGACAATGTTTGCGTCTATTGCAATGGCGGATTTAGGGGGGTGACTGGCCATCCCCTTTCTGTATTGTTTGAGAAATGTATAACACATTTTCCAAAATGTGATATACGTTTCTTTAAACAATATAATAAAGTGGCTACCCCCCCTTAAATCCACCACTGAATCGATTACTAGCAGAGTCAGTAAATGTATCGTTCATATACACTACACGAATAACTTCTATGCGGACGTTTTTTTGTGTTAAGTTTGTGTTAACAGCTACTTTAGAAAACAGCATTATAGGCCTATTTAGTTATAGATTATTAACTGTATATATACCAATACATCGAATATTTAATTCCACGCACAAACAAGTGTGTGCAAAATTAAAATTTAGAGTGTGAAAAAGCAAACAGCAAGCCTAATTTATAAATTAAATTATGTTGTCTGTTATAAGATAGAGTATGTTAAAAGTGTAAAGGGCCCGGCATGGCCAAGCGTGTTAATGCATGTGACTCGTAATCTGAGGATGGCTGATTCGCATCCTAGTCGCGCTAAACATGTTCACCTTTTCAGCCGTGGGGGCGTTATAATGTGACGTTGGTAAAAGAGTAGCCCAAGAGTTGGCGGTGGGTGGTGATAACTAGCTGCCTTCCCTCTAGTCTTACACTGCTAAATTAGGGACGGCTAGCAAAGATAGCCCTCGTGTAGCTTTACGCAAAATTCAAAACAAACAAACAAAAATGTATAAGGCTTAACTTCTAACCTACCAGGTACAATGAGATGAGCGTCAATGTAACTGATAGAGTGTTTGCATAAGGGAGATGATGGAGTGAACCGAGAAGGTTTATTATATTGTTTTGCCATAAGAATAGACAGGTGTATTTAGTTATAAATTTATTAATTTTATATGTCCACTAATACATAATACATTTAATCTCACATTCAAGAGAAATGTATACAGAATTAAAATGTTGTGCGTGAAAGAGTAAACACTATGCTTACTCTATTAAATAAAATTATGCTGTCAACAATAAAATGGACAATGTGAATAAAAGAATAAGGCTTACATTATAATATTTATTGTGTAAAATAAGGTTAAAATTACGTCTGAAAATATATTTTATTCTACCTTTATTTTTGCGAAGAGGGTTTGATACCTGAAAGTGATTTTTTACTTTATTATATTTTAATATATTATAAAGTGTAACATTGCATTTTGTTTGTAGTAATTTCATACATCACTTTCATAATGTGAATAGGGTATACATTCACAAAAATATATTACATTTACATTAAACAAATTCAACATAATATTACAGAGGTTTTTACGTTTCAAATTTAAATATTTATGGATGGGTGACTAAGTATAGGGTAATAAAGGTAGGCTTATCCTGTTCACACGTGTATAAGATAATCTAACTATTCTCCACAAAGGCTTACTATTGTAGCCAGTGCAAGAAAAAGAAAAAAATTATCATTTACATGGAAGCACTGATTCAAAACAGGTTCGTATTTTCTTTTAAAAACTCTACCAGGTCTTTATTTTGTCTTTAAAAAATTGTAGTGCATACTTGGTGAGATTGGGCGTAGTAAAACTGCTATTGCAAGTTTCTTAAAAGACCTTGAGGGATGCGGAACGAGAATTTCACGTAGTCGGTCCAAAAAAATTTCGCCAGCGTCGAGTAGAAGGATTCGACAGGTTGTCCGGCAAGACACCAACCGATCGTCGAACCAGATTAAGGCTCTTACGGACACAGAATTCAGCTCAAGAACAATAAAACGGCATCTAGAAGAGAAAGGCTTTAAAAACCGTAAATGTCTTCAAAGGCCACGCCTCCTTCTACACCACGTAACAGCTCGGTTAAACTTTGCTGAGAAGTACCAAACATGGAACGTAGAAAAGTGAAAGAAGGTTTTGTTCTCTGATGAGAAAAAATTTAACCTAAATGGTCCAGATGGCTTACAACGTTACTGGCACGGTAAGGATATCCCACCGGAGACATTTTCTACATGACACAATGGAGGAGGTTCCATCATGATTTGAGGTGATTTCTCCTTCCATGGAACAATAGAGCTTCAGGTTATACAGGGGCGTCAAACAGCACCTGGCTACATTGGTATGTTGGAGAGAGCATCCTTATTGACTGGAGGTCTTCGCTTGTGTGGAAATGTCTGGATCTTTTAGCAGGACAACGCTGAAATCCACAATACCCGCAGGACAAAGGACTTTTTCATGTTGAATAACGTGATTCTTTTGGACCATGGAGTGTTTTTCCCGCTAACTGAACCCAATTGAAAATGTTTGGGGGTGGATGGTAAGGGAAGTCTATAGAAATGGACATCAATTCCAAACAGTGCATGATCTTCGTGAAGCCATCTTCACCACTTGGAATAACATTCTAGCCAGCCTTCTGCAAACGCTTATATCGATCATGCCAAAGCGAATGTTTGAATTTATTAGCAATGACGGCCGTGCAACTCACTACTGAGACCTCTTGTTGGGCATTTCCTACCCTGTTTAGGACTTCTTTTTGGTATGGTCTTAAACTTATGACAATCTAGTATTTAGGCTAATTTCATAGTGTTCACATTTTCCCTATTAAATGCTAAAAAAGTTTTTATTTTTTATTTTACTTTTTCTTATTTTGATCTTTGAAGCTCTACTTAAATAAGTGGTTGAGTCTAACAACACAAAATGCATATTTCTTCTTTATGTTCATTGACCGTTGGCCTTAAGATTTTGGCCAGCAGTGTACGTATTATTGTAACCAACGTTTCGCCTTTGCGGTTTCCTCAGGATTAATATACACAACCCTATATATTAACCGTGAGAGAGCTGCAAAGGCGAAACGTTAGTTAAAATAAAACATATGTATAGAGTATAAAGTTAGTTGTTTCTAAACATTTTTGCAAAAATGTAGGCCCGGCATGGCCAAGCGTGTTAAGGCGTGCGACTCGTAATCTGAGAATCGCGGGTTCCCATCCCGGTCGCGCCAAACATGCTCGCCTGTTCAGCCATGAGGGCATTATAATATGATGGTCAATCTCACTATTTGTTGGTAAAAGAGTAGCCCAAGAGTTGGTGGTGGGCGGTGATGACTAGCTGCCTTCCCTCTAGTCTTACACTGCTAAATTAGGGACGGCTAGCGCAGATAGCTCTCGAGTAGCTTTGCGAGAAATTTAAAAAAACAAAACAAAATTGTTTGCAATAACTTGTTTTTACATAAAGTCGTGAATTTTGTTTTAGCTGAACATACACCACACTGAAAATTTTATTATATTCACTAGTGTACAGTTGAAATAACGTTGAATTTTTACCATATGATAAAAACAATAAAACTAAGTCTAGGTGATCTCGTTTAATATTTATTTTCCTATATTACTTTTCCATCATAAGTCAAATGCTGTATAAAACGTGAATACAAGTTTTGTACAAGGTTTAAAAAACAGAATTGTAATTGTGACAGAAGCTGTTCATATGTAGTTTTGTTTCAAGCAACAATATCAATAAACTAAGACTTTGTAACGAACTTTTTATTAGTCTTTGTTGAACTGTAGGCTTTATAGGCTTATATGTTATGTGTTTAGATCACTGTAAACTGTATGTTAAGTATATTGGTCTGTTGAACTGAAAGCTTTATTGGTTTATATACTATGTGTTTAGATCACTGTAAACTGTGTGTCAAGTACATTGGTCTGTTGAACTCAGGGCTTTATTGGCTTATATCATATATTATGTGTTTAGATCAACCCAAAGAATGTCTAGTTAAAGTTCGTGCTCAGCAACAAAAAGAAACAATAACTGATTAAAATATAAAAGAACACACACACTATACAAGCGTTCTTATTTCAATTTATCTTGAAATGTTAAATGAGAAAAATGGTATTCTTCAAACTTTTCCATATGTAAAAATGATACAAAAACATCTATAGAATGATCTACCAGCTTTTCAACTTGGGGTCGTTATAAAGTTCGAATAATCCCACTATTTGTTTGTAAAAGAGTAGCCCAACAGTTGGCGGTGGGCGGCGATGACTAGCTGACTTCTCTCTTGTCTTACGCTGCTAAATTACGGAAAGCTTGCGCAGATAGTCCTCGTGTAGCTTTACGCGAAATTCAAAACAAACAAACAGTTTTTGTTAGCATAAAACAAAAAACATGATTAGTACTGTATATTCCTGAAACCATAGGACCATTACGCTACCTACTGGTGTTAAATAAAACTATTTGATGATAATTGAAAAACATTTAAGTTAAGCACAAGAAGTATAATATTGTATTTTACTTTCTACATTTTAAATCCATTGCTTTAATGAAGCTTCCTATGCGATTAACGTTGGTTGAATGTGTCAAAAAATTAGCCAATGGTAGATGAGTTTTCATTACGTGCTATACAACAAAGGAAAAAGAAATTTCTGTGATTATCATAGATTTCCTTCGATTACGATGAAATAAGATTTTATCAAAACACCTTTAAAGGGGAGCTTATTTTCAATGCTGTTTATATTAGCTTTTGTTTTAATCCCCGTTTTTATGTCAAAACCATTCTAGGATATATCCGATACCTATTATTGTTCTAAAAGTAATTTTGAACTCTTAGTAGATAATACGAATCATTGTTTATGTATCCATATTTTATCTAGTCAAAATCTAGATTACTGTTTTAGCTAGCCATTTTTAACGTTCTTCGTGCATTAATCCAGAATATTGATTAGATAAAATATAAATACATAAATAATGTGTCATATTATCTACTCAGAATTCAAAGTCACTTTTAGAACAATAATAGGCATCGGACATATCTTAGAATACAGTTTATCGCTGTTACTCTAACAGTGATAGAGTGAGGACACGTGGCCCGTTCCCATTGGCTAGTGCTACGAACTTGTAGCTGCGAGTGGGAGACGTGCTCGCGTTGTGTTGTTGGACCTCTAATCACGACACTTCACTCAAGTGTTTCAGTCTACTCCGATATATATATATATACTGTTACCAGCGTGTAATTAAGAGTTAAAGAGGCTTACTCTATAGTCTTTGGTTGTTGTACTAAATACGAAACTGTACTTCAACCCTTCTGTATGACACATATCCAGGTTTATATCAAGTCCTGTATAAACTTATAATCTATATGATTACTATTAAGTAAGCTACTGTGTCATGGGAAATGATTTTACACCGTGTAATAATAAATTTCATAGCGTGAGACCCATGTAAAATGAATTTATAGACATGTTCAATCCTGTACTATTATATTTTTACTGTAAAAATTTGTATGTTAAAATTTAGCAGTTGTGAGTGATTTAAGCCATTTGATTTATGATTGATACTTTATAGTAAGTGTTGGTATAAATTATTCTCTTACACACACTGTTATTTTATGAGGTGTCATATTCAAGAGCCATAGTACAAAGTTCTATCAAGAACTGCACGTGGTCCAAGTAACCATAGTGAGTAAACTTACTTGAATGAACGTGAAGCATTCATGCCACAGTGTAAATAAACAAAGTTCAGGAGGGAGGGCGGTTAGAAACAGCTTTTAAAAACAACAAACTGATCTTTATCCAATTTCATGTCGTTTATATAAAGTTCAAATTTAAAGATATTTTCTTTTGGAAAAGAACGAACGAACGAAACCTTGACAGTTTAGAGAGAGAGAAGTCTGAGGAATTCTCTCCCCAACAGGGTTGTTCAAGAACGTTGTGGTTCTTATTCGTCTCCGCTAACGGAAGATTATTTATCTGTACATGGGGATTTTTCTTATATTTTAATTTGGTTTGTTTGAGGCAATGAAGTGAAGCGGGACACTATGAGAACATTGAGTGAGACAAAAGCGGCAAAAGGAAGTAGACAAGGCTGGAGCTCGTGGTCTGAAAAGAAACAAGCCGCAGACCAACCCTGCGAGAATCTGTAGAACGTCCCGTGATCAAGGCCACGGAGTGGCTGGAATGTATAAATCCAAGTGCTTTAAAATTTGTTGTGGGAGGAAACGGGAGTGCTCCGCGAAAACCCACTTTTACAGGACAGGCGCAGAATATTCATTTGGAAAAAAAAGACTTGAAATGTTTTCAATGAGTTCAGACAATAGAAAAAAATTACTATAACAAGTGTACGTGAGAAAATGCAAATTTTTAAATGACAAAAATATATTTTGCACTCTTCTGACTGATACAATTGTATTATGTATGCTAGTTTTATTTTTATGTAAAAGAAGGAACTAAAAGTTGAAGCAGTACAGTGTCAATAATTGTTTGTTTGTTTTTCATATAGCAAAGCCACAAAGGGCTATCTGCTCAGCCCACCGAGGGGAATCGAACCCTGATTTTAGCGTTGTGTCAATAATAATAATTGGTTGAAACATTAAGTTAATTCATTAGATAAATGTGAAATAGTTTCGTAAACATAGTCAATCATTGACATTACAGTGAAGAGACCATCTTTTAATCAATACTTGTATCTTAACGATACAGTAATAAATAGAAATCTCACTTACTACACAACATAGGCTCGGCATGGCCAGGTAGGTTAAGGCGTTCGACTCGTAATCAGAGGGTCGTGGTTTCGAATCCCCGTTGCACCAAGCATGCTTGCCCTTTAAGCCGTGGGGACGTTATAATGTTACGGTCAATCCCACTATTCGTTGGTAAAAGAGTAGCCCAAGAGCTGGCGGTGGGTGGTGGTGACTAGCTGCCTTCCCTCTAGCCTTACACTGCTAAATTATGGACGGCTAGCGCAGATAGCCCTCGAGTAGCTTTGTGCGAAATTTGAAGAAACAAAATAATAAAATCCATATCCCAAGATGCTCTAATAAGTTGTATTAAATCATCAGTAAAAAACTCTGTCTTGCCTCATTAGAAATTTGACGAATTTTACTAGATTCACGGAAGAATAATATATCATTAGGTTACAGTTGATAAACTGTAATTATTGGCACTGTTTTGGCCAGATTTTAAACCTTCTTTAAGAAGTGTGGGTGTTTATTATATCAAAGACACATTGAACTATCTGCTGAGTTCACCATTGTTTGAGGAATCAACCAATAAAAACTTATTGTGAGAGTGTATAAGAATATTTTATATCTCTGGGTTTTCTTGGTGCTAAAATGTTCTATATCAGATTACAGTGGCACCTCGGTTCTCGAACTTAATCCGTTCCAGAAGGCTGTTCGAGAACCGAATCAATTTTTCCCAAAAGAAATACTGTAAATTAAATTAATCCGTTAAAGACCTCCAAAAATTATGCATTATGAAGCATTTTAAGGAAAAATAGTGGTTATTTATACCTGTATAATAATGCTTACGTGCATAAAGTCAACCACAAAAACTATAAACACAATAAAAAACAATAAATGAAAATTTAACTGCACTACACCTGTGCTGAGGATAGCTGATGGTGTAAGTGAAAGGTGGTGAGGAACGTGGAATATAGGAGAGTTATTATTGTTTGGAAGGGGAGTCACCTTCCATAAAAACGTCAGGTAACTCTCCTACTGGGGTTCTCTCTCTTTTCTGTCTCTTTCCACCGCTACAACCTGCTTGAGACTCACTGGACCTATTTCTCACTAAAAACTTGTCTAATGAGGTTTGTTTCTGCCTGCATTTTAAAATGTTTCTGAAGTAAGACATGACATTGTCATTGAAAAGGTTTATGCTGCGGTTTGCTATAGCTTTGTTAGGGTGAAATTTTCCACAAAACTTTGTAATTCTCCCCATTTTCCAGACATTTCCTTGATTAGTGAACTAGGAACATCCTCCCTTCCCTCCTCCTCATCTGAAGACACTTTCTCAGTTGCCTTCTGTTGCTGCTCCTTCTGAAGGTCTTGGAGTTCTTCCATGGTGAGCTCAGTGTTGTGGTATTCCACCAACTCCTCCACATCATCACTACTCACATTCAAGCCCATACACTTGCCTAGTGAGACAATATCCTCTACAATAGGCTCAGCCTCAAAGCCTTCAAAGTCTCTATCTCCCACTGAGTTTGGCCACAATTTCTTCCAGGCTGAGTTCATGGTCCTCAAAGACACTTCCCTTCAGGCTTTGTCTATGATCCTTAAGCAATGGAGGATATTAAAGTGATTTTTCCAGAACTCTCTGAAGGTTAACTCTGTGTCAGAGGTCACTTCAAAGCACCTTTGAAACAGTGCTTTGGTGTAGAGTTTCTTAAAGTTCAATATGACCTGCTGGTCCATGGGCTGAATGAGAGGAGTCGTGTTAGGGGCAAGAGCTTCACCGTAATAAAACTGTACTCCTCCACCAACCCGTCCTCCAAGCTTGTTGGGTGAGCAGGTGCATTGTCCATCACAAGAAGGGCCTTGAGTGGCAAATGTTTTTCCGTGAGGTAATTCTTTACACTTGGGGCAAACACTTCATGGACCCACTCCATAAAAAAATTGCCTGGTTACCCATGCTTTACTATTAGCCCTCCACATGACATTTAGTTTACTTTTCAGGACATTATTTTTCTTAAAAACTCTCAGGTTCTCAGAATGGTACACAAGCATAGACTTAAGTTTTAAGTCCCTACTTGCATTACTACATAACAATAGAGTTAGCCTGTCCTTCATTGGCTTGTGTTCTAGCAGTGACTTCCCCTCCTTGGTGATGTAGGTCCTCTTTGTCATTTTCTTCCAAAAGAGGCCTGTCTCATCACAGTTGATCACTTGTTGGGGAATAAAACCCTCAGCTTCTACATAGTCCTTAAATTCCCTAACAAATTTATCAGCAGCGTCTTTGTTAGAACTTGCACCCTCCCCATGTCACACCACACTATGTATGCCACTTCTCTTCCTAAATTTTTCAAACCACTCTCCTTAAAGGCATCACTTGTATCAGCACTTGTTCCAGGAGTGTTTTTCAGGAGGTCAGCATGCAACTGCTTTGCTTTCTCACAAATGATGGTCTTAGGAATGCTATCACCAGCTAACTGTTTTTCGTTTACCCAAATCAACAACAGTTTTTCTACCTCTTCCATTGTTTGTGATCTTTGTTTCGTAATCACTGTCACTCCTTTTGCAACATCAGCTCCTTTGATGACCTCTTTATTTTTCAGTATGGTGCAGACTGTAGACTTCACCATACCAAACTGTGTAGCAAGGTCAGACATACTAACACCACTCTCATACTTCGCTATGACATCTTTTTCAACCTCTATTGTGGTTCTAACAACTTTTCGTTTTGGTTTGCTGCTTTTATTATCCTTCTTTGACCTCATGGTGGCTTATTTAACCAGAAAATTTAGAAAAACAACAACAACAAAAAAGAAAAACGAGAATATTCACAGTAGATTTTAAAATGTTTTAGGCAAGCTTGGCGTGGGCCGAAAATGGTCGAAGGGTCGTTCGGGTTCTTTCGGGGTTCGGGCCACGATAGCTTGGTTCGGGAACCGAGTTTATGTTCGACAACCGAGACATTTTATTCTCAAACAATATGTTCGAAAACTGAATTGTTCGAGAAAGGAGTAGTTGGAGAACCGAGGTCCCACTGTATTATATTAAATTATATACTTCTGATATATAATATTATAGGCGTTTATAAGTACATATTTTAAATTTCCATTTCAAGAAAACAAACTTTTTTAGTGTATTTCACATTTTACTTGAAGATCCCAAGAGAGGATTAAGTTTGAAATGTCACAGAATTACTTGATATAATTACATTCGTTAAGTTATGCAAATAATTTAAGAAATTCAAATAAATTCTCTTGCGCATATTGTTCTTATATTATTCGTATATTCGTATTATTTGTTTTTGGTGAAGTTATTGAAAAATTCAGTTGTGAGCAAGTAAAAATCTTTATTTGAAGACCCAGATTGTCCATTATTTTGAATATCGTAGGAAGAATGTAATATTACCGGGACATTTGTTTTTCTATTTTTTTTAATGCAGAGCATGAAAACGGATATTGATAATTAGCACTCTTTTTCCTATCACTAAGTTACATCTCTTAAAACCTCTTATTTAAAAAAAATATCTTCCTAGACCAGGTATATCTGGTAATAATGTTATTAACGCTAATGATATATTATTGCATCATTTCAAGCGTATTAGTACAAGTCGGATTGCATCTGTTATAATTTTTTCTATGGTTTGATGCTCTTCTGATTAACTCATTTGGAGGAGGCCGGATATGGCCATGTAGTTAGGGGCGCTT
The DNA here is from genome assembly GCF_004210375.1 of Tachypleus tridentatus. Taxonomy (NCBI): domain Eukaryota; kingdom Metazoa; phylum Arthropoda; class Merostomata; order Xiphosura; family Limulidae; genus Tachypleus; species Tachypleus tridentatus. The sequence continues at coordinate 20,897,096 of NC_134830.1, forward strand.
GACTCGTAATCTGAGGGTCGAGGGTTTGATTCCCCGTCACACCAAACATGCTCTCCCTTTCAGCCGTGAGGGAGTAAAATGGTGAGGGTCAATTCAACTATTCATTGTTAAAAGGAGTAGCCCAAGAGTTGGCGGTGGGTGGCGGTAACTAGCTGCCTTCCCTTTAGTCTTACACTGCTAATTTAAGGACGACTAGTGCAGATAGCCCTCGTGTAGCTTTGTCTTACCATTGTCTTTTGAGTTTGTGGACTCTGACGTGTTATAAAACATTGATTTTGTTTACTACAGATTGGGTACCTGCTGTTGCAGTTCTCTTTCTCGGTGTTCTTGATGCCCGAAGTTGATCCATATTCCTTTGTTTTCTCAAACAACTTAGTATTAAGAATATCGGCCCGTCATGGCCATATGGTTAAGACACTCGACACGCCATCTGAGGGCAGCGGGTTCGAATCCCCGTCGCACCAAACATGCTCGCTCTTTCAGCCGTGGGGGCGTTATAATGTTACGGTCAATCCCACTATTCGTTGGTAAAAGAGTAGCCCAAGAGATGGCGGTGGGTGGTGATGACTAGCAGCCTTCACTCTAGTCTTACATTGCTAAATTAGGGACGGCTAACGCAGATAGCCCTTGTATAGATTTGCGCGAAATTCAAAACAAACTAGGAATATCGCCATCTAGGAAGTTCCAGCTTTGTAGTGTGAACACTTGTTTATGACATGAATGCACGAACACTTTGCGTCAGAAAGGACTGTTGCGTACATTTCCAAAAAGCGATCAGTCTTTGTTAGTGTGGGTGGACACAGCAGATAGTCCAATGGGGCTTCGCTAAAGAAAACACACACACACACACTCCCTGTTAGCATCGCATTACAAGTAACGCTAGACGATGAAAAAATATAGTTATTATACATTCTATTCTATCACAACTTTATATCGGCTCTGTCTGTCATGTGGTCTGCTGATTTTTATATTAGAATTGCTTTTATATAATTTACTAAACCCTCTGTATGGTGCTCATTACAAAAGTGCATTGTTTAAACAAATATAATTTTCTGTGTCAGTGTATGCACACTTTACCTCTTGTGAAAATCGACGGTGCCATTGCCCATATAATCACATTGTATGGAATTCAAAACCACTTATGAATCTTTTTTTTTTTCTCTCTTCCTCTCATCATTCGGTGATTCCCACGCCTATACGACTTGAACTGCCTTCTAACCTTATGTAGCGGTCGTGCACGCACTAGAAAATGAAAGATAATTTTCAATACACAACTGACCCATGTTATAGCAGCCAGACCATCCTGACACTAACCGCAGAAGCTTCAGCCTGGAGTTATGTTTTGTATAATCATAATGAATCCCTGTGTTTCTAAGCGACGTGCAGTAACAAATGAAAACATATATAGATTTCTTTAACGTGTTGTTATTTATACGAGTGTGGAGAGCTTATGGAATTAACCACCCACAAACACAATGCTCATGTACGTGTGAATGTAACATTTCATTTTTGTATTTGTATTTAAATGCATGTTTACACATATGTATTCATGAATTTACAACACAATAAACCGTGATTTCTTTAAGCACCTGAGGAGAGGCGTTCTGTCCTCAACATGGTGTAAATAGGTTCCAAATATTATTAATATTCTATCATATTTCGTACCACAATACTTCTTAACATATTGTTCTCTATATTTCAGTGTGCGTATGTACTTTTCTAAATGCGTAAATGCTACATTTCTCAAGTTCTACTTATAATTTCCAAAGTTTATTTAAAGCATGTTCTTCTGGATATTTAGATCCTATTATTTATTTTATTACAATATTATTAAAATTTTCTTTAATATTTGTTGTCGACCACAATAATGTCATCGTTTCTTCCTTCAGCTTTCTTACGTATCGGTCAGGTGGGTTAAGACGTTCGACTCGAAATCCGACGGTCGCGGGTTCGAATCCCCGTCGCACCAAAATGCTCACCATTTTAGTCGTGGAGTCGTTATAATGTGATGGTCAATCCTACTATTCGTTGGTAAAAGAGTTGGCAATGGGTGGTGATGACTAGCTGCCTTCTCTCTAGTCTTACACTCCCTAAATTAGGAACAGCTAGCGTAGATAGCCATTAAGTGACTTTGTGCGAAATTAAAAAAAACAACAACAACAAATTATTTCGTATCGTGAAGGTGTTGAACATGATTATTGCCGAGATAAATAATGAGTTCTTCTGACAATCGGGCATTTTTACAAATTAAATTTCAAACTTCCAAACACTAACTCCTATCTGCTGGAGTTCCTCATTTCAAAACTTGCTATTGAAAACTGTGAACATTGATCTAAAGCTAACTTTAGATAAGTTTTTATTGACTTAAAGTTCTTGAACGCATATCTGAGCATTGCGAAAAGTCCAAGGTTTAACTGCTTGACCTTCGAGGAGATGAAGAGACGTTTTGCTACCAGATTATTCCAACACACATATAACTTACAAATTACCGAGTCATCTGTAAAGTTTTAATAATTAAGTGTAAATTACTACAGAAATATTAATCAGAATTTCAGTTGTTTACTGCGTTATATTTAATTCTATTACAATTTTAGAACAGTACATTTTGTATCTGTTAATGGGTTATGATAAACTTTAGTTTTCAAATTATTGTTGTTTTTCTTAATGTCCCTAAAGTTGAGATATTGTAGAACGTATACACATTGTTTTGGCTCATTCCGAAGTTATAAAGAAATAGCAATTTAAAGGAAAATTAAAAACAAATTCATCATTTGGTGGTTTGAAGAAGTCTCAACCGTCTGAGTGAAAAATTATTAGTTTCAATATCTACTTGTCCTTATTCCCAGAGCATTCAAATTGTCGTGGTTACCATTTGAAAATAGAAGAATAACCCTTCACGAGATTTTGTGTTAAAACCTCTTCTTATTCATAAATAAAAGTACACGTGTTGGCGCTGTTGGCACAGGTGCTTATTTTTATTATATCGTTATTTGTTCTAACAGGAACATCGAATTATGAAGAACATAATATCTTCTACTGGACATGTTTTTGTATTTACTTTGTTAAAGGTTTATGATATTGTTGAAACAGTAAGGGACATATCGAATGTTTAAAAAAACGATATATTTTAATAATATCAGAAATCAATTTCGACGTTTCGAAACGTCATTTTTATGAGTGTAAATCACAAGCTTTCTTAGACACTTTTTACTTTATGTTAAATCGTGTTACTTTATTTTACATGTTTATTATCGTAGCATATGACGTCATCTACCTACATTCTGCTCTGTTAAATTTTTATCCTTGTTTGAAGTATTTTAATTATTTTTACAAGACTTAATTAATTCCAACTATCCACAAATATATCTGGTACTCTCATTTTTATATTGAGCTAATGTTTCCCACGTCAAACTCACGTGCTCAGCTAATGGTGAAATTTCTACTATCTTGCTTTTAATATTTACCTTATGTTCATTCATTCTGTATTTTAGATTCATTTCAGTCTGGACTATGTATATGCATATGTACTGTATATGCTTTGTTTTGTTGTAAATATGTTTTCATTATATTCACTTTATATTTACTTTTATTAATGACTGATGAGCTTTATCTATGAATTTATATACAGGTATAAAACAGTTGTTTTCTAAAAAAATAAAACTTCACAATACAGATCAAGTGTAAGAGAAAAATAGCCCAATTTAGTTTGTTTTTTCTGAAATTTTCATACATTACTATTGCTACAATTCTACTTTATTAAGTTCTTAACTCCTTTAGTGGACTAGCTTTTCTTAGAATAGATGACGAAATGTTGTTTAGAAAATAATTTTGTAGCTTTAAATTATAGAAATAGAAAGCTTACATTTTTGAGATATTATATGAAATGATTGTTGATGTAGTTGCATGATCACAAAAAAAATGTAAGATCATTTATGTTCTCTACCTTTTGTTCGGTTTTTAAATAATATTACTAAAACGCTAAACTTCTCTCATGCCACCATATCGCGACGGTTTCATCAACACACCTAACTTCTGGTTTCAAATTAAACGTATTTGTGTGCAAATAACTCAGTAACGGGGATCTCGTAGCTGATCCTTCATTTTTGTGTGTAATATTTGTTATTAATCTGAAAAAAATCGAATATTCTTCACAGATATTAGTGGATTAATAATGTCTATAACTGCTAATAATAAAATTTTATATTATTTTAATTTATTTTCAGTAACATCAATCAACAGAAAGATATTTTTTCCAAATAACGAAATGCAGTAGTTGAAGCCATTAAATCACTTTCCATTTCCTCAATGGCTCAAAACCAGATTTCGGTAACTAAGGTGAGCACAGAACAGATAACCCACTCTGGACCTTATTACTAAAAATAAATAAATATTTGGCTGTTCGAAAAATAATGGTGGATTTCCATACTAAAATTTTAATCATTTATAGGGATGAAAAACCTGTCTATTTTACGGCCTCATACATACCATTGCAAAACCAAAGCTTTCTTCTACTTATTAGAACTTTTATTTTTTTCTATAACTTTATTTCCAATATTTCAGAGCCTTACAATTAATGATGGAAAAAAACAATTGCGAATCATTTTTGTGTATGAATTCAAACTTTGCCATAATACATCAGAAACAGTTCGGAATATCAGCCAAGCATGGGACGAAGGAACCACCTTCTAACATACAATACAGCGTTGGTTTCAAAAGTTTCGTAATGGAGATGTGAGTTTTGAAGGTAAGAAGGACATAGGACGTCCTTCTGTTATTGAAAATGACCAACTGAGAACATTAGTTGAAAGAAACCCGCACCAAACTGTTCAAGAATTGGATGTTAACATTTCAACAATTTTAGACCATTTCGAGTAAGCTGAAAATGTGGGAAAGCTTGACAAGAGGGTTCCACACGAACTCTGTGAAAATCAGAAAAATTGCCATTTTGAACTGTGCTCTATACTGATTTTGCGCGACATAAATGACTCATTTCTTGATCGAATTATCACTTGCGACGAAAAGTGGATCCTTTACGACAACAGAAAGCAATCTGTACAATGGCACATCAATGAAGAGGCTCCAAAACACTACCCAAAGCCAAAATTGCACTAACAGAAGATTACGGTCACTGCATGATAGTCTGTGGCAGGCATTGTCCATTACAGCTTACTCAACCCAAAGCTAGAATATCACTGCGGAGGTTTACTGTCAATAATTCGAAGAAATTCATAGAAAGTTGCATGAAAAAATGCCAGCAGTAGTCAATCAAAGAGGACCAATCTTACCTCGTGATAATGCTCACCCACACGTTGCTTAAATAAGGCTCCAGAAGCTTAACGAATCTGGCTATAAAGCATTGTCTCATCCACCTTACTCCCCAGACTTGTTCAAGTATTTGGACAACTTAATACCGGACAAAAGATTCAACAACACCGCAGTAGCAGAGAATGACTTTAAAGAATTTTCGAGTTTTAGGACTTCAGAGTTTTATCATCTTGGCATAAATAATCTTGTATTTCATACTTATTCAGAAGTATGAAAATTTACCAGGTTCCTATTTTGATTAACAAAGCTGCTTTTTTAATTTTTTATTTCTTATCACAGTTAAAATTTTAAATTCGCCATTATTTTTTGAACAATCGAATAATTTTCCTCCAAAGCGATTTATTTAATTGTGTTTGCAATCTATTTATTTCCTTATTTTCAAAATGCAAATTATTTTAGAGATAAATGTAACTATATGACATGTTAATGTATTATATTAAATTATATCATTAATTTAAATTAATTATAATTCATATTAACCTACATGCAACAGGCCTAAACTATCATTGATTTTATAAACCTTAAGAAATAAGCAAAAACTTGGTATTATGAAATTCGGGGGTGTTAACTCTTTTCTTTTCTTGTGGGTTAAATACACATAGTTTTTAACTTTATCTTTTATATACACATATAACTTGTTGATAAGGTTTTATGATTATTTCATAAACAATTTCTTATAACGATTCTTCAATTTTTTTTCGTATTCAGTTTTATGTATGACAACAGTCCGTGAATTTCTTTTCAAATTTACAAACCACAACACTGTTAAGATTCATTATTACTGTTCTGTTATTCAAACTAAGATAAGTTTGGTTAATGTTAAGCAAAAAATTATCAAAGGTATCGAAACTCTATTTATAGCATCGTGAGCCTAGAAACTTACCGTTGAGCCACTGAAGGGGCTCTTAATATAGGAACAGACTTCTTTACTCGCTTATAACTTTCACACCTAATAACATTAAACCTAACTCGTATCTTTTTTTTTTTAAACAACTTTGTTTTATTTTTATAATATTTTATTATTGATCATTTACAAGATGACGCACAAAATCTAAGATTTTATTCAGAATTTGTATTCGTTTAGTATAATATTTAATTTATTTATAATTTTATAAATATTTCTTAAATGATTCAAGTAGAGGGCCTAATTTAAGTTACTTATTTTTCTTTTATAATTGTTAGACATGAGATCCAGTTGGTAAACATTGTTTTATTAGCTAAACCTAAAAATATCAGTGACAAAAATGTTCGTGAAATGTTGTAGATAATTAAGTTTCAGATAATTAATGATAATGTAATAAACAAGGACGAAGAAATAATGGAACCCTTTCCAGTGTTTCAGCGGTAATTCTAAGGCTTACAACGCTAAAAATCGAGTTTGGATAATAGTCGTGGGCAGAGCACAGATACCTCAACGATTGTATAGCTCCGCGTTTAACAACAAACAGAACAAATTAATATGGCACAACGTACCTAGATGGCGCAATATTATGTAGTGAACATTTAAAATAAGATATCACTGCGTTCAATAGAATCTATAAAATGCCAATAAGCAGTATTGAAAATTACGCTCTTGAAAATGTGGATTTGAAGCGTAAAACTCATAGAGTTGACTTGAGACTGTAGATCAATGTAAAGCAAAAATATTTTATTGTATAAAATAAAAACGTTATTAATTTTATTTACGAGATTAATGATGCAAATATTTGTTTATTTTGCTGATTAGAAATATGTTTTCTCTAGCATCAAGAGCTCTGTTACAAGGTCTTGTGTCGCCTAATGAACAATGTGAAAATGTTGACAGTTCATGACCTTCTAAAATTAGAAACTGTTAGATAGTATCTCTATTTCTCAGTAACTTCTCGACTGACCAATAGAATTGAAGAACATGCACACGCATATATATATATTTATTGTCCATTTTCCATGAGCTCAGAATACTGGAAGTAGTTTTAACCAGGTAAACTGTAAATTAGGCTAACTGAAAGATGGTAAACCATCTTCTCTTGTAAAGCCTATCTACTGCCCAGTACAATTAATATACTATATTTTAAGACAGTGTTAGCTTAGGATTGCATTGGAAAACACTATGGTTAATATTTAATAAGCTTGTTTTATTATTAGTATTTTAGATGTAAAAGTAATAGTAATAACAGTAGTAACAGCGATAGTAATTTAATAACCCATAAATTATTTAGTCTTGGACATCAAACGGTTTTCCTTTATATCTTCTCAGTGATGCCGTTCGGTTACTTCGCTATGAAGCGCATATAACAATCCAATTCGACAGCAAAAATGGTTATAAGTAGTGTAGTGAGTTAAACAAAACAAAACTTTAAAAAGTGCTAAGTTGGAACACACGGTTATCTGTACATACGTATTAGCAAATTGTACATTTTAGTTAATCTTAATTGTGGATTAGTTTAATGAGAGATAACCTAAATGATTATCCTGAATCTTGTAATGCAAATTTTATAAATATCAATACAATTTATACCATAAAACAGCTACATTTCAGAATACCTAAACTTTTCTTTGCAGAAATAACAATGAAAATTGTCCACAATTTATTGGTTCTCTTCTTTATGCAATGGTGGTGTTCTTCCTCAGAAGGTTTTTTCATAAAAGATTCGAAATCGGTTCAGGGACTGGGGCTTCTAAGACACTCGTCTTACTACACGACTTATTTTTTTCCTTATGATTTTCACCCTATTTATCGCAATGCCTACTACCACCGTCATGGTCATGTTTGGAGAAGAAGCGCAGATGAAGAGATAGAAAGTGACCAAGAAGTTTTGTCCATTCAGACAATCTTCAGGAATATATCAAGTAACGACGAAAACCAGTGCTTGGTTCGAATGATGTGTGAAATGGGAACCAATCCGTACGTATATGGTCAGTTTGGAGTGGACATGTTCAGTCTTTTGAGGTAGTGTATCATATGGTACTGAGGAAACACGAATATAAACGTGTGAGTTTAGTAAAATTACAGCCTGAGAAAAAGTTATTTATGAGAAACCGTAGTGTGAGAAACTTTACCATTTCATCTGTAGATAAGTACACTAGATAACCCGCATTCAAAGTAATCAGAAAATTTTATTTTTGCACAACTTAAATTTAAAATTAAAAACTGGTAAATATGAATTCACATAATTAATTTTGTTAATTAAGTTTGGCTAATTCAGATATAACCAGTTCCACATTCCAAAGCAATAGAGTGATATATTTTGTCAGATAGATATATTTTCCAGTTTTAATTAAGATTGATTTCTCTAATATCACACTTCATTGAGTTCACTCCATTTGTGTTTTATAAAACTTTTTTATCCTACTTAGAAACGTATACGACCCTGACCCAAATTACCAGAAATACCAAAACAGTTTCTTACTGGGTGACAGAAGCAAGTCTATCGCCAGCTGTATAGATAATTTTCCAACGTGCACAGCTACATCAGAAGAACTGCGTATGTTCGGAAAAACTGATTAATAAAAGTGTTTTCTCAGACTAAATAAATGTTATACAATAAAAAACAGTTATGTATTTTAGCCCTATAACAAACAGATTAACGGATAAAGAATTCACAAAAGATTCTAAACATTTTCTGCTTAAACCATTTTCTGGTTATACATTTTCATGTATAACCCTGCTCAGTTTTTATAATTTCTAAATTACATTTAAGCCAATATAAATACGGTATTACGTTTATGTAGATATGTTAGTTTATCGAACGAATTAAGTTAAAACTGTATAAATCCAGTTGTAGGACTTTTACTGTTGTTGTACGACTTATTCTTTCGACTTAAGGATCTAGATCTTCTAACTTAAAATTCATGTTATACACACTTTTTCGCCTTTTTCCCTTTCAGTAACACAGCCGTATGTTAGCGAACTTAACATTAGATCCAGGTTTCAATATCCGTAGTCGGGCAGAGCATATTTACTTTATTATGTGTCTCTGTGCTTAACTTCAAATCAGATCATTTTTCATATTTAAACTTAATACTTTATTAAAAGAATAAAACATTTGTCAAAAAGAGAGCACAACATGTTTTTGATAATGAATAAAAACAACTGATATCCTGCCTAATGTTGTAAATTATTTATACATTTTTTCCGATTTGGCCACACAATCCCTGTACATTAAATAGACGTATTGCCATCTAATGTGGAATTCAATTTTTATAATGAGTATATTATGATGTGTTGTTTCTCAATGCTAAACCGCATCCCCGTCGCGCCAAACATGCTCGCCCTTTCAGCCGTGGGAGCGTTATAATGTGACGGTCAATCCCACTATTCGTTGGTAAAAGAGTAGCCCAAGAGTTGGCGGTGGGTGGTGATGACTAGCTGCCTTCCCTCTAGGCTTACACTGCTAAATTAGGGGCGACTACCGCAGATAGCCCTCGAGTAGCTTTGTTCGAAATTCAAAAACAAAACAAACAAACTCAATTGCTAAACCAACATTTAAATTCGCCAAATCCCCGTTACACCAAATATGCCCGCTCTTTCAGCCGTGGGAGCGTCATAATGTGACTGTCAATCCAACTATTCGTTGGTAAAGGAGTAGCTCTAGAGTTAGCGATGGGCGGTGATGACTAGCTGCCTTTTCTTTAGTCTTACACTCCTAAATTAGGAACGGCTAGCGCTGACAGCCCTTGAGTAGCTTTGCGCGAAATTAAAAAAAAACAAACAAATAGAAATCGCCAAATTAAAAGCATAATTGATTCTTATATTACACAGAAGGAAAACATAATACATAGTAACCTAGATGCTCTGTTTATTACAGAATAATTTAAAACTAGTACAGGAATATCACAACTCGCTTTACAATTTATATAATTCTTGCTAACCCTAATTTCAAACCAAATTTAAATACGCGTTTAAAAATGCAGTCTATTAATATTATCCAGAGTAGTTGAACTCATTCTCCTTCGAGTTAAAAAACAAAAACTTTCAATTTCAAACCATATGGTGAGCTCCACAGAAATAATGAGATAGTAAATTCTATCAGACGGAAATGATATACATATTCTGATATCGCTTTGTTATTATGACTTTTATTCTCGAATATAATACACTTGTCCTACTGCTTGTCCAGCTCCTACATCTACCTCACATATCTGTTCCGACACAGTTATAAAAAAAGACCTATCCAACCTTCTGCTAAAATATTTTCGTGCACTTAATCCAGTGCCACAGCTATCTGATTCACCGTAATTTATCGTTTTCTACCTTTCTTATCACAGTGAAACTTTGCTTATCATTACCCTCAGTAGTAGTAGCTTTGCCTTTGGGTCGATTTATTTTAAACAAGTCTAATAGGTCCTAATGAAAACTCTGTTGTAGCTTGGGGTATTTCGCAATACATGAATGCCACAAAATATCCTAGTTAACAGGAACTCCTGTACTGTTACTCATATCATAGTATTAATGGTCCCGTTTGATCTATCACACATCTCATTTCTTTGGGGTCTCTAAGGACTAGTATGTTTCATTATTACTTTTGTCATCTTTTATAACTCTTGACTCTTGAGTTATTTTCTGCAGGATGTGACTACCAGATCTGTTAAGAATTCTCCAGGAAACCAGACTCGCGAGAATTACACTATAAACTCACACGGTATTTTCACTGCTTCAATAGAATTTAGTATTACGGCCTCTACGTAACCAGTGGCAAGGTCAACTACTATTAGAATATACATTTATTCCCTTGTTCTGATAATAACAACTTAAATGAACTAAATATTTCGATAACAGTGACCAAATTAAGTATTTGTTTTTTTTTTTTTTTACTTTCTTGAAATACTGTAAACATTTTTATAAAACTATTTATGTTTCCAAACATACCCAGCCAGTAGTAGTTTTTTTTTTATCGATCCTATCTTTTGCTTTAGCTAACATTTTCAGCCAACATTTCATCATGTCTACCTTTATGCAATTTCTACATTGCTTTAGAAATACTAATTTGATCTCTACCATCTATTCGTTTATTACCATAACGGTTACTACTCAACGGTCCGGCATGGCCAGGTGGTTAAGGCACTCGACTCGTAATCTGAGAGTCATGGGTTTGAATCCCCGTCGCACCAAACATGCTCGCCCTTTCAGCGATGTGGGTGTTATAATGTGATGGTCAATCCCATTATTCTTTGGTAAAAAGAGCAGCCCAAGAGTTGGCGGTGATGACTAGCTGCCTTCCCTCTAGTCTTACACTGCTAAATTAGGGACGGCTAGCGCAGATAGCCCTCGAGTAGCTTTGTGTGAAATTCAAAACTAACAAAACTGGCTTCTCCTCAACCCTTCTTCCCACTCAGTAACAATAATTAATTTACCCAAGTTTAATTACTCCGAGTTCCTCAATCACGACCCCCAGTGGCACAGCACTTTGTCTGCCGAATCACACCGCTAGAAACCGGGTTTCAAAACCCGTGGTGAGTAGAGCACAGATAGTCCATTGTGTAGCTTTGGGCATAACTTCAAATAAAATCCTCGATCACAGGTATTTTCGTTGTGGCATTTATCTCTACTCTCGTATTGTAACTGCCACATAAATTTTGTTCTTATATATTTTTCCTTTTCCATCACTAGTTTAAATTTCGTCATTATTTGTATCATTTACTGATCAGAGTTCTCCACAGTGTGGGGTGCGCTCCTTCACGCCAGGGAAGTGCAAAAACTATCTCTTGGGGACAAGAGCTATTAATGAAAAGCCAATAATGCAATTATTTAAAATTAAAATAATAAGTGATTACTATATCACGTATAACATTTTAATGTCTATCCGTGTATTATATCTTTTTTATGAAAAAAAACTTTTTTTTTTCATTTATTTTACAAAATACAGGGGGCACGTGCAAGCAACAATATTTATTAAGAAGGGGCGTGGATGACCAAAGCTTTACTAACTCTTATTTCTGTTTTATAATTTTAATCTATCTACTTTGGCTACACATTACATCTTCTGCTTCAACCCTATGGTTTATACATCATTACTAAAGAAACCCATATGTGAGACACCATCCATCACTTCTGTAACTATTTCACCTTGATAAGCTCAATATTTCAACGAGACTCCAGGTGGTGTTAAAGTATACAACCCCTCCTGCTGTGATGTTAAAACCAATTAAATCTAATGCATCGACTGTTAGTCGATTATTTCTCACTAACTCATTTTTCCCTAGAGTTTTCAAATAATACTATCCCTTAATGCATTTATAGCTTCCCATTTATCATCCCTTCTAAAAAAATTGAACGTTTTCTCTCCTTCTTTATCTTCAAAGCAAATTATCATGCTGTCCCTTATTTCTGTTAAACGAATTTAGCCATATGTCCAACATAGTCACATATGTAACATTTGTGGCACATATTTGTAATTTCTCTCTTCATTTATAAAATTACTCTACAGGAAGTTTATCTTTACAGTTCGCAAAGAACTCTGATCTAGTTTTATTGTTTTGTGATAATTAGTTATATTTCAACTTATTCTGTTCTCTCGTCACTACAACATATTCATGCGTTAACTTATCTGTCTCAAGTATGTTTTCTGGTTTTCTGTATTTCAGCTGTATTACTTACTGGATTTGTACTTTCGTCAGCATTTGCTCTTACAACATCTCATAATCGTAGGGTGTCTTGTTACCTTCTCGCTATCTAAACAAGAAATGCAGCTCATCAGAAGGCCCGACATGGCCAGGTGGGTTAAGGCGTTCGATTCGTAATCCGAGGGTCGCTGTTTCGAATCCCCGTCACACCAAACACGTTCGCTCTTTCAGCCGTGGGGCATTATAATGTGACGGTCAATCCCACTATTCGTTGGTAAAAGAGTAGCTCAAGAGTTGGCAGTGGGTGGTGATGACTAGCTGTCTTCCCTCTAGTCTTACACTGCTAAATTAGGGTCGGCCAGCGCAGACAGCGCTCGTGTAGCTTTGCGCGAAATTCTAACAAAAACAAAATAAGCAGCTCATCAGTCCAATCATTTTCTAATGTCACACACTACTGTATTCCCCTTTGGAGACTGACCAAAAGCTGACCACTTTCTCATTCCTCTCAACTCCAATTACTATTCCTTACACTTCAATTCATATCACATATATCTATGTATACACAAAAGACTGAGTACATTATAGTAAAATAATTTTGGAACGTTACCATGTCAATGTTCCGTCTCATTATATTTAACAGCCATACATTTTGATAATTTAGCCATAGGTTTTGATGCAGTAGTGTACATCATTAGGCTGTCACGCCCAAGGTCCTTCACTTCTCCATGCATGCTTTCCATAATCCAGCTAGTGTATTAGGATGCGATTTACCAGCATCAATTTCAACAGCACGCTCATACAGAAGTTTATAGGTGCTGCATCTGGTGACTTGACCAACAAGTATTTGCATTCTTTGTTATGATTGACATTCATATGTATTATTAAGCGTGATATCCTGTCATCAAAGTGAATTATCTGTAAATAATGCTTACGTTACCTCGTGGATAAACATACTGACAGATGTATAGGAATAATCAAGGTGTGACGTCAATGTATTTTGAAACAACGACTCTTTAAAGACAACAGAATATTTCGTATAAGAAACACAGGTCAGTTTCTTTTATTTTTATACATTCGACTGCTTTATAATGAAAGGCAGACAGTTTGATGTCCTCTACGAATACTCACTTTCCTTTCCGCTGTTATTTTAGGTAATGCAAATCTTCCCATGGCGCAAGGCCTTCCTAATACCTATTAAGAACAACTAAATGGTAATTTAAGTGCTTTAAATACAGATGATTATTAACCCATTTATTTTAAAATGTAGTTACTATGGGTGAGATGAGAGCCATTGTATCTCATCTTGTAGATCCTTTTTATCTAATTTGATAGGTACAACAGTTCTCAACCACAAAAAAATGCATTTTTCAATGGGTAAAAAGTCTGTGTCTGATGCTTGTTTTAACTTGAAATGACATTAACTAGAAAACTGGATTAATTGCAAAACCTTTTCATCATTTAATGCCCTGCAATTTCATTAAGCTAAATTGGTCGTTTTATCCTATCTTATATTATAAGATAGTCGATTAGGAGTTATAACTGGAGGAGTTCTTTTGTGAAACATTGCTCTCTTATCCTCAATTCCAGATGTAGATAATTCTTCATTATATTGTAGACAAAGGCTTGAGGCAGGTGGAGAGCTTTTGGTTGGTTTGTTGTTTGGCGTTCATTGGCTTAAACCAACTAGTCTATCTGCGCCAAACAACCAGTAAAAATTAAAAGTAAAATTATCATAACAAATAAAAAGAATTCAAGTGAAAACAAAACAATGGCTAAAATTCAGAAAAAAAAAGTTTACATAGCATTAAAGAGGCAAATGGCTCTTTATAAAAACACAAATAAAGTGTAAAACAGTGTCATTGGCGATGGTGGCACTATCCAACGCTAGGGGTAAGCGCGTAGCCGAGCCCTGAACACAAGATAATAGTCCGTGTATGGGGTGGGTACGGCAGTGACAGCACCAGAGCAGACAGACTTAACTGCAGCGTTAGTGAGCTCGTTCCCACAAATACCGATGTGGCCCAGTATCCAGAGAAACTGGTAGAAGTAGATGTTAAAAGGAATTGGGCCAGTCGGTTTTGAATATCGGGGCACAAATAGGGTGAGAACTATTGTGAAGCGGTTCCATGGTCAGTAGAGAACTAAGCGAGTCGGTATAAATAGAACAATTTATGTACTGCTTAGCTTATATATGATCCAGGGCAAGATAAATGGTGTGCAATTCGGCAGTGAACACAGAAACTATAGAGGGGATTCTGTGTGCAACCACTGAACTACAACAAACTTGATTTAAAACCATCCGTATAAATTTGAATGGAACCATGGTTTAAAAGATGTTCGATAAATAGACGACAGTACTTCCAATCGTGAGTATTCGCCTTCCTCAGAGGACTCAAAGGTAGGAAACACTTGGGGATGGTAATAAGTCATGGTGGGATGGATCGACCAGTGGAGACAGCAATGTTATCCAAAGACAAATCCAATTCATCCAATTGTGCCTGGATACGAAAGCTAAAACGAATATTGGCAAATTGTATATCCCCAAAAAGCATGGCCCACTGAGGGAGGAAAACGAACCCCAAGTAAAATGCTGTGGTGAGGATCGCAGTTTCAAATTATAGAGAAAATAAATTTGCAAACGGTGAAGGCGTACAGGAGGTTAAAGAGATTCAGTGTAGAACTCTGGACTGGAGAAGTGTGGAAAGCTCCCGTATATAGCTGAAGCTCTTGATGGTAAACGGGGTCCGGCATATTCATTGCCGAGGTCCTGGCAAGGTCATAAACGAGAGATTCATAGTCCAGTGTTGATCGAATGAAGGTGCGATAAATCTTTAGCATAGAACGATTCGCTCCCCAAGAGGTGGAAGAGACGACACAAAGGAAGCTCAGTGCCTTTGTACACTTGATTCTCAGCTGCATGATAAGCCTCAAAAATGTTGCTTCAGGGATCACGGGAAGCACAACTTCACTGACATGGAGTTCATAATCGAGGTGAATACCTCGTTGGTGGCAAAAGTATATACAAACGGTTTCAGAGAGAGAAAAGTTAAAATCGTTTGCTGTGGTCCATTTCCGTAAACCGTTAAGGGCAGTCTGTAGCTGCTGCTCAATAAACCTCATATTCGACGAGTGACACGAGATGTGGAAGTCGTTGACGTAGAACCTGTTTGCAACAGTAGGAGGTGGTTGTCCAGTGATGGCATTAATCTTTATACTGAAAAGTGTGACATTCAAAACACAGCCTTGAGAAATTCATTTCATCAAATGAAATGGCAATTTCATTTAAATACAAATTTATTAGCCTAATATTAATAACCTTTCAAGTTGCTCTGGGGCCTATTAGGCCCCACCTTTCGTAGGAGTGTTAACATGCTTGGCTATGCCAGGTCAAGAAGTCAGAAGCACAGCATTCAGCTAGCTGGCGCGATAAGTCGCCAGTATGGCGGCATTTCTGTTAGCAGTCAGTTTCTTTTTCGCCACCATAAAGATCGCGTTTCATACTTAGTTTTGGAACTTTTTCCATATGGATCATTTCCGTAACTATAATAAAATTATTTTCCCAATAACGTAATAATTTTTATATTAAAGAGTTATGTGATAATATTATGTAACTGCTGGATGGCGAAGAAACACTTCTAAATCTGTCAATAACACTTTCTCCATTTTTCTATAGCTCTCAGTTTTCTATGTTTTGATTAATTTAAAAAAACCCATTAATGTTCGATAAGACTACGCATTAAAGTAAACATCAATGTGCATAAATAGCATTATATATATATATGTACACACACAAAGAGACACTATAAATAATACATAATATGACTCAGGCTCTGAAAAGTCAGAGTTCTTGACGTTCATAAGAAAAATACAAGTACTTTTGTCCATCCCACAGTTTGTACATTGCATTTGCATAACTACTAGAAACTCCAATATACGCATCTGACGTTTTATTCTGTATCCATGCGAACTACATCTGATATTTACTCTCCTTTACGAGTGTCTCTGAATAAGCAGGGTAGTGTGAAATTAATATCTGATATCTTTGATATCCAAAACCTAATATCACACTGAGTGGCACTTTATAAAAGGTCATGGCAAGCACACTTTGACCCCCCCTACCTGGCCGTTTTTCTAGTTTTTGCTTATTTCTCTTCTTGCAATAAAATATTTGTTTACCTTTGTTTCTATGGCTTTTATTTTCGGAAGAGCGAATTTTCTAACTTCTACTTGTGCATCTATAGTGCTCTTTATCTTTTGTTGTTCACTGATGTATAAGAGGCAAGTTCCTAGATTACAACGCTAAATTTCAGAGTTCGATTAGCAGCAGTCAAGAGACCGCAATAATAGTTTGTCTGTTTTTGTACGATAAACAGTAACAACTATATTAAACTGTTGTGTATTTCAGGTATTCTTTTAGTGAAAATTATTTTAATACTTTATTTGAGATGCGCGTTAGAAAGAAAAAACTGATTGTAGTTTTTGTTTGTATTGATATCATTCTCTTGATTTGTTTTCATATTTCCTGCTTGCATTATTTTTAAATAGTTTTTAACATAACCTTTTAAATTCATTTCTGAGTATTTTGGAAGTTTTCAAAGACTACTTGAATAATAACTAGTTGTCTATTTGTGATAGACATTCCAAGAACATTCCATTTTCCTACTTTCCCTTTTATTCCCAATCTGGGTTATAAGGGTTTCTACTGCTAAAACTAGGGTTTTGATACCCATAGTATGGAGAACCAGATAATTTAAAGTGGTTTGTTTTGAATGTCGCGCAAAGCTACACGAGGACTATCAGCGCTAGTCGTCCCTAATTTAGCAGTGTAAGACTAGAGGGAAGGCAGCTAATCATCACCACCCACTGCCAACTCTTGGGCTACTCTTTTACTACCGAATAGTGGGATTGACCGTCACATTATAATGCTCCCACGGCTGAAAGGGCAAGCATGTTTGTAGTGACGGGGATTCGAATTCGCGACCCTCGGATTACGAGCCGAGTGTCTTAACCTACCTGGTCATTTCGGGCCCAACTTAAAATGTAGCTTTGCAATCAATTATACCCAGTGCTCTCTCTTACGCATCTTTTTCCAGTTTTTAATCTATTTCTGACGTCCTCTTTAATATCATTCTTCCAGCCTTTAACGTGTGAATATCATTCTTCTAGCCTTTAACGTATGAATATCATTCTTCCAGCCTTTAACGTGTGAATATCATTCTTTCAGCCTTTAACGTGTGAAATCTTCATTTTTAACGCAATTTGCTAATCTCCTTTTGTTCAGTTGAAAAAGTCTATTTAAAACTTATTTGTTTCTATATTTGACAGTCTTTCAGATAATGTTATAAAATTCATGCTTGCATATCTGCGTTACGTTTCTCAAAAAGTTAAGTCTACCATTTAATTAAAAAACAAAACCAAACAAATATAAAAAAAAACAAGTAGTATAAAAAAAGAAGGAAACTACCACCAGGGGTGCTTAACTTGTAAATAGAAACTCATTCAGCCAATTAAAATATTTGTTGTTTAGTGCACAAATATATACAATGAGTTGTCTGCACTTTGTCTGAATCGCGGATTTTAGCTTCCTATGCGGGCATACTGCCCCTTGGCTCCAATGGGGTATTGAAAGTTTTGTTTACTACAACTTTATAACGTTTTAAATGCTATCTGACCACATTACCTTCAGTACGTAACTTGTTTTATCTCTCTTTAAACACTTGTAACCAGTTTTATTTACACTATACTGGCGGGATCGTTTTCAGAGGTGACACTTGACTATTTGCAAAAGTGATTCAAAGTAATTCAGTTTTTGAAAAAGTGTACACGGATGTTACACTGCTATAAGAACGATGCAAGGTTTACAGACTGTTTCCTACTACAGACACGATCAAGATGAATAAGTTCATGACACTGCGTTTTGATTTTTTTGTTCTGTTTTAGACGTTTTCACCATTTTCTTCCACATTATAAACTAATTTAGTTTTTTTTAAATGTTGTTATTATCTTAACCAAATACCTAAAGACAGGATCTGCTAAATATTATTTCGTCTTCTCTATTATAGATGTAAGAGTATTCAAGATTTCGTCCTGGCAGAAATGTTTGTTTGTTTGTTTGTTTGTTTTGAATTTCGCGCAAAGCTACTCGAGGACTATCTGCGCTAGCCGTACATAATTTAGCTGTGTAAGTCTAGAGGAAAGGCAGCTAGTCATCACCACCCACCGCCAACTCTTGGGCTACTCTTTTACCAACGAATAGTGAGATTAACCGTCACGGCTGAAAGGACGAGCATGTTTGGTGCAACGGGGATTCGAATCCGTGACCCTCGGATTACGAATCGAGTGCCTTAACCACCTGGCCATGCAGAGCCCCCTGGTGGAATTACTTACTCACTATTAAACAGAAATGGTGGAGCAAACAACAACGTTCTCGTTTTAAAATCATTATAAAATTTGTGCTATGTTAAAAAATCTTTATACCTCAGTTTATCAAACAAGTATTTTAATGTAGCAAGCTACTGAGTTGAAATTGTCAAGTATTATAGCAGTTACCTTTGCTACAACTGTCCTTTGTTTAGACGGTCGTATGTTGAAGCAAGTAACTGTTTAATAACTGTGGTACAGCAAACAACTTATGTATTATAGTAAAAAGAAAAAACAACTGTTTTGTAACAAGTAGCTGGCGTCCAAGTATCATCTACTATAACAACTTACTGTTAGAATTGTAAAATAATATTTATAAAGTCATCTAATAACATTAATTTATTGTTATAACTATATTTATATGTTTAAAAATGTGTTACGGATAATGTGCTAGAGTGAAAACCTGTGTCATTACTGGGATACGTGCAAGCACTTAACATTTTAAATGCGTTACAAGAGTCGTTGTTTTAGGTTTTATCCTGAATAAGGCTTCCGCTTACTCGTGACCTAATGTGGGTCAGTCGTGTGTGTTGTACACTAACACCATCTTTCGGAAAAAGAGTATAACTCCCTGGGTATTGCCCGAGGGTAATCAGGTGGTGCTCCATTATGTTTGTAAGATCAAGTAAACCTGTTCAGAGCGTCCTGTACCTGGTACCTGTTTCGAAGTGGCCTCCTTTGAAAGAACTGAACCCTTTACGCGCGACTATCGCGTGCTTGTGAGCTTCCTTCAGTTAAAGTTGTTCCTTCGACCAAGCACGACGTGGCGCAAACAACGAACTAGTTCCCGCCTAAAACGACGTCTTGTAAAATGGACCAGTTTTTGTTTTATGTTTGAGAAGTCAATACAATACAACAGAAGTAAGCAGTATTGTTTGTTGTTAAGTGTCGTATTACCGTGTATTTATACTGTTGTAGAGTACTTGTGCACCATAATTTCTGGAAATGCTGAACAGACATAAGATCAGCAATTTTTTGTACTTTTTACTGTTTTCTTCCACTCTAAAGTTTACGTTGACTCAAGAAAACGCCAGTAAATCTCCATCAATTGGAATAGAGAACCAAAAGACAGAAGAACTAGAAGTTACAACGACTATTGCTAGTAACGTAAAGAAAGACCAATTATTTAATTTAAGTACAACGACAGTTGTTTCTACTACTGACAATGTAACACTGGGTTCTACACAAACTCAGTCAACTTTAAATCAAACAGAGAGAAACGAAGATTTTGCCACTACAGTCAATACAACATTGTCAACAAGACTCCTTCCTTCTCCGAATTCAACAGATGGCACAAATAATTTAGAAGATCTCTCGATTTCTGCGACACAATATTCGGTAAAAGAAACGACAACAATAAGTATGGTGCACCCACCTGTGTTCATAAACGATGTCACATTAAATATTTCCGAGAACAAAAATGATTCCACGAAAGAGGATGTGACCAAAGAAGCAACGAAAAGAACAATAATAAAAGATGCGACTTTTGTTTCAACCGAGAAAACGAAACCAATGACAGAGTCCTCGATAAAAAAAGCAACCATAACACCAGTAAACATACAACACTTATCTACTGTTACAAAAGTTCCACCTGAAGAAAATACTACCACAAACACTGAAATGGCTGACAAGAAAACACCAACAACAGAAGAGACGCACATTGACCAAATTACAGTCACAGAACTGGAAACAACTATCAACAACCAAACCTCTTCAGGTCCTCCTTTCATCACAGTAAATACGATGGATGACAATCAAGATAATATTTCAGTATCGACTACAGAAGAGCCAATGTTAAATGATGAAACGAAACCGCCATCTTTGTTTACAACGCAATTTTCAATAGTTAGAGAAACAACAAAAGTTTCAACCCAAATATATACAGAAGAAACGAAAGAAAATACTAACTTTCCAGAATCAGCTATTAACACAGTTACAGCCCCAACATCAATATCAGTTCCAACAAAATACGATACAAATGGAACTGAAATGCCTCCCAACCAATCCATAGAAACATCAACTATGACAGAGCCCACAAATACAGAAAAAAACGTTAATCTAGTACAAGTACAATTACATGTAGAAGACTTAGACCAAAGGCAAGGCAAAGGTTTGAATCCTGAAGAACCATATGGAGGACTTTCCACCAACTCCTGTATGTGTGACAACAACATTACTGGTTCTATTGATGAAACAAGTTGCCTTGGTAACCGTGTTCTTTTTAGTCCCGACTGTTCCTGCAGAAAGCTTTGCTTTGGACAATCTGGTCAAACCTGTTCTTCGTCTCGACCTTGTGACACAGAGTTTGGACTTTTTTGTAACCCGGATATTAACATCTGCCAGGGTAAGTGATTCTTTTTTTTCTTCTTTCGTCCATTATGAGCTACAACGGTTAAATAGGTTATTGTCGGGTTCTTGACCTGTTGAATAATACTCTCTTGTTTAGTATTTAATGGTAGATTTCGTTCTGTATAGATGATGGAACAAAAGACTCTTCAGATGTATTGTTACAAACCGTCCATAATTTATAACGGAGATGTATCGTTCCCTACAAGCATTATAAGTTTACCATATATATATAGTGTTGTTGGAGCGCTACACCAATTAAACTCACGTTTCAAGCTTCGTACTGCACTACTTTTCACGTACATACATGTATACACACATTCTGAAAATTAAAGCATACAACAACTGAAACTGATGTAGTGATTAATTAAAGTATACATTATTTTTCATACTTGCTATAATAAATTAGGGTTTTTGTAAACAAATGTTTTAACCTTCTCAAATAAATGAATAGAGAAACTATTAGCAAAGAATATCTTAAAATTAAAAACCCAGTTAGAGTTTGTTTTTCTTACAGCAAAGCCGCAGAGGGCTACCTGCTGGCCAGTTATAGATCCAATCAACTTCCTTTTTTGTGTTAAGGTTTTCAAGTAAATAATCCTCGTAAAAATTACTTTATTTTCATTTTAGTTACTTTTGAAAACAAAACACTATTATAAACAAATGTATTTAGGTTTCAGTCTCTGAAATACATTCTAACTGATTCATTAACTTTTCTCACGTGAGGCTACGTGCACATTAAACGTAACACACTGATTTTTTTTTAATTTAAATAATTTTAAAGTTGTAAAAACTGATAGTAACGTAAGCAAAAGTTTCAATCTGCGAAGGACAGTTAAAAATACTAGTAATGCTGTTTATGTTAAACTTATTACTGAAATTATCAAGTCTCTAAACGGTAACATTAAAAGTATTTTGGAATTATGAAAAGAACGACTTCGTGCTTATAAAAAAAAAACTTGTATCCTGTTTGTCTGTCAGGGTATAAACATGTAATGCATGTGTCTTTCTGACCTTCATCACGTGTCGCTGTGAGACAACGAGCTAAGATGTATCCTTAATGATACCAGTGTGCTAAGTTTCAGTTCAAACTTATCTAGGTGGAAAGCACAGAACTAATAGCTGACCTACTTTCTACTTGCAAACTCAGAAAATAATTAGTGAAAGCGTTCTCACTCGTAAGCCATTTTACTAAACATGACAGAAAACGACAGAAAAATATTTCAAGTGAATGTACTAAAAACAATTTTAAAGAATACTAAAACAGATGCGATCCTGTATGTTTATCAAAGTTCAGGTTTTCTGTGTCATGATGACGGAGTAAAAAAAAAAAAAAAAAGCACGAATAGGTCAATTTCCTCTACGCATGCAAATAATAATCAGATTTATATGTGCTGTATAAGCGATGAGTTGGCTGGCGTATCAAATGAGTCGCTGACCCCACATGACCTGAGATCACTGAACTCACGACCTGAAACAATATAATGCATCTGGTTTCTTAATTTGATTAGATTCCATAGATGTTAGCATCGTAGAGTATTGTATCTAATGAAGACAAGCCCTGAAGCTATTACAGTTCTTACCTTTATGGAAGAAATATTACAATTAATCGAAATAGCTTTTCTAACAAACAGCTACGCTTATTAGCTTTGAACAATTAGTGTTTCTTTAAAAGCATGAATTGTGTAACACAGACTAGCCCCCACACGGCATGTCAGCGGACTTATATCGTTAGAAAATGAGTTTCGATACCCGTGGTGGAAAGAGCACAGATGGCCCATTGTGTACCTTTGTGCTTACCTGCAAATAAGTGTACATTGAACTTATTTCCATTGGTCTAATTACTTTTGGAAAACGATGTGTTTGGTACCATGCAATAATAATATCTGATTTTATATCCCAGGATCTTTTATAGTTACTTGCTGTACGATAAATTGTATATTAGGTGATTTAATACAAACCAAGTTACAGTAAATTATGAGTGCATAAGATTTAAGTAACGAAAACAATTATCAAAAATCTTACTAAATAATCTATTTGTATCTTGTATTTGGAAAAGCTAAAAATTCTTGTCTGACAAAATATTTGTTAATAAAGATAGTTTGTTCGTTTTGTTTTGTTTTGAATTTCGCTCAAAGCTACACGAGGGCTATCTGCGCTAGTCGTCCTTAATTTAGCAGTGTAAGACAAGAGGGAAGGCAGCTAGTCATCACCACCCACCGCCAACTCTTGAGTTACTCTTTTACCAACGAATAGTGGGATTGACTGTCACATTATGACGTCCCCACGGCTCAAAAGACGAGCATGTTTGGTGCGACGTGGATTCGAACTCGCGACCCTCAGATTAATTTTATTAGTAACATACTTTCAACTTCAATAACCATGAACTGAATATAGAACACTGAATTAGAGTCAACTTCACAAGGTATGTAAGGGCGTTGCTGTTTCATAATTGGAAGAATTGTTTCCCGTTGGCTAAATATATTTGTCAATAACCTTGAAGGCTAAAAAGAAACCACTTTGTAATTTTTTTTTTCTGTTTCCACATATTTGGTGAAGAAACAAAGAGGGTGGTGTTCGGGAAATATTCGTCAATATAAACACCCGCAACGAGGGTTGGAAGTAAGTTGTTTGTAATTTAATGGAGCAAAGCAACGAGGAATATCTGCACCTAAAAACTGGTATGAGAGATAGGACTAAATAGAGTATGGTCGAGAAAACGACTCGAATATATAAAAAACTAGTGCAGGCCTGAGACATTGTGCCAATTAAAAATATGAATGGGCTTCGTCCTCGCCTACTAATATGGCGTTCATACTTTTTGCAAGTGCTTTAGTATCATTTCACATTCAGTGACTGACAGCGCAATATAACAAACTAAATCATTTGGAGGTGAAGCCGTTTCATTCAGCCATTTAGCACTATGTGTAATCTATCATTTTTAAAATAAAAGCGTTGCAAACTAGAATGCATGGCCGAATGATCCAGTGCTTTCACGTCCAGTTTGAGTTGTGTTTTTTAGTCCTGCACTTCATTATAAAGCACCTCCTATTCATTTCAGTCTTTTAAAAAACGTCGAATAAAAACGCATAGATTTATGACGAAATAAATTTTAGAATTTTGAGATCAACAAAAGAAATAATATTAAAAGTATACACTGTACTCTCTGTTGTTTAAATAACATTAAAAGTATACACTGTTCTCTCTGTTGTTTAAGTATACACTGTACTCTCTGTTGTTTAAATAACATTAAAAGTATACACTGTTCTCTCTGTTGTTTAAGTATACACTGTACTCTCTGTTGTTTAAATAACATTGAAAGTATACACTGTTCTCTCTGTTGTTTAAGTATACACTGTACTCTCTGTTGTTTAAATAACATTAAAAGTATACACTGTTCTCTCTGTTGTTTAAATAACATTAAAAGTATACACTATACTCTCTGTTGTTTAAATAACATTAAAAGTATACACTGTTCTCTCTGTTGTTTAAGTATACACTGTACTCTCTGTTGTTTAAATAATATTAAAAGTATACACTGTACTCTCTGTTGTTTAAGAAATACGAACGGGAATACAGACATACTTTAACGACCCCATTTCTGAAGATATATTTGTACAATTCTCTTTAAGATTAGAACATCTCGGCGCCATGTTTTTATGCTATCCGTTTGAAGTAACTATTTTCTCTAATCAACCGTACGTTGAACCTTAATAGTATAAACATTCTTAGTCACAAATACACTACTGGTTTGTTTGGTTAACTGCTATTTCATTATGTTTTTTATTGTTTATTAGAAAGGTGATTTTAAAAAATAATAAGCGAAAGACGACCTTACAGTTTACTGAGACCATAGTTAGCGTTTCAGATTGTATATCCGGGGTTCCGTGTTCCAGTGGCACAGTATCGAAAGACGAAGAAAAATCTCGCTTCGCACTTTTGGGCCATGGGTGTGTTATAATAGTGACGGTCAAATCCCATTGTTTGATTTAAATATCTCACGAGTTGGCAGTGGGTGGAATTGATCAGCTTCCTTCTGTCACTTCAAATTAGGGAAGACTAGTGTGGAAATCTCTCAAGCAATTCCTCAAACAACAGGCTCGATATGGCCAGGTGGTTAAGGCACTCGACTCGTAATCCGAGGGTCACGGGTTCGAATTCCCGTCACATCAAACGTGCTCGACCTTTCAGCCGTCGGGGCGTTATAATGTTACGGTCAATTCCACTATTTGTTGGCAAAAGAGTAGCCCAAGAGTTGGCGGTGGGTGGTGATGACTAGCTGCCTTTCCTCTATTCTTACACTGCTAAATTAGGGGCAGATAGCCCTCGTGTAAGTTTGCGCAATTATTTGCTTGCTTTGTTTTTGAATTTCACGCAAAGCTACTCGAGGGCTATCTGTGCTAGTCGTCCCTAATTTTGCAGTGTAAAACTAGAGGGAAGGCAGCTAGTCTTCACCACTTTTGGGCTACTATTTTACCAATGAATAGTGGGATTGACCATCACTTTATAACGCCTCCACGAATGAAAGGGCAGCATGTTTGGTGCGACGGAGATTCGAACTCATGGCCCTCAGATTACGAGTCAAACGCCTCATCCCATCTGGCCAGGTTTGCACGAAATTCAAAACAAACCTCAAACAACAACAGTTCTTTTTTCTCTGGGTATTCCAGCCTTCAAGAATTGTCACCTCTTCATAATTTTATATTACTTTCTATGTGTATTTGTGTGTTTTCTTATAGCAAAGCCAAATCGGGTTGTCTGCTGGATCTACTGAGGGGAATCTAATCCCATGATTTTTGCGGCGTAAATCTGTAAACTTTCTGCTGTACTAGCGGGGAATATTTTTTCCTGTAAGCATCGCTATTAACGTACGTTTTTAATTATCTTTAAAAGTCGTGTTTTTATATAAAATTATTTTTTAAATGCAGAAAATGTAAGTCCGAGTTTAAAACCTCAAACAGGGTAAGGTAGATCTTTGTGTTATCACTTTTCAAAATATTATTGGTAAACGTATTGGTACGAAAATTTTTTACTCAATTTCCATTTAAAAGATATCACAGAAAATTACTTAAATCTATCATATTTTCGTATAAAATGTATTTGAATATTAACTAACATAAGGATAAAAGCCTACAAAAAACACAGCAAGATGCCTAAATATTAGACTTGCTGAAACTCAGAGCTTAATACCAAACGTATACAACGTTTTTATTTTAAATGATAATCGCATTTAAAATAGGGGGTCAATTACTAATTTATTTAATTGAAAAAATGACTAACCTTGAGCCCAATGATATTTGATAAATGATGATTTACCCATATGTTTAGACATAAAGAGCGTTTATAGGCTATATTAAAATGTTTAATAAGCAAATACGTGATAAAGTCACGTAACATCCAACGGTAGGCAATATAAAGTCTTGGTGAAATGCGATTATTAGAACTACCTTTACGTTTTTTGTTACATTAGTAGATAATGTGACACCAACTATAACCGATCGCCTTTGGATAAAGCATGCATGACGTAAGATATTCATACACTCAGATCATAACGATACGTTGAAATAGAGGATTTCGAATTTTGAAAACGATGATACCTCTTGTACTTAGTATGATTTGAAAACGAAGGTATATGGATGAGCTTGAAACAACAGGACCATTCAAGTAAGAGACCTACAACAAGTCGCATCCGAAAATAGCAACTTGTAAAAGGATAGCGTCCTCTAACAAATATGTCAAAGACAGAAGTCGTCCACATGCCTCAGTTAACAGTATACAACATAACGAAGAAGGTAATTCTGGAAGAGCCAGACAAGTTACGCGCCATTCGACCATCACATTTCTCAAGTAGCT
The DNA here is from genome assembly GCF_004210375.1 of Tachypleus tridentatus. NCBI lineage: Eukaryota > Metazoa > Arthropoda > Merostomata > Xiphosura > Limulidae > Tachypleus > Tachypleus tridentatus. Next base: position 20,924,582 of record NC_134830.1, read on the forward strand.
GGAGAACAAAAAAGGCATTCTAAGTATTCTATTAAGAGACATACCGTCAATTCACTGGACACAACACATGTTTGAATGTTTATTTGCTGGTTTGTTTAGAATTAAGCACAAAGCTGCACAATGGGCTATCTGTGCTCTGCCCACCGAGGGTATTTAAACCGATTTATATGGGTGTGAGATAGCAAATATATCGCTATGCCACTGGGGGCGCTGTTGGAATAAGAACCATTGTCCTCGTACATGAGATGACTCATGGAAAGAAAGCAGGAAGAAGAGCATGATTTGGAAGTGACAGTTTTATGATGAAACATTTTGCAATGGAGATTATTTTGCACGGTTTTCCGTCCGATAGAAAATAACGTGGCAACTTTCTCAAACAGTTTAAATATAACGTACGTAAATACCGTATTTAGTTTAACTGTTACTACCCAATCCAACGTGGGGATACATACACACTAGAAGTTACTTCATGTGAAAATAATGCTGACTGGTAAACTTGGTTCATGTGATTGTTTTCAGAATCCTTGATATATTACGGGAAGATCGAAACAGTTGCTATGTGACAACACCCAACATGGTTTTCTTACCGAAAAGAGAACCGAGTCTGTACAAATATATTTATTGCTGATAGCGTCACTGAGTTGCAGTTTGTTGGTATACTTCATTTGTAACAATACTGCCATTTAGAATTTTAAATTACACGAGAAAATTAGTTGTAGCTGAAAATTGTATTTTGTGGATTAAGTTTAGGTTGTTTAGCAGTTTAGTGATTTCACTAATTACAATGGCTACAAACATAAAAATCTTACTGTGAGAAACGTGTTACGATATTCAAACAATGCGTTGAATGTGACGTACCTTGTTCTTGTGTTAGAGACTGGTTTGATTTGATGTGTTTCAAATTTTGCTCAAAGCTAGCGAGGACTATCTGCGCTAGCAGTCTCTAATTTGGAAATGTAAGACTAGAGGGGTTACTCTTTTACCAACGAATAAAGGGATTAACTTTTACATTATAACGCCCCCACGGCTGAAAGGCCGAGCATGTTTAGTATTACGGGGACTCGAACCTGCGACTCTCGGATTACGAATCAATGTGACAGAGATTTGGCTAGTTTGGTTCGAATCTGAGCAACACTATAAAATGTTCATCGCATTGTAAGCTGTGTAGGAGCTATAAAAGTGGCCCGGCATGGCCAGGTGGGTTAAGGCGTTCAACTCGTAATCTGAGGATTGCAGCTTCGAATCTCCGTGACACTAAACATGCTCGGCCTTTCAACCGTGGGGGCGTTATAATGTGACGATCAATACCACTATTCGTTGGTAAAAGAGTAGCCCAAGAGTTGGCGGTGGGTAGTGATGACTAGCTGCCTTCCCTCTAGTCTTACATTACTAAATTAGGAACAACTAGCGCAGATAGCCCTCATGTAGTTTTGAGCGAAATTCAAACAAAAAAAAAACAAGTTGTAAAAGTAACAATCAATCTCATAGCATGAATGGTGGACAGTAAGTAGAATGCTACTGACTGGTCAGTAGTTCAAAATTAGAGACAGCAACAGATAGATAGCTTTGTAGATTTGACATAAAACACAATAAAATATGATGATTAAAAGTAAGGTGTAACATTTCCATCATGTTGTTTTAAGTTCTTACCAGTAATGTTTATAATACATATTTTTTCTTCTCTACATTAGAAACTCTACTGAATGTTTTGAGAATTTTGTTCGTCTGTGGTCGAACTCCTTCGATGCTTTTTCATTTATACCTTTCATATATGATTTAGAATGACTCGAGATGTGTCAAAAAGTAGTTGTTTTTTTTACACACTTACATTAAGTGAAGTGTTTCTAAGTCAGATGTTACTTATATTAAGTGAAGTGTTTCTAAGTCAGATGTTACTTATATTAAGTGAAGTGTTTCTAAGTCAGATGTTACTTGCTGCTTTTCGATTGGAAAAAAAATAAAGTGTTATTTCAATAATCAGTTTCAGTGGATTTTAATAATTTTATATTCAGTGTTTTCAATGTTTATTCGCCCTCCCAGCCGTGGGGGCGTTATAATGTGACGGTCAATCCCACTTTTCGTTGGTAAAAGAGTAGCCCAAGAGTTGGCGGTGGGTGGTGATTACTAGCTGCCTTCCCTCTAGTCTTACACTGCTAAATTAGGGACGGCTAGCACAGATAGCCCTCGAGTAGCTTTGTGCGAAATTCCAAAACAAAACAATTCAATGTTTATAAACCAACATATATATATGTATATATAAATATAAATATATAATTTTTAAAAATTTGTTTCGAAATCACATCAGTCATTTGAGAGACTTGATATTTGTTGATATAAACACTTTATAACAATACCTATAAACAGTATGTATTTTATTACAAGGTATCTAAATATCAGCGTTATTGCTATTTTACTTTTTACATATCATTCGGGGTTGGCCAGGTGGTTAAGACATAAATTTGACATCACAAACATTTCGGCCCTGCATGGCCAAGGGTGTTAAGGCGTACGACTCGTAATTTTAGGGTCGTGGGTTCGTATCAACGTTACACCAAACATGCTTGGCCTTTCAGCCGTGGGGACTTTATAATGCGTCTATCAATTCCACTATTCGTTGGTAAAACAGCAGCCCAAGAGTTGACGGTGAGTGGTGATGACTAGCTGCCTTCCCTCTAGTCTTACACTGCTAAATTAGGAACGGCTCGCGCAGATAGCCCTCGAGTAGCTTTGCGCGAAATTCAAACCATACCAAACAACTAAAAGAATGAAAGGTTACGAGCGCATGCGCAGCCACGAACCTCAGATAAAACGAAACAATATCCCTTTTTTTTTTATAAAAGTAAAAAAAAAACAAACCGTAAGTGATTTGTTAAGTTTCATGAACCTTTCATCGTACATCACACGGTACATCTGTTAGTAATAATAACTGACAAACTTATTTAACTGAAGATTTAAACGAGAATTTGAAAAGGAAAAAAAAAAAAATAGAGGAAAAACAATCTCTTTCACAATACTTTGGTTTTACCCTAAAGTTTAAGAGATTGAAGTATTTGTAGTAACCCGGATGCTAATATATATTTTCATAATCTCCGGCGATGTATGAAGGATAAAGGTCATGAATTCTTGCACCTTCTTTTGAATACGTAAAGCTGTAAGCTTCACTTCTTAGAACAAGTCGTAGTTTTCCTTGTCAGAAAGGCTCGTTAAACTTGTGTAGGAGACAGAAAGGTTGAAACTAGCGCTACCACTATTAAAAACAAAAACTGAAACCCGGTCATGCAAGCAACCCTGAACACGTGATGTTTACCAACATTTTGTTGCTTAGTAGAAATGTGCTGTGCTTGAATAATTATGTGTTGTATGCTCCTCTATGGTTTGATAATTTCCTGAGTTTAAAAATCCGGGTAGATAACAATTTTGAGGATAAATGTGAAACGTATTCGTCTACAAAAATCATCTTTGATTAAACGGTTATAAACCGTTGTGTAAGAATGACTATTATATTAATATATTATAACACCGTTCGTTAACACATGGAAAGCAAGTTATTTTCTATATGCAAATGATAAGAAGGTTTTGAAAACTAAGTCTGATTTTTTTATAAAGTCAGAAGCGTGAGTGTTTCTTTAAATGTGGCTACATGCTGATTGCTGCATATTTACATGTATTAAAATAATGGAGTGATATAATACTTTCAAACAATTATGGTCCCCTAGTGGTACAGCGGTACGCTTGCGGTCTCACAACGCTTAAAACAGCGTTTCGATACCCGTGGTGACAGAGCATCGATAAATAACCCATAGTGTAGCTTTGTTCTTAATTTAAAACACAAGCAAATAGTTATAATAAATTATTATGTTGTTATTTATGATATTACTACACATTTTTTTTGTCAAGGACAGAAATATCACTTTTCTAGAAACTTCTATACGCGTCATTTTGAAGTTTAAAGTGGCAACTTTCAGATATTACAAAAAGAGAGATGAAGCCTGTACAAGTTTTTTGTGAAAGTTTTACTTCTGAACAATGAAGTTTGTTTGGTTGATTGTTTGGAGTTTATTGACGCAATGCAACAGGGTCATCTGCGCTAAACAACTGGCATAAAAACAAGTAATATACTACAAAACAGGATAAAGAAAACAGGTTAAAAGCTAAAGAATGCACAAAATTCAGGTTAAAAACTAAATATAATTAAATACGACAGTAACTAACCTGTGAAAACTAAAAACACGTTTAATCTGCATATGATCACGAAAGACTTGTGTCCAGTATTAAAAATTTTGTCATCTAAACTTAAGAAAATAGAAAGATCCTTCAAAAAATGAAGCAGCTATATTACTCGACGACAAGTTTAAGGACTAATATTTGTGTTTGGGTTGGTCAAACATGCTCCATGCCGAAAACTGTGGCAAGCTTTTCATGTTTCAGCAGGAGCTATTTACATGACTCCGAATATTGTACATTAAACTGGCACTGTTTAAAAACATACGAGTATAAATGGTGGGGTAGAAAAATGAAACTTCCCAAGACGGATAATAAGAGTCTCAGGTTATGCTTCTCCTGAGGTTAACAATGGTTGAGCATATATTTTCTAAATATTTTGTTGTAAATGCAGTAAATATTACACAGAGTAAGATAAACATTGTTAGTTAAGTAGTCTCAAAAGATGTGCACCTGCTCAAAAACGTCTTCCGAGAAGAGGTAAAAAAGTGAGGTTGAAACGAGCATTGGACAAAAAAACAGAGGAATGAACAAAGCTGGTTTGGTTTATTTTGTTTTGAATTTTGCGTAAGGCAACTCAAAGGCTATCTGCGCTAACTGTCCGTAATTTAGCAGTATAAGGCTAGAGGGAAAGCAGCAAGTTATCACCACCACCGCCAACTCTTGGGCTACTCTTTTACCAACGAACAGTGGGATTGACCGTCACATTATAACGCTCCCACGACTGAAAAGGCGAGCATGTTTGGTGTTACTGGGATTCGAACCCGCGACCCTCAAATTACAAGTCAAGTGCCTTAACCACTTGGCCATGAACAAAGCTGGAAACGTTTGATCTTTACTGAAGAATCCAAGCTGACAAAAACCAATGACGTTCGTTCGTTTGTAGAGAAGAGAAGGGTGTTATAATCACTGAACAATAATTAAACACAATAAATAATCAGAACAGTTTTGGATATGCATTTCAGGTCAAGATGTAATCTGCTCAAACTTTATAACTCACTGACTGCTTATAAGCACAGGCAGGTTCTGATTCATAATCTCAGTTATTCAAACGCGATTCATTGAGCAGGAATTCGTCTTCCAGCAAGGCAATAATCTTAAGCAAACTGCAAATGTGGTCAAAATATTGACAGTAAAATTATTGATGAAACATTAACAAACATGGTACCTCTACATGAATTTGGGCCTGGCATGGCCTAGCGCGTAAGGCGTGCGACTCGTAATCCGAGGGGCGCGGGTTCGCGCCCGCGTCGCGCCAAACATGCTCGCCCTCTCAGCCGTGGGGGCGTTATAATGTGACGGTCAATCCCACTATTCGTTGGTAAAAGAGTAGCCCAAGAGTTGGCGGTGTGTGGTGATGACTAGCTGCCTTCCCTCTAGTCTTACACTGCTAAATTAGGGACGGCTAGCACAGATAGCCCTCGAGTAGCTTTGTGCGAAATTCCAAAACAAACAAATCTACATGAATTTATGGTATGAACGTTCTTGGCATTGTACGGAGTTATGAAAAGCTAGAAAAGGAAAAACAGAACGAACGTATAACTCAAATGCTTTTCGAAGAATAATACAGTTGATTTGGAATAATAATCTTACATTGTCTGTTTGTTTTATTGAATGAAGAATTATTTGTTATTAAGCACAGAGCTACATAAACGGCTATCTGCGTTGTGTTCACTACTGGTATCGAAACTCAGTTTTTAGTGTTATAAGTCTTCCTACTTTCCCTCAAAGCCAGCGGGGGTGGAGCGAAGAGCATAATAACATCAAAATAAGTAAACTTTTATCTGTAAATCAAAGAACTCACATAGAAAACAATGTTGCATTATATTACATATTCGCTTGTATTTCTATTATAATAATATTTGTGCTACCTACTAACCATTACTAATTATCTGTAACTCCTGCATGTGTATGGTTGTATACTCCCTAATTATTTCCACTGCTGTATTTTGAAAAACGACCTACATTGTGAATTAAGTAGAAACGATAGTTCGTTGCAACTGAGTGAATTTGTGTTATCAGTAATGTACATCTTCCCCGAGGAAAGTTATAGAAGCTCGAAGAAAAGGCACCATTTATTATTTTAGCAATTAGGTTACACATTGCAAATGTCCTTTTCGTCGACAATGGGCAAACTGTATCATTAAAATAGTTATGCGCTTAAACGTGCAAATAAAAACATTAAGCAGTTTACATCATCAGAACAAGTAATCAATTAAAGTATGTAAAGCAGCAAATCGTTTATATATATATATATATATACGGTTCTCTGTCTAGTAAAAACTGGATTTATTTTATTACTGCAAATAATGTGTAAAATTGGCCTACGGACTTAACTAGATAAAACCAGTTTGATTCTAAACCAGCACCTCATCAGCTGGATCACTTGCCAAAGACAAAATACTAATAAAAAAATATAATCCTAATCTGTTATTTGATTCACCACTTGTTACTGAATTATGCAAGCTATAATGGAATTTCGACACTCATCAGTAACCCTGGATATTGAAAGGGTATCACGTGGTAATGTCCGTTCCACCCAACAGGATGGCAGACAAACAGATATACTTTGGTAGATTCTACATAAGAGCATATTTAGGAGCAGTATCATCAGGCAGCAAAGACGTAATCTGAAGGTCGAACGTTCTATAGGCGGTAACAGGAAGAGAAAAATAGGAAGATCTCCAAAGATGACATCAGAAGTCCGGAGATGAAAGTTTATGCCCAAACGAATCTTCCATTAGCAGTTCCTCTTCAGTTCACACTATGCTCAAAACACATACTTTTCCCGCTTCTTTATCCAATTCATTCCAGTTTTTTGGGTTTTTTTTCTTCTGAATTGTTGCGGTAAAATATTCTTTTGTTTTTGAATTTCGCACAAAGCTACACGAGGGCTATCTGGAGTAGTTGTCTCTAATTTAACAGTGTAATACTAGAGGGAAGGCAGCTAGTCATCACCACCCACCGCTAACTTCTGGGTTACTCTTTGTAACAAACAAATAGTGTGACTGATCAACATATTATAACGCCCCCACGGCTGAAAGAGGCGAGCATGTTTGGTGCGACAGGGTTCAAACCCGCGACCCTCAGATTACGAATCGAACGTCTTAACCCACCTGGCCATGCGGTAAAATATATAAAAATATATTCTATTCTTAATTTGCTCGATTTTTACTAATTCTCACTAAATATGTTAACAGCGAAGAAACAATGAATTATAGCCTTTAGAAGTTAAATCAGAATTTTTACGTCTAATTATATAAAATCGGTATATTTTGTTTTATATACACTGCTGCCCGAAGTCTTAAGGCCAATGAACATAAAGAAAAAATATGCATTTTGCGTTGTTAGACTCAACCATTTATTTGAGTAGATCTTCGAAAGATGAAAATAAGGAAAAATAAAAATAGAAAACTTTTTTAGCATTTAATATGGAAAATGTGAACACTATGAAATTAGCCTAAATACTAGCTGGTCAAAAGTTTAAGACCATACTGCAATGAAGCGTTGATCGGTAAACACGTAACGAAATTTAGTCATTTGTGTTCAAGCATTAATGTTATCAACATCTTCAACTGACATCTCCTGTGCTACATTGGGTAAAAACATTGCAAAGGCTAAAACGTTGACAGAGTTTGAACGTGGAAGAATTGTCGAACTGCAAAAGCGTGGTCTCTCTCAACGTGCCATTGCTGGTGAGTTGGGCGAAGTAAAACTGCTGTTGCAAATTTCTTAAAAGACCCTGAGTGATACGGAACAAGAATTTCAAGTAATCGGCCCAAGAAAATTTCGCCGGAGTTAAGTAGGAGGATTAGACGGGTTGTCCGGCAAGACACCAGCCGATCGTCGAACTAGATTAAGGCCCTTACGGACGCAGAATGCAGCTCAAGAACAATAAGACAGCATCTATGAGAGAAAGGCTTTAAAAACCGTAAAACGTCTTCAAAGGCCACACCTTCTTCCACACCACGAAACAGCTCGGTTAAATTTTGCTGAGGAGCACCAAATATGAGACGCAGAAAAGTGGACGAAGGTTTTGTTCTCTGATGAGAAAAAATTTAACCTGGATGGTCCAGATGACTTCCAACGTTACTGGCACAATGAGGATATCCCACCGGAGACATTTTCTACACAACACAGTGGAGGAGGTTCATTCATGATCTGGGGTGCTTTCTCCTTCCATGGAACAATGGAGTTTCTGGTTATACAAGGGCGTCAAACAGCAGCTGGCTACACTAGCATGTTAAAGAGAGCATCCTTATTGACTGGAGGTCCTCGCTTTTGTGGAAATGCCTGGATCTTTCAGCAGGACAACGCTGCAATCCACAATGCCCACAGGACAAAGGACTTTTTCATGGTGAATAACGTGATTCTTTTGGACCATAGAGTGTTTTCCCCCCTAACTGAATCCCGTTGAAAATGTTTGGGGGTTTTTGGCAAGGGAAGTCTATAGAAATGGACATCAATTCCAAACAGTGCATGATCTTCGTGAAGCCATCTTCACCACTTGGAATAACATTCCAGCCAGCCTTCTGCAAACGCTTATATCGACCATGCCAAAGCGAATGTTTGAAGTTATTCGCAATGACGGCTATGCAACTTACTACTGAGACTTCTTTTCGAGCATTTCCTACCCTGTTTAGGTCTTCTTTTTGGTATGGTCTTAAACTTTTGACCAGCTAGTACTTAGGCTAATTTCATGGTGTTCACATTTTCCCTATTAAATGCTATAAATGTTTTTTTTTTTATTTTCCCGTTTCTTATTTTCATCTTTCGAAGCTCTACTCAAATAAGTGGTTGAGTCTAACAACGCAAAATGCATATTTTTTCTTTATGTTCATTGGCCTTAAGAGTTTGGCCAGCAGTGCATGTAATGATAACTGAGTTGTTTTTATTTAATTTAAGTAGGTAACTTACTTTCAACTGAAGCTACTATTTACTGATATTAACTAATTATATTAAGTTTTGATGTCTCTCTATTTTACTTATTTGCACTAAATATATTACACCTCTGTTGTTTTTTTATTAATCTTGAATACATCGGTAGATGTGCAATGTTGATGTTTGCTACGTGGTGCCCCCTACCAATAGTAAGTCTGAATTCTTATAACGATAAAAATCGGGTTTAAATTCTCACACAGATAACCTATTATAGCTTAGTGACAAACGAACTATACAGTATTTTATATTCGTTAACAGAGGTATCTGGTACTGCATATCATCGTTCCTGGCTGAGCTGTTTCATATAGCTGGGAGTAACACTAATTTATAATATATATCTCGTTTAGCCCGATTGTGTTATGAAAATTTTTCATCGTAATATATATAATTATATAAATTATCGGTTAGCGTTTTTAACACGTTCTTAGAGGTGAATAAATATCTTGCTTAGCTGTGAATCCGAAGTTTTGTGGTTCGTGTCCTCCGTGCCGCCAGAAGGGTGGGGGAAGTGCTCTGCACTTTGAAGCTATGGGTGCGTTATAAGTGAAACGGTCAAGTCATATCATTCGATTAGGTTTAGTTATTTTTTCTAGCTCTAAACGTCAGAATTAAAGATAACTAGCTCAAGTTGTCAACTTGTACCTTCTCACGAAATTCAACGAACAACACGTCTGTGATCTGGTTATTTAATAGAAACTTCATCATTAAGCGTAACTTTATTATATAAGTTAATTAACTTTATCACGACCATGAATAGAATTCAACATGAAATGTCTTCATCATCACGCCTGAATGTAGTTTATTTTGGTAATTTCTGTATGAACGGTTAATTATTGGACAAACAAGGTAAATAATCAGGTCAAAAACCTCTAGAGCTCAGACACAGTCATCCCTAGTTTAAAACTGTTGACAAGAGGGAGGGGAATTAGTCAACAGCACTCGCCGCCTACTTGATTACTTCTAACTGAAGGGTGGAAATGACTATAACAACTTAATATTACACGACTTAAAATGCGGCTAATTACTTTCAGTGAAATATTATGTTTCTAGCTTTGGACCTTTTGACCCACGAACAGACACGCTAACAAGCTTGGAGGTTATTATGTTGAGTAAGTTGAGCCGAGATGAGTTACACATGAGTAAGTATCCAAGTTTCGATGAGTTTTTGAAGTGATATCTCGTTAACCAAGATACAAATATACTAACAGATATGACTAATGTCTATTTAAATCACACACCATATTTATTAGACAGATAGAATACTTAAATTACAAAGATACGTTCAATAGAACAATTTGTTTTAACAACGGTCTTTAAGAATGGAAGGTCAAATGTAACAGAACTATTTTTCATACTGTTAAATTCAGTTATAAAACACAAAAATATAACAAAACATCTTAACTACGAAATTTTGTAAATACAACAGTGATATTAACGTCATTTAACAAATTATTAGAAAACAACTATAGCATAAACGTTCTATCATGATGTAAGAAGTTATTTGCGCATAGCTGATTGGTTGGTTGTGTTTCACAGCGCGAGACAACTAGGTTATCTGCGCCAAGCAATCGTTACAAAAGCTACAAGCAAAATACAATTAAAATTAAAAAGAAATTGTTACGTGTTATAATTTATCTCGGACGAGCCTCCAATTTATTAGATTACGTATTACGATTTCAAATAGCTTAAAACCGAGCTAGATTGTAATTCAAATTTAAAAGTTAATTAGATATAGGGATTTATCAAAGTTGCGATGTTTGCCAACAAGATTGATAAACAGTTTTCTTTCTCAATACAAATAATATACAAACAATAATACAATTAATAATAACTGTTATTGTAAATAATGATTTATGTACAAAAGTCTAAAACTTATAAACAACATTGAGTCTTCTATTTGGTCTGGAACAAAATATTTTGTCGACGGTTCACGGTGATCGAATGAATTTTGAATTGATATCGGTACCGTTCACTTAACAGCCTGCTAGCTACCTTTCTCTCGCTGATCACATGTGAATTTTTCACAGCCGAAGTTATACAATGTCTTCGTATAAATATTAACGGGTGATGGTAATCTGCTGAACTTAAACAGTTTGTATTGTTTGAAATCTATAAACGTTCCAGGCCAAGTATCTGTAGTTTACTGATCAATAAGCGTTTATCACAGTTATAGTTTCCCAAGTTAATATCACAGAAACTGTAGCAAACCAACAATATAAATTATCTCATGGTACGTTGATTTATAAGCTTTAGACGAGGTTTTCGAAATTCCAGTTGGCAACTAGACTTGATAATACATTAGTGTTTTCTTAAACATGTATATGTTGATTCTTATATTTGAGAATCTTCTACAAATTTAGTGAACAGGTGGGAATTTCGCAATACATATCTAACAGTATAAGTTAGATGCATTTCTAAAAGCATATTTAACGGAAACATTTATTTTAAAATAAATAGATAATAGTAAATCCATTACAAAATCATGTTAAAAGTTAAACAATGTAAAAAAGAAAAGCAACTTTTGACAAAAATAATAAGGTCATGAACCCACAAAAAAGCTAAACACAAAACCAACTTGAACAGTGTCATCATCGCCAATGACACATCCAACGTCAGGGGTAAACCCTTTGAAAATACATGTCTGAAAGATGTCGTCACTCACAGTCGAAGCGACAGCACAAAAATGAAATGTGGACAATTGTAACATGAGTGTCAGACACACAAGCTACATATTGGCAGACCAGTCTCACATAAAAGCAAAATATTAAAAACATAACCTGCGACTACTGCATAATCCATACAAGACAGCTTCTTCCCTTTGGTTGTTATGAAAACTTGATGGTCAAAAACAATAATCGGGGTTTGATCTGGAAATGTTTGTTATGAAATTTTTCGCTCAGTCCCACTGTCAACTGGTGCAAAACCAGTTTCTGATCACAGGGCCATAATCCATATATAAGACAGCTTCAAGAACAGAAAACCTAGATGCAGTGTAAATATTATAATGAGTGTACTGCTTAACTTTCCCATGATTCAAGGTAAGATAAATGGCATAAGATACTTAAAAGTTGTTCAACAAAAACAAGATGGTACTTCCACCTTCCTCAGATGACGCAAAGGAAAGTCAATGGTTGAGGTAGTAATTCAATGAAAGACTCAATTCAGCCAATTGAGCCTGTATATGAATACAAAAACAAGGAATGGCAGACCATTTATTATAAAAGAGAAAAGTTCACCAAGGAAGGAAGACTCAGTCCAAGGTGGGATTGCTGGGGTAAGGACTGAGGCTTTAAAGCATATCATAAAGAAAATTGCAAACAGAAAAGGTGAAGAGGAGATTTGTAGGATTCAATGTACAGACACACTGGACTGGCGAAGTGCATAAGACCTCTATGCAGAGCCAAAACCCAGATTATGAACACGGTCAAGCATCTTCAAGGCAGAGGGCTTGACAGAACCATATTCTAGTTTGGAATGTATGAGGGCATGCTATATATTGAACACTTAACATTGATCTGGTCTCCAAAAAGTGGAAGAGAAGACATAGAAGATGTTCAGTGCCCTTATGAACTTGACACAAAACTGCTTCATGTGAGAAATGACAGTAAAATTATGATCAAAGATAAGCTCCACGAATTGTGCTTCAGGAACCATGGGAAGTGCAACACTACCAAGGGAGAGTTCGGAATTGAGGTATAAACCTCATTTTTTGTAAAAGTGCATACATATAGTTTTCAGAGAGGGGAAGGTGAAACTATTCATTATAATTCAATGTGAACGACAATTGAAGCTGCCATGCGATAAATCTTATGTTTGACGGCTGAAAAGTATAACAATTAAGATAAAGCCCTGAGGAATTCGAAGTTCCTGTGCGAAAGAACGGGAATGGGTCTCACTAACACATGCAGAAAAGCTGCTATCGAGTACAAAATTACGAATAAAAATGGGTAAGGGGTCATGTAATGTATAGTGTTATAGGTCTCTTCACGGTTAAAGATGGGCACAAGGTGTTCTCTCTTAAAGGAGACATCCCTTAATGTCAAATTAGGTGATCAGTCACAGTGGCGCACTGTCAACAAACCAACACTGGGTGGTTGAGAGGTAGTTGTTTAATGCAAAGAACAAGACAAATAAGCACTAACCATTATCTGCAAAACCTTACAGATGGAGACAGTCAAAGCAGAAGAACGATAATAGAAGAAGTCTTCAGATCCATGTCAGGCTTAGAAAAGATAGAACAATAGCCTTGTACCAAAAATCAGGGAAAATGAGAGGCAATGGAGAGATGGCACAGATTCTCGTAGTAGACATAATTGGACCGGACTGATGTGATGCAAGACTGATAAAGAGCAAGGTTTACGAGTGTACAGGGATGGTGATAGAGATGATCTCCTTGAAAGGAAAGAGGTAATCACTCTGCCCAAGATGTGATGACCAAGAAGCAAGAGAGGAAGATGATCTCCCTGAAAAGAAAGAGGCAATTACTCTGCCCAAGACATGATGACCAAGAAGGCAAGAGAGGAAACAAAAGTGATGGAGAAACAAAAAATCATGCTCTGTAGAGAGCAACTTCGTGGCTATCAGACAATACAATGAAAAGGAGATGGGGAAGCATACTTCTTATTAATCTTTTGAATTTTTTCCAGACAATTTTGGAAACGGTGATAGTAAAGATGCTGGTGGTGAACTTAATACAAGACATTTCTGGTTTTGAACTTGCCTAGTTGGGCACAAGCAAAAGATTGCGGAAAAGTAATGTGGTTCAAAATGGTGGAATGCCTACAAAAGATATTTGAGTTCCGTTTCTGAGCCTTTTGCACATGCTGGTAGGCAGGAGGCTAGTATGGACGAGACCATTATGAGAAATGTGTCGAGGTTTTCGGGGTAGAACAAATTGCTGCTTGATTTATACAATCAATTACTTCCTCTATACAATCATCTATACATAGAAGACAGCAGGATCTAGTTCTGAGAGAATTCTGAAGGAGAGCTGTCAGCCAGTCCAACTCAAGTCAGGTGGCATAAATCGTGTCCACCCTTTTTTAAAACCATCGGAAAATGATAACTTCTATCTGGGTCACTGTCAATCAACCCTTTAAGATAATCGAGAAAAGAGAAAGGGAATAGGTAGATGTATTAATAGCAGTAAAAACTAACTAGGTGGATGAAAATAGATAAAAACAGTAGTGAAGAGAGAAAGGTTGTGATCTGATAGAGTATGCGCCACGGAATGACCCTCCCATCAATATTAGCACCACTCCAGAGCGTATTGTGTCCATCAAAGTTTCTTAGGATGAAAAATGGAGACAGCAGCTGTTCAATGAGAGCATCAAGATTGTAAGTGTCGCTGGAAGACAGTAGAGAGAATAAAGAGTGATAGTACGATTCACGGAGATTAGGACAGCTACAGTCTTCAAGTATGTATTGAGTGACACAGCAGCATGTTACGTGCTTGCTGGTCAATCAGCAGTGCTACACCTCCACAAACTCGTCCATTATACAATCTGTCATTACTATACAATGAAAATGGCCAAAAGGTGAATGTATCAGCAGCTCGATGAAATATTTCTTGTATGGAGAGATAAACAGGATGACAAGAATTTATCAAGGTCTCTATGCCATCTAATTAATAATGAAAACCTCGACAGATCTACTGTACCAGAGTGGGTGTTGTTATTTAGGTGGAGGAAAACTGGGTGGAAAAGTCTTCTGTTTGCGACTACGATGTTTGACTTTGGTAGCAAATGATCTATTGATTTCCATGGAACCGATCTGAACTTGATGGGGCAGATCGATCTCAGTAGGAGATTTCAGTGATTGAGGCCAGGAATGAATAATGGTTCTGCATTTTGGGGCTGATAAAGAGGTATTCGGGTAGCCACTGTAAACCATTGTGAGGACAGAGACAGGAGTGGACATTAACTTGCCAACTCTATTATCCATAGGAGATAAAATAGTCTTCACATGGTTTGAGAACAATTCTATTAAAGGCACCGAATTATAATTCTGCACTCGTTTTCTAGCAGTGGAACGTATTGCAGCATCATATATATGTCCAAAATGGAGTGGGACACAGTAACTTCCGAGTCTGAGGGTAAAATATATTGTGTACAGTAGGTAAATGTAGTATCTCTTTTTCCTCCACCCATTTAGGAAAAGAATGAAAATAAGAGGGCTGGAAGCCATCAGAAGTGACGCAGTGAGAGTAGATGTCATGGTCCTTTAAACCACAACGGATATATGGCAAAGAATCAAAACAAGATATGTTCGAACGTCTGAGCCACTAATACTAGACAAATGTGATAGGGTTAGGAATAAATGGTCTCACCTTACAGCTAAGATATCCTGCCTTGACAGAAACAGGTGGACGTGATGACGTAAATGACAAAATCAGAACATCTATAGGTAGCATTATTCATTCTTTAGGAATGGAGATCGTCTTGCTGTGGAAACTCCTTAGCAGAAAAAGCCAGCAAGTATTTCCGACTGGGGCATGTTCCGTAAATTATCCTCGACAAGGACTCATTTGAAATAATTTAAATAAACAGGGAATGTAATCTCAATAGGTATATCCCGAAAGACAGTCAAATTCAGGAGGAGTTTACCGTACTTAGATGTAAATGTTTCCTCCAAAATGTCTCCAAAACAAAGCTTTTATAGTGTCTTTGGAAAGCCAACAACTCGTCTAAATTGTTTGTCCTAATTATTCAAGTCAAAAAAATGTAGAACAAGAAGACGAGGTACAGAAACAGTAGGGCTGTTTGTTTGAAGTCAAGCACAAAGCTACACAATGGACTATCTGTGCTCTGACCATCACTAAACCCAGTTTCTAGCGTTGTAACTCTGCAGACATACTGTTGAACCACTGGGGAGCGAAACAGTGGGAAGTAGGATTTAGAGGTCAAAGTGACCCAATCTTGGTCACTTTAGAATGAACGATATTTTGTTTGTTGTTGTTTTTTGCTGGGCGTTGGATGTGAAATCCATAAGAACGAAAATCTTCAGTGTCAAAGTGGTGTGTTAAATTGTCACCGATAAAAACTGACCTATAAATGAAACTCTTCAGCCACCAGGATCTTTTTTTTCTCTTTCACGGAGTGTCACGAACGGCAAACATGTGGATGGATATTTATATCCCACAGGAGGTAAGTTAAAGATAACAGAACCTTTCCTGTGAAGCTTCCTCATCACAGATAGGAATGAATCTCGGAAGGTTGAACACAGCAGTGAGAAAAACGTTTCTTTGGTTTGGTTTGGTTTGTTTTGAATTTTGCACAAAACTACATGAGGGCTATCTGCGATAGTCATTCCTAATTTTGCAGTGTAAGACTAGAAGGAAGACAGCTAGTCATCACCACCCACCGCCAACACTTGAGTTACTCTTTTACCAACGAATAGTAGAATTGACCGTCACATTATATCGCTCCCACAGCTGAAAGGGCGAGCATGTTGGGTGTGACGGGGATTCGAACTCGTGACCCTCAGATTACGAGTCGCGTGCCTTAACCATCTGGCCATTTAAAAATTGTATATGCACAGTTCTCTTATAATTGTTTAACTAAGATCGTATATTTGGACGGATGACGTATTGGTTCCGTACTTAGTGTATGATAAATAGCTGAGCTAGATCATCGCTTTATGATTCAAAATTATAAAAAAAACTCTTGAACATAGAAGTTAACTTTACGTCACTGTTTATGTATCATAATTGTTATTTGAGGTCACTTAGCAAGTATGCAAGAACATTACTGTTAACACGTTTTAATAAAACTTGACATTATTAACTTGTGTTTGCATGATTGTTTATTGAAATATGTGAGCTGGTTTAGCTCTAGTAGCTTCAAGGTTGAACTAAGATGTCTGAACTCGCTTCCTTTTTTATTTTATTTTTTCTTAAGAACTGGAGATAACAAACCGGTTCAGGTTTCATATCGTTACACGTGAACCGCAAATAACTAACAAGCACAACGCGAGGAAATACCAAAACAAGCCGTGTCCGTAAATTAAACGTTTGTATACAGAAAAGTATATGTAGTGGTTTTATAGTACAGCGTATTGGGACACCGACATAGTCACACTGTTTCAACAGTTATAGCACAGTATAGAGGGACACATTAACTGAAGGGATATTTTGCATATTAATGGTGTTTAATGTTTAAAAGAAAGGTTACGTTTGTTTCTTTTAGAGCAAAGTACATAACATGCAATCTACGTTTTGTCTGCTGCGAGAATATACAACTAAAAATATTCGATGTCCTCAACTTTATTTCTGAGGAACAAAAGAGGCTAGAAGAACTGAGAAGCACAGCTAATGATATCTCTTAACTCAATGGTGCTCGGAGTGTATTTTATTTACAGTACAGATGACCAAAGAAAAGGTAATGCAAATAGAACTTCCGAAGTGGTTTGTTCATACAGATGGGTAATTACGACAGTCACGCAAAGACTCGAAGTCATTGTTCATTGACCCCTTTCTTCCCTTTATGAAAAAGATATTTCATAATGGAAATATTGCTTTATCATTTACGAAATATTTTGGACTTGAAAACAAAATGAAGAAAGAAAACAAAAATATGCAGTCTCAAAGACGTAATTGACTATTCTCGGGTTTCTCTAGTTTCATTTTCTAACAGCAATCAACTGATACCGGGTCGGCATGACTAGGTGGTTAAGGCGCTCGACTCGTAATTCGAAGGTTGCTGGTTCGAGTCCACGTCACACCAAACATGCCCGCCTTTTAAGTTGTGGGGCGTTGTAATGTTATGGTCAATCCCACTATTCGTTGGTAAAAGAGTAGCCCAAGAGTTGGCGGTGGGTGGTGATGACTAGCTGCCTTCCCTCTAATTTTACACTGTTAAATTAGAGACGGCTAGCGCAGATAGTCCTCGTGTAGCTTTGCGTGAAATTCAAAATAAATAAGAACTGATACTTAAAATATCGTATATTTTTCCAACCTTCAATATTTTTATATAGTACAACATATCTCGTCACTCGAAACACTAATATGCATGTTAAAAACAAATCACCAGTCATAAATCGATGTATCAACATAATCTTAGTTTTAAACAGGGCGAAATTTTATCATGCTGGATTTACAAAGAGTAAGAAAAAAGTGCTCTGAACATAGGAATATGAGCAACCATTTTTAGTGCTACAAAATAAAAACAAGACTGAATGTGGAAGGGAACGAGTACAAAGAATGGATGATTATTTTGTGCAGCCTCCTAAGCCTATAACTCTGAGGCATGCAGAATATCCGGTTCATTGGTAGTTTAGCAAACAAAGGTCAAGGAAAACTCTGTTGATAAAATAATTCCCTTTCCATGTTACTTTAAGAAAACACTAAAAAGTTGTTTTGGTTTATTTGTTTGTTTGTTTTGGAATTTCGCACAAAGCTACTCGAGGGCTATCTCTGCTAGCCGTCCCTAATTTAGCAGTGTAAGACCAAAGGGAAGGCAGCTAGTCATCACCACCCACCGCCAACTCTGAGGCTACTCTTTTACCAACGAATAGTGGGATTGACCGTCACATTATAACGCCCCCACGGCTGAAAGGGCGAGCATGTTTGGCGCGACCGGGATGCGAACCCGTGACCATCAGATTACGAGTCGCACGCCTTAACACGCTTGGCCATGCCGGGCCGGTTGTTTTGATATATCTTGATTTCGTTTCCCAAAGAAATAATGAAAAAAAACACGTAAAAATCGCTTGAAAGCTTATGGTTGTGACTCTATCAAACGCTTCTTGATGGAAGATGACTTAAGAAGGTCAAAACGTTGTTCTGTGCTTTATTAGTAGGTGTTAATAAGAATAAAACACAGAGGAAAACGTTTCGACATTCTGAGATATATCAAACGTTTCGTTCATATTGTAATGCTACAGCGAAATGATAAAATTATCAGTTTAAAGATATGATAGTTTTTTTGAAAGACATTTCCTTCACCATACGTCAATGACCACCGACAGGTAAAAATTCCGTGTAACTTAACGGCTACTTTCCTACCATTGTCTATCGTTACTAGCGTTAAGTACAGTGTGATAACCTATACTTTTATAAAGTTTGGTTACCACATTGCTGTCGTGATTTTTTAAAACTGTTTTGAAAGCCCTGTCTAAACCTTTGTGTCCAAAATGAAGACGGGTTTATATATGGGTTAAGAAATAACTTATGTAATGTAGGTCCCGAATAAAATGTGTTAACTTGAATCGTAAACACGTGTCATATACGCACAGGAATTTTGTTTTGTACCAGACCTCACGAAAAAAGAAACACTAAATGAGTTGAGATGATTGTGTCAGAATTTCGAGCAAAGCTGCACAACGATTATCGACGCATAGCCTTCATTGATATTGAACTGACAGACGTTAAAAAGTATGTAGATTTTATCCCTCGTGTAGCTTTGTGCGAAATTAAAAAAACAAATAGTTTTAACGAAGCGTAAAGCATGACACTAATGTAC
Source organism: Tachypleus tridentatus (assembly GCF_004210375.1). Classification (NCBI taxonomy): domain Eukaryota; kingdom Metazoa; phylum Arthropoda; class Merostomata; order Xiphosura; family Limulidae; genus Tachypleus; species Tachypleus tridentatus. Next base: position 20,944,204 of record NC_134830.1, read on the forward strand.
TGCGGTGCGCAAGCACATCATGCGTTTTCGTGTACACCCATATGTAGAATTTCTTCGAATTTATTCAAATGTATGCGCACTTTTCATTTAGAGATAACACCTGATCTACCCGAAAGGTAAACAGTTACCTTTTACGCACTCACATTAAGAGGAAACCTACTGACAAGCCACAATATCTTCACTACCAAAGTTACCACTGCACCCTCACTAAACAAAACATTACCTGTACAGTTAATACTCATAACAACAACAAATGTACAGACGAAACAAAAAACCGAGGATCTGAAACAAAATAAGTCGCTAAGAAGCTTTATTAACACCAAAAATGACAGATAAAGGAAAATACTACTCAACGAAATACAATCTTTAGACATTGTAAGCAAACATAATTTTTGTTTTAAATTCAGAAAAGTTTCGCATATTTTGCAATAAAAAATAAACAAATAAATCCATCTACTTCAACTGACTGATCGTCTACTACATTTTTTTCTACTTTTCCCATACTTCCGGAAGATCATAATCCTAAACACATTCTTTTACGCGCAAAAGTGAATTACCCCCCCCTCCTCCCAGAACGGCTGTCATCCATGTAACGTAAGTCGCTGTCTTCATAAAAATATCTGGTATTTTCTTTCTGACAAACGCAACCAATGGTGCGGTATAATTACTAAGAAACAGCAAACAATATCACTTCCATTTACCTCGGCCTGGAATGGCCAGGTGGTTAAGGCACTCAACTCGTAATTTGAGGGTCGCAGGTTCAAATCCCTTCACACCCAACATGCTCAGCCTTTCAGCCGTGGGAACGTTAGAATGTTAATGTGAATCCCACTATTCGTTGGTAAAAGAGTAGCCCAAGAGTTGGCGGCGGGTGGTGATGATTAGCTGCCTTTCCTGCTAAATTAGGGACGGCGAACTTTGCGCGAAATTCAAAACAAAACCAGTTACCTCATACAGTGTAAAAAAAGCAGTCATTAGTATGTAGGAAACAAAGGGTTTCAACAACCATAAATCTATTTATCAACACCTAAAAAACATTTTCTTTCTGACTCAACACTTCAACCAAACCGGTCATTTTATTATAACGTGATTAGCAGAAGTAATAAAGCCGGTCTCAAAACTAAAGCTTATAGAGAAATGAAAGAAACCTATTGGATTACCGCTTTAGATATCGCTCAACTCTGTGGAATGAGACTATATCCTGGAATCGGTTACCTTCTATCCTTAATTATATCCATGTCTTAACAATAAACATATTTGTTCCTTATCATATGTGTCTTACGCTGTTTATTTTTCTTTATAATTTTTTTTTTACTAATTGTTGCTCAGATCAAACCTTTATATTATTTTATCAATACGTATTACACCTTATATTTTAAGTTAATTTTGTTAAACAAGATATTTAAAACGTCTTTAAATCTAACATTCTCAATTTATTCTTGTAGTATTGCACAGTCGGGAAGAGTCGCACCTGCAACGTTCATTTCTTTGTATTGAAATTTCGCGTAAAGCTACATGAGAACTATCTGAGATATTCGTCCCTTATTTAACAGTGTAAGATTAGGGGGAATGTAGCTAGTCATCACCACCCAGCGTCAACTCTTGGGCTACTCTTTTATCAACGAATATTAGGTTTGATATTCACATTATAACGTCCCCACGGCTGAAAGGCTAAGCATGTTTGGTGTGACGGGATTCAAACCCACGAAATTTCATTTGGAAGCTATTCAAGACATTGTTATGGTAGTCTACTCTGCGCAGTCATGACAAATTTTCTCACACTTAACTTAGTTATTCCAAGTATCTCTGAGGAATAAAACTTTATTTTTCTAAAGTATTCGAGTTATATATTTTTTTGTTTTATCTACGCGTTTTCCTAACACCGTGAATTATACTTAACATTTCTTTGAAAACGTAGGATAAATGAATCATTAACAACCACTAAAACAGAACATTTTATCTAAAATGATGGTTCAGGAAGTCTTGGGGCCCCCACAAAATATTGACCATTTACACACAACAGTGAAACTTTGTCTGAAACTCTTCATCAAAACTATTCAAAGAGATATAATTATCCCTAATTTCAACGGATTGACTGACTAGAGGGAAGGCAACTAATCAACTGAAATCACAATTTAACTACAATAATGGGTGTCATACTCTTCAAGTACACCCACAACCCCAAGTTTGAAGAATGGTTTATTTTATTTTATATTATTTGCTGCAACGGGTCGCAGACCATGAACTCTCTGATTCACAGAAGTAATACGTTAACGATTAAACCCCGACCGGTGCAGAAAGAAAAAAAAAACACACATCAATTTCATTTAAGTTTCGAATAATCAAATAAATATTAGATAATAAAAAGAGTACTTCTTCAACCATGCCTAGCGTGTTGAGGCATGCGACTCGTAATCTGAGGGTCGCGGGTTCGAATACCCGTCACACCAAACATGCTCGCCCTCCCAGCCATGGGGGCGTTATTATGTGACGGTCAATCCCACTATTCGTTGGTAAAAGAGTAGCCCAAGAGTTGGCAGTGGGTGGTGATGACTAGCTGCCTTCCATCTAGTCTTACACTACTAAATTAGGGACGGCTAGCACAGATATCCCTCGAGTAGCTTTGTGCGAAATTCCAAAACAAACAAACTTTATTATGAATATAATATATGTTGATTTGCGTAACTTAATCAAGATCGTCATAAAGACACTGTCCTATAATACAGTTATATTTTATGATTAAAACGTATCAAAGTATAACGTGTAACTTATTCAGGTTTGATTACTCTACGTAACAAAATTTTTACTTTTTCTTGTTCCAGGGCAGAAAGTGTTATTTCCCAATTGCTTATGCCTAAAGTAAATTGAAAAGACCTATTTTTCTCTTCAAACTCTGCTTTTGTGACCAAGGAGCATATAACGAAAACGTGATGGGAGACTATATTTGGAGACTGATACGTGAAAGTGATTTACATTACAGTCGCAAATGTTTGTTTATAATGCACGTATTTAAGTCTGATACTGCAAAAGATTTAGTCTAGAGGTTACTTTTGGATTTCTTTTAATAACTTTACAAAATTACATCAGATAAATTTGTGGGAATACTTCGTTTTGTAAAGTTATTAAAAGAAATCTAAAAGTAAATTAATATATAACAACATTTCCCTCCTACCACTTTCTGCTATTACTTACCATAATTCCCTGTCCAGATAAATATTCATTGACAAGTACATGGTTTGCTGTCTTGTCACCGAATTCACCCAATGTATTGATTTTAGTAAGATAAGTTTCCAACCACTGAAATGAGGTGTAAATAAATCAGATTATTTCAAAAAATCCATAATGAATAAAATGTTGTACATACAAATACAGAAAACTCAGTCACAGCTTGTAAATATACGGCTCTTTTAATCTTGCCATTACTGGTGAGCAGCGACTCAAAGTGGCGGTCTTCAGTGAGTTTCAAAGAAAGAAACAATAGTATAATTTAATACTCACACCATAATTTCACTAATAACAATAACTATGTAACAAAATTTCTACTTTTTCTTGTTCCTGGGCAGAAAGTGTTATTTTCCAATTGCTTATGCCTAAAGTAAATGGAAAAAGACCTATTTTTCTCTTCAAACTTTGCTTTTGTGACCTGGAAGCGTATAACAAAAACATGATAGGTGACTATATTTGGGGGCTGATTTACGTTACAGCTGCAAATCTTGAAAAACTACTCACTTCTAAACATTTTTGTTCATTTTTGTATATCTTTAGTATAAATACATGTAAATCTTGATTTATATGTTGTTTTATTCAGACCTTATGTAAATGAAAATGTGCAAATTTGTCCGTTTTTACACAGAAAATAGGTTAATTTCTAAAATTCATTATCCAGGTCACAAAAGCAAAATTTGAAGAGAATAATGGCCATTTTCTATACTTTTACAACATAAGCAATTAAGAAATAACACATACTATCCAGGAGTAAAATTTGTGTTACATAGCGTTATGAGTACTGTTCCAGTTTCTCGATGTGAGCAATCCTTGAAATTATATGTAACTTACTTAGGCGAAAATGAGAACAAATGATGTTATATCATACAGTGAAGTTTAACGATACAGATAATACATTAGATAATACACAACTCAGTCAGTCTTGATGATGGAAAACATTTTGGATTATTAATCATTGTACAATACAATTAGGCACAATAACTGTACCTTTAGCAGCCTTATTGATGTTACTACATCGTTTGAGCAGGATTAATAACCTAATGCATTATTAGGTTAAGAAGGTTTGGTTACAAACGTTACCTGCTGTTAATATGTAGCTTAATTAAATAAACTTGAAAATATAAACAATTTATGCTGCAACACTAATATACGTTATGTTGGATTAACTTTATAGACGCAACTTTTTTATGTAGCAAAATCGTACGAAATCGAGTATTATTAAATACATCCCTAAATGCACACGAATCTCAAAATTTCAAAAAAATATTTTAAAAAAATTACAACTTGCGTCACTTCGTAATAATGTAAAACGTTAAGTTTTTTTTAATATCAGCGGTTCTATGTCTAACCAACCAGCAGAAACCTCGTTTTTTTCATCAGCTTATGACTACAGACTCATTTAGAGGCTGTTACATTACTTTTACTGATTGACTGTATATTACATCTTACGCGTATACTTAGTTTATTATCATATCGATACACAGATAAGTCTGTCAGATAATAACGAAGATAAAACGCAGAGTTAGTGCTATAATTGTTAATAGGTTACTGCCTTGTTGAGAAATAAATGTCCGAAATGTAAGTACATTGCTTTTCGTGTAGTGACTGACAGTTGTGTTGTTCGAATATTTGTACCACCAATGAAACTGGATGCTAATCTACGTAGAATAATTAACAAAATCATGGTGATATAAGGGTTTAGTTATCTGACATAAAAACGTGCAAGTTTGTTTGCGAGAACACCGCTACGTAAAAGACTATATGTGTGCAGCACTCATTGCGAATATCGAAACCCAATTTGTAGCGTTATAACCGTAAAACTTAGTGTATGAGTAACCGGAGGGCAACATGTAGTGAAAATTAGCACTGCACTAAGTAACGATGTATTCAAAATTAGGAATAAGATCAAATATTTAGTGAAATATAAGTAGCATCCGTGGTTTAAAATATCTGGTTCCAATCACACAATACAAGTAATAGTTAAGACTAACAACAGATTTAGGGCGAAAACCCCTTTTGGATATTTAAACATTTTCTCCAAGATGTTTATATATTATATCTTTTGGGGCTCATTAATTTAATGAGTATAGATTCCCAAATAAAATTAGTTCACGTGTGTTTGTCTTTTCTTGTAGCAAAGACACATTGGGTCATCTATGGAGTCCACCGAGGGAATGGAATCCCTGATTTTAACGTCGTAAATCCGTAGACTTACCGCTGTACCAGCAGGGAACAAATTAGTTCTTACTTGATCATTTCAAAGAAAGATATCATGTGTATTCAAATTAATTTCACTAATGACCGTTAGAATTACGTATCCAATAATTCATAACATTAAAAGCGTTTGGTGTTTACATTGAGTACTGTGATAGGCAAAAATATAAAAACACTCAACAGGATGAAATATACAGACTCCACCAAAGTGAGTGATAGAAAAAGAAGACAGTGGTTTAAGGATTAAATATATTTCGCTGAGTTCAGCAAAAGTAAGCAAAATCCAATTAAATACTTTCTGTTTTATTTGTTTTAGCGCAAAGTCACATTGGGCTATCTTCACTCTGTCCACCGCGAGGAATCGAACCTTGGATTTTAGTACTGTACGCTGGTAAACTTATCGCTGACACACTGGAAGATCTATGCTAAGTAAAATTGAAGTAAAATATAAAAATTTAGGGTTAGATATATATAGTCATAATCAGTAGCATATGAACCACATCCAAGGTTAACTAAGCTTAGTTGTGTATTTGATTTCGGAATAAATTCATGTTGTCGTGTGTTTAATTTACTAGAATAAAAAAAAGTAGTTACAGATGCTAATGACATATTTAAGCCACATAGGAAGCTCTAAACTTGTGTATTTGTTATGAATGGTGTAAATTGGTTTGCTTTGTTTTTGAATTTCGTGTAAAGCTACACAAGGGCTATCTGCGTTTGCCGTCCCTAATTACGAGTCGAGTGCCTTAACCATCTAGCCATGCTGGGCTTTATTACTTTTTAATCGAATCTATATTTTCACATTCATGTTACAACCAGTAAAAAGTTGTTGAGGCTACTGAAAAATGTGTGGGATTAACTCACCTCCATTCAATTTATTTTTTATTAAAGCGAAAATGAGGTTATCTAGTTTCAACTTGTTCAGGCAGTCATATTTTTTAATATCAAACTGTCAGTCTTCCCTTCCAGGGCACCAACTATTTTCACCGCACGAGTAGTTATAGAAGGACATTTGTTGTGGATGAGACCTAGGGCTAAGCCTTGTCTTACATGGTCATGTTATCTTGTAATGCATGCGCCTAGTATATATATATTCAAGAAAAATGTTACCTTTAAACGTACATGTCAATGTATAGAATACATTCATTTAAAATTACTAATTTTGACAAAGAACAAAATTGTAACCTTTCAAAACAATATATCCATATCTAAAGACGATATATATTTTAAAATTACAAATATATTATTTGGTTAGATCAGCAGCAATCAGGGTATAAAGGTTTCTCTGTATAACTGTTTTAATGGTTATATATCTTAGCACGTGCCCTTTAACTTTAAACTACTCACGGAATCTTTTCACGATCCATCTCTAGAGTCGTTAAATAGCTCGGACAAGCACTTGAAAGCTAATTTTCTAATCAAGTGTCATATTTTTTTATAATCGTTTTTACTTTGCGTTTGAATGGGCCGACTCCATATTAAATAGAAATGAAAAAGTTAGGGAAAAGAGGATACGTGTGGGCCTTTTTCCTATGCCAGTGAAAACACACGATGTATATAGTTTTCAAACTTAAAGTCTACCATAACATTTCAATATTCACTCTCTCTCTGAATGATGTTTGTTTGTTTCTTTTTTAATTTCGCGCAAAGCTACACATGGGCTATCTGCGCTAGTCGTCCCTAATTTTGCAGTGTAAGACTAGAGGAAAAACAGTTAGTCATCACCACCCACCGCAAACTCTTAGGCTACTCTTTCACCAACGAATAGTGGGATTGACCGTCACATTATAAACCCCCAACAGCTGACAGGGCGAGCATTTTGGTGTGACGGGGATTCGAACCCGAAACCCTCGGATTACGAGTCGAAAGCCTTAACCCACCTGGCGATACAGGGCCTGAACATTACTTATTTAATTGCTTCACAAGTGAAAAAATGTGTTAAATTTGCTATTTACTTAAATGTTGAATGTAGCGAGTGGATGAAGCTATTTGTTATTTTTAGTATAGTTACTTGGTTCGAAATGAATTTTTAGTTTTCCTCTATTTTCTAATATTGAACTAGAATATTCTCTTGGTGGACTCCAAATATGAAGTCAACAGCGTCTAGCAGTCAGTCATAAGTTATTATTCAAATTATCTGGCGGCCATTCAATGGAAAGGTCATAGTCTCTACTGGCCAACTAATATGGGGCTTAAAACATCGATGTGAAGTCCATAGCCCTTAGTGATTCGTTACCTTTGACGGCCAGTTACTATAGATTTAAAACCCACGCCAAAAAAAACCCAAGTCAAAATACTTGATGTGCCAAGTTCATAGCCTCTCTGGTCAATCGATCTGAAATCCATAGTCAACGTTTTGAATGAAATAAAAGTTTACAGTTTTTAGGTTTAATTTATTAAGGAAATCAGTGGTTCTGAATATCGATCAAAACATACATATGGCAGTAAGTTATCGTAAAGCTCGTATCCTTTACTTTTTCAGTTAATGTGGTGTTAAGTGTCGAAATATTGGTCAGTTTGGATTTAGTAATCTTTAGCTGTCAGTATTATAGTATTTAAAGTGTATAACGGCTAATCAAAGTCGAATTTATAGCCTTTAGTTGTCTAACAAGTTTAATTTACATAATGATGAGATAACATATAGTGTCCAATGACGTTTTGGTTGCTCATCTGTGAAGGTCCTTCAGAAGGATATTAATAAGTTTATAGACGTATCAGGGGTTTAATTCTCTACGATTGTTAGAGCGCATCTAGTCCAGTGAGTGGCCTCATACCAAGAGAATCAAACAAATTCTGTATTAAAATTATAGGAAGTAAACACGAAGGTAGGAATAATTTTTAGCTTGAATTTTCGAAGAAATTTTGGCAGTAATTTCGTACGGTTCGTCAGTTATTTATTGTCCACGTAAAATGAAAATATAGAAGTTTAACTTTAGTAAAAGTCTTGTATTTAAGTTTGGATGATAAATCTTTTTTTGTTTATATTTTCTTGTTTATTTTATGTCCTTTCTCAGAACTGTGGTAAGTCCTTAGTATATTGTCTCTTTGAAACATTACCTAAGTTAAAATTCACGCTAAGCATATAACGTTTCACCTCTCCTTCCAGGACATATTTTTATCCAAACACAGGAAGTGACTCCCGACTCTATAACCATTCAATGGAAGCCGGAGTTTGCTAATGCAACAGTGACGTACTCTACAAGTTACGAAAGGATCAATGCCATTAATTGGATGTCAGTGGAGGTAAAAACCATATAAAAATAACTACACTATGTGAAACCATATAAAAATAACTACACTACGTAAAACCATATAAAAATGAATACACTATGTAAAACCATATGAAAAACTACACTATGTAAAAACCATATAAAAATAATTAAACTATATAAACCATATAAAAGTAACAAAACTACGTAAAACCATATGAAAAACTACACTATGTAAAAACCATATAAAAATAATTAAACTATATAAACCATATAAAAGTAACAAAACTACGTAAAACCATATAAAAATAATTACACTGTGTGAAACCATATAAAAATAAGTAAACTATGTAAAACGATATAAAATAAATACACTATGTAAAACCAAATAAAATAAATACACTATGTAAAACTATATAAAAATAACTACACTATGTAAAGCATATAAAACTAACTACACTATGTTAGCCATATAAAAGTAACTAAACAATGTAAAATCATGTAAAAACTACACTTTGTAAAACCATATAAAAATAAAAACACTGTAAGCCATCCTCTCCTTAACTTTTATAAAAATAAAATATATAAACGACTCTCATTCATTCAAGTAAAACAACAAAAACGAATACAGAAGAGTAGACAATGAATATATAATTAAAGTGAACCATAGCTTACGAAAACATCATATATGAAAACAGCATAATCTGTTTCGAGCGGTAGATACAAAACTAGGTTTCTACTCTAAACAGAGCTGTAAATTGTATAAACTATTTTAAATTTTATTCACAAATACGTAAACGTTTAGTGTTATTTAAACGTTTATTTTATATCTTGTTTTACTTTTAGACCCAAGACTCGTTGGCTCAGATTCGAGGGTTGACTCCCCACACGGAGTACTTCATACGAGTGTCAATAGGAGATAAACATGAAACAGTTGTACTGAAGACAAAAGGTTTGTCCTCACTATACTTACATTTGTTAGAGCAGCTGATTGTTATACACAACAGAAACAAGTAAAGAAATATGATTTTGAAAAACGAAACTAAATGCAAGGATGGCTAATAAATGCAAACAAGTTAATAGGGATGGGATGTCCCTCATCCCTAGATAACAGCAGTGGTATACAGTGTAATAATATGTTAACAGAGAAAAACAGGATAAACACATGTTTAATTAGATAGTTATATATGTATTACTGTATGTTAATACTTGCCTGTGCTATTACGTAATTACGATGCAAATGCTTTACCTGCTATTTTGTTGACAATGTTTTTGAAGGATTAATATATAGCCATCCCTACATTTATATCCATTTTTGGTATTTTTTACTTGTTTGCTCCCAGAACGTCTGTTATATCGTTTGTTTGTTTTGAATTAATAAAAAAATACAAATACAGTTCAGACAACTCAACTCGCCACACGTAATTTATAATACATAACATGACACGCATGCTTGTAAAACTGAACATTACACACACGTAGTTTGTACGACATAGCACAACACTTAAATGCACAAACCTTACACAATTTAAATGTTTATTATTTTTTAATTCTCGTGCAAAGCTGCACGAGGGTTATCTGTTTTAGCTGTCTCTAATTTAGCAGTGACAGAATAGAGGGAAAACAGCTAGTCATCACCACCCACCGCCAGCTCTCGAGCTACTCTTAAACGTTACTCCCCGCTGGTACAGCGGTGGTAAGTCTTCGGATTTACAAAGCTAAAATTATGGGTTCGATTCTCCTCGGTGGACTCAGCAGATAACCAGACGTCGTTTTGCTATATAAAAAACACACACACTATTTTACGAATCAATTGAGAGATTGACTGTCATATTTTGTAAAGCCCCACGCCTTAAAGGGGGAGTATGTTTGATGTAAGAGGAATTCGAAGCCACGACTATCAGATTGCGAGTCGAGTTCCTTAACCGCCTGACCAGGAAACACTGAACAGTACCATAAAGTTCAAATCACTCATTAAGTACCTATGTAACACTCCATTTTGATGAAAAATCCAAGCCACCTCTACAAAAGCAGTCGCACCGTCTGCCTGATACGGTTATTAGTTGTATACATGTAGACAAGCTGATAACGCTGTAATAGGAATGTATACATCGTCTTTCTCTTATCTAACCGCTAGTACTTTAAAAAACATTATAGTATATTGCCTATGTTTGCATATATAATTTCATATTTCTATGTCTATTTGTTTTTAATATGCGATACTGAGTTGTAGCTGATCTCCTAATTTGTTTAACACGCGGATCGAATTCTTGCATTCCAATATACGGGAAAGACTTTGGACTTGAGCGACCACTCTTAGCTTATGTTTGGTTGAAATAATATCTAAATTTTGAGGGCTAAAGTAAACATCAATTAATAAACTGTGCAGATTAAGAAATGTGATATTGTATTTCACAATTTGCTGATAAACACTTTAAGTAAATTATAGTAAACGAAACGGAAAGAAGAAGAGAAGTCATTCTTGGTGACAAACATATACAGTGTTACTGTAAATAAAACTCCTATTTTTAAAATAATTATATCACAAAAATTACTTGTTCTATAGAAACTAGCCTTCACTAAAAGAACATCGATTGATAAGGTTTAATCTGGTAAGTTTCAACCTGGTACAAATTCGTACAAAATTGTGATATACTATTTTTGTAAATCGTTTCACTTGTAAGCTAGCACTGTTTGGTTTTTTTCTCATTTTCTATCATTCACACGAGGCTGGTTATTTCAGTGAAACTCATGCCAGTGTGCTGGATATTTTGGGGACTCAATTGACATATCCAGTTTTTAAACACACTGCAACATGTCTGAACTCACGTGAATATAAAATTAATATTTCTCAATGTGCTTGTGATAACTCTAAGTTACAAGAAAAACTAGTTTTACTATATACAGATTTAATATGTAAAGTTTTATAACCACTTTTGTATATCAAAATTGCTTTCTTGAAGAAAGAGTTAAAAATATACGTTCTGGATTAAAACCATTTACTGAAGCATGAACTTTCAAACAACATAGTTGACGTAATATTAGCATATCTGGTATAAGATAATTTTTGTGTTAATTTCAATTACGTAAGTCTAATTTAAATAATAAGTTAGAGTGAACGAAAATAATTTGAATAATAAGTAGAGATAAAACGATAATTATTAACGGAAAATAGAAAAAAAGACAAGAATAAATCGTCGGGTAAAGGTACTTAAAACAAACATAAGTTGTTAGTAATGTATTGAAGGATCTCTTGTGACAATATAAATTGATATTTTGTTCCATTTTTAACACTCGATCTCAAACAAAAGTTGAACAGAATTATTTTTAAAGTATTATTTTAATAGTAAACCAGTTTTTTATTTGTCGAGATTCGTAACGAAAATGACAAAAAGTACATAACAATTAAAAAAAAAATACAAAACGTATAATAAACATACTGCACCCCCGTGGCACAGTGGTATGTCTATGAACTTACAACGCCAGAAACCGGGTTTGATACCTGTAGTTGACAGAGCACAGATAACCCATTGTGTAGCTTTGTGCTAAACATCCAAACAAACAATATCACACCCGTCCTAGATCAGGCGTAATGGCTAGTGTGTTATGACTGAGAATCCGAGGGTTGGTTCTCTGCCTCTTGCTGCAAAAAGGCAGTTAATACATTAGATTCGTGGGTGCACTGTAAGAGTGATGGTCAAGTCCAGCTATTTAGTCACAGAAGTTTATAGGTTCAAACGAATTGAAGTAAAAAACACGCATCGTGTTTAATATTTATAGTTGAAATAATGTTTGTCACTAGAAATGTCATCAAGTTGCACGTTATTATTTACAGAATATATATTTATGTCTGAACGATGCTAACAATTAAGTACTTATTTTTTACAACTGTTTGTAACACAAAATCTAAACTTATGTCTTACACTTGTTAAGTGTATACTCGCGGTTATGGTTTCACAACACATGTTTATTGTTTATAACCTTGAAATTACTCCTATGATGACATCTATTAAACATAACATTGCATTCTTCCACTGTTCAGATAACCTATTAAATACAACAATCTTCTATTTTTCTACTTTTGTCCTAACTTATTAAATAAATACAACACTTACGTTCTTCTACAAGTATGTGTATCTATTAAAGACAATAGTGCAATATGCTTCTACTAGTGTTGGTATCTATTAAATACTACACTGTTGTATTTATCTACTAGTGTTAGTATCTATTAAATACTACACTGTTGTATTTATCTACTAGTGTTGGTATCTATTAAATACTACACTGTTGTATTTATCTACTAGTGTTGGTATCTATTAAATACTACACTGTTGTATTTATCTACTAGTGTTGGTATCTATTAAACACAACACTGTTGTATTTATCTACTAGTGTTGGTATCTATTAAATACTACACTGTTGTATTTATCTACTAGCGTTGGTATCTATTAAATACTACACTGTCGTATTTATCTACTAGTGTTGGTATCTATTAAAAACTACACTGTTGTATTTATCTACTAGTGTTGGTATCTATTAAACACAACACTGTTGTATTTGTCTACTAGTGTTGGTATCTATTAAACACTTCGCTGTTGTATTTATCTACTAGTGTTGGTATCTATTAAACACTTCACTGTTGTATTTATCTACTAGTGTTGGTATCTGTTAAATACTACACTATTTATCTACTAGTGTTGGTATCTATTAAACACTACACTGTTGTATTTGTCTACTAGTGTTGGTATCTATTAAACACAACACTGTTGTATTTGTCTACTAGTGTTGGTATCTATTAAACACTTCACTGTTGTATTTATCTACTAGTGTTGGTATCTGTTAAATACTACACTGTTGTATTTGTCTACTAGTGTTGGTATCTATTAAACACAACACTGTTGTATTTATCTACTAGTGTTGGTATCTATTAAACACAACACTGTTGTATTTGTCTACTAGTGTTGGTATCTATTAAATACTACACTGTTGTATTTATCTACTAGTGTTGGTATCTATTAAATACTACACTGTTGTATTTATCTACTAGTGTTGGTATCTATTAAACACTACACTGTTGTATTTGTCTACTAGTGTTGGTATCTATTAAACACTTCACTGTTGTATTTATCTACTAGTGTTGGTATCTGTTAAATACTACACTGTTGTATTTATCTACTAGTGTTGGTATCTATTAAACACTACACTGTTGTATTTATCTACTAGTGTTGGTATCTATTAAATACTACACTGTTGTATTTATCTACTAGCGTTGGTATCTATTAAATACTACACTGTCGTATTTATCTACTAGTGTTGGTATCTATTAAAACCTACACTGTTGTATTTATCTACTAGTGTTGGTATCTATTAAACACAACACTGTTGTATTTGTCTACTAGTGTTGGTATCTATTAAACACTTCGCTGTTGTATTTATCTACTAGTGTTGGTATCTATTAAACACTTCACTGTTGTATTTATCTACTAGTGTTGGTATCTGTTAAATACTACACTGTTGTATTTATCTACTAGTGTTGGTATCTATTAAACACTACACTGTTGTATTTGTCTACTAGTGTTGGATCTATTAAACACTTCACTGTTGTATTTATCTACTAGTGTTGGTATCTATTAAACACTTCACTGTTGTATTTATCTACTAGTGTTGGTATCTGTTAAGTACTACACTGTTGTATTTATCTACTAGTGTTGGTATCTATTAAACACTACACTGTTGTATTTGTCTACTAGTGTTGGTATCTATTAAACACAACACTGTTGTATTTGTCTACTAGTGTTGGTATCTATTAAACACTCCACTGTTGTATTTATCTACTAGTGTTGGTATCTGTTAAATACTACACTGTTGTATTTGTCTACTAGTGTTGGTATCTATTAAACACAACACTGTTGTATTTATCTACTAGTGTTGGTATCTATTAAACACAACACTGTTGTATTTGTCTACTAGTGTTGGTATCTATTAAATACTACACTGTTGTATTTATCTACTAGTGTTGGTATCTATTAAATACTACACTGTTGTATTTATATACTAGTGTTGGTATCTATTAAACACTACACTGTTGTATTTGTCTACTAGTGTTGGTATCTATTAAACACTTCACTGTTGTATTTATCTACTAGTGTTGGTATCTGTTAAATACTACACTGTTGTATTTATCTACTAGTGTTGGTATCTATTAAATACTACACTGTTGTATTTATCTACTAGTGTTGGTATCTATTAAACACAACACTGTTGTATTTATCTACTAGTGTTGGTATCTATTAAATACTACACTGTTGTATTTATCTACTAGCGTTGGTATCTATTAAATACTACACTGTCGTATTTATCTACTAGTGTTGGTATCTATTAAAACCTACACTGTTGTATTTATCTACTAGTGTTGGTATCTATTAAACACAACACTGTTGTATTTGTCTACTAGTGTTGGTATCTATTAAACACTTCGCTGTTGTATTTATCTACTAGTGTTGGTATCTATTAAACACTTCACTGTTGTATTTATCTACTAGTGTTGGTATCTGTTAAATACTACACTGTTGTATTTATCTACTAGTGTTGGTATCTATTAAACACTACACTGTTGTATTTGTCTACTAGTGTTGGTATCTATTAAACACAACACTGTTGTATTTGTCTACTAGTGTTGGTATCTATTAAACACTTCACTGTTGTATTTATCTACTAGTGTTGGTATCTGTTAAATACTACACTGTTGTATTTGTCTACTAGTGTTGGTATCTATTAAACACTTCACTGTTGTATTTATCTATTAGTGTTGGTATCTATTAAACACAACACTGTTGTATTTGTCTACTAGTGTTGGTATCTATTAAATACTACACTGTTGTATTTATCTATTAGTGTTGGTATCTATTAAATACTACACTGTTGTATTTATCTACTAGTGTTGGTATCTATTAAACACTACACTGTTGTATTTGTCTACTAGTGTTGGTATCTATTAAACACTTCACTGTTGTATTTATCTACTAGTGTTGGTATCTGTTAAATACTACACTGTTGTATTTATCTACTAGTGTTGGTATCTATTAAACACTACACTGTTGTATTTGTTTACTAGTGTTGGATCTATTAAACACTTCACTGTTGTATTTGTCTACTAGTGTTGGTATATATTAAACACTTCACTGTTGTATTTATCTACTAGTGTTGGTATCTATTAAACACTTCACTGTTGTATTTATCTACTAGTGTTGGTATCTGTTAAATACTACACTGTTGTATTTATCTACTAGTGTTGGTATCTATTAAACACTACACTGTTGTATTTGTCTACTAGTGTTGGTATCTATTAAACACTTCACTGTTGTATTTATCTACTAGTGTTGGTATCTATTAACCACTTCACTGTTGTATTTATCTACTAGTGTTGGTATCTGTTAAGTACTACACTGTTGTATTTATCTACTAGTGTTGGTATCTATTAAACACTACACTGTTGTATTTGTCTACTAGTGTTGGTATCTGTTAAATACTACACTGTTGTATTTATCTACTAGTGTTGGTATCTATTAAACACTACACTGTTGTATTTGTTTACTAGTGTTGGATCTATTAAACACTTCACTGTTGTATTTGTCTACTAGTGTTGGTATATATTAAACACTTCACTGTTGTATTTATCTACTAGTGTTGGTATCTATTAAACACTTCACTGTTGTATTTATCTACTAGTGTTGGTATCTGTTAAATACTACACTGTTGTATTTATCTACTAGTGTTGGTATCTATTAAACACTACACTGTTGTATTTGTCTACTAGTGTTGGTATCTATTAAACACAACACTGTTGTATTTATCTACTAGTGTTGGTATCTATTAAACACAACACTGTTGTATTTGTCTACTAGTGTTGGTATCTATTAAATACTACGCTGTTGTATTTATCTACTAGTGTTGGTATCTATTAAATACTACACTATTGTATTTATCTACTAGTGTTGGTATCTATTAAACACTACACTGTTGTATTTGTCTACTAGTGTTGGTATCTATTAAACACTTCACTGTTGTATTTATCTACTAGTGTTGGTATCTGTTAAATACTACACTGTTGTATTTATCTACTAGTGTTGGTATCTGTTAAGTACTACACTGTTGTATTTATCTACTAGTGTTGGTATCTATTAAACACTACACTGTTGTATTTGTCTACTAGTGTTGGTATCTATTAAGCACAACACTGTTGTATTTATCTACTATAGTTGGTATTTATTAAACACTTCACTGTTGTATTTGTCTACTAGTGTTGGATCTATTAAACACTTCACTGTTGTATTTGTCTACTAGTGTTGGTATCTATTAAATACTACACTGTTGTATTTATCTACTAGTGTTGGTATCTATTAAACACTACACTGTTGTATTTGTCTACTAGTGTTGGTATCTATTAAACACTTCACTGTTGTATTTATCTACTAGTGTTGGTATCTATTAAATACTACACTGTTGTATTTATCTACTAGTGTTGGTATCTATTAAACACAACACTGTTGTATTTATCTACTAGTGTTGGTATCTATTAAATACTACACTGTTGTATTTATCTACTAGTGTTGGTATTATTAAATATTACACTGTTGTATTTATCTACTAGTGTTGGTATCTATTAAATACTACACTGTTGTATTTATCTACTAGTGTTGGTATCTATTAAACACTACACTGTTGTATTTGTCTACTAGTGTTGGTATCTATTAAATACTACACTGTTGTATTTATCTACTAGTGTTGGTATCTATTAAATACTACACTGTTGTATTTATCTACTAGTGTTGGTATCTATTAAATACTACACTGTTGTATTTATCTACTAGTGTTGGTATTATTAAATACTACAATGTTGTATTTATCTACTAGTGTTGGTATCTATTAAATACTACACTGTTGTATTTATCTACTATAGTTGGTATTTATTAAACACTTCACTGTTGTATTTGTCTACTAGTGTTGGATCTATTAAACACTTCACTGTTGTATTTGTCTACTAGTGTTGGTATCTATTAAATACTACACTGTTGTATTTATCTACTAGTGTTGGTATCTATTAAACACTACACTGTTGTATTTGTCTACTAGTGTTGGTATCTATTAAACACTTCACTGTTGTATTTATCTACTAGTGTTGGTATCTATTAAATACTACACTGTTGTATTTATCTACTAGTGTTGGTATCTATTAAACACAACACTGTTGTATTTATCTACTAGTGTTGGTATCTATTAAATACTACACTGTTGTATTTATCTACTAGTGTTGGTATTATTAAATATTACACTGTTGTATTTATCTACTAGTGTTGGTATCTATTAAATACTACACTGTTGTATTTATCTACTATAGTTGGTATTTATTAAACACTTCACTGTTGTATATTTCTACTATAGTGATAATCAACACTACTTCCTCTACAAATGTTTTTCCCTAATGTATTATTTTAATCTATACACTGTAGTTTCAGCAACAAGTTGCAGTAAAGAATAATTAAGTAATAAGATTTGTTTTGCCGATTTACGTAATCCCTTCCATCTGTCTGTTGCACTGTTTAGGATTATTTGCACTTGTTTAGTATTTTGTTCGCGACATAATTTATACAGTCTATTGGATGATTATTCCATCACTTTAACATATTAGAAGAAACACCACGAAGTTTTAGATCAGACATAAATAAGTAAGCTGGAAATACCATACAGTAAACCGCGAACACCGTTTTATGAGCAGTCTTTTGAGGAAGCCCGAATGGAAACGACCTTTTGTCATATAAAATGTCAGACGTAAAGCCACGAACCACTTTAGTGTTACTAGGACAACCAAAGAGTTTATCCTCTAACCTAGAAACGTTCTTATTCTAATACGAAAGGCTTTTAGTTAGTTTTAGAGTGGAATAGTAAATTTAGTAGAGCCATCTAGTGACAAAGAGAACAAACCAGAAATTATCTTTCAGATTTTTTTTTCCCCTTAGGCTTTCTATAACAAAATGTGACTATTGACTGTTACTGTTGTAAAGTGTAAAACTATTATGTTAATACTATGCATTATTTTCTTTTCTTATAAAACTCTAAAGTCACCAATATAAACTAACACAAAATACCTTGTACGTTTAAAGTGGAGTTCAAGGTTTTCACATGATTCACAGAGGCCCAAACGAACCGATCAACATCCTCTATTATCTAGAATAATTTCTTTAACTGTCACAAGGAGCGATCGTACAAAAAAAAAAACAACAACCTCCAAGTTTAAAATATTGCGCCCGACAATCGTTGAAGAGGGATTAACAGTCTTCGTAAAATCCTACTTGAAGATCCCAGTCATAACTTTCAACTCCTTTTGATCCCTGGTAGTCAGGTCTAAGCCATACATACACATACATATATCTATATGGACCGTTACTCCTACTTTAGATTACTTGAGTCTTCCTTTCAAGATAAGCTCCGCTAACTCCAAAAGTGTTGATGGAGCTCACGGAGTAACAGCTACATTAAAAATTGTGAACTAATATAGGAAAGTATTCCTTTCGTAGGTGTGTGTGTTTTTCTTATAGCAAAGCCACATCGGGGTATCTGCTGAGCCCATGGAGGGGAATCGAACCCCTGATTTTGCGTTCTAAATCCGTAGACATACCACTGTACTAGCGGCGGGCACCTCTTTCGTCGGAGGCTACGCCCTATAGATAAGAATATCACCAAGATACCCCCAAGTATGCCTGCCTAGTTTGGTCTCGCTAGCTTCAAAACTATTGCAGTAGTTTGCGGAGAAGCAACAAACATTTAACGTGGATTAATTAATGTGGAATGCTAAATGGTTCAAGCATCACGCGATTACTGTTTGTGTAGGAACTGAATTTATAAAATTAGACTTTTAATATTTCAAGTAATTTAAAACTTGAAGAGGAGTTGAGAAACTGAACTGAATCGTGTGATCCTCTTTCTCTGTAGATTATGTAAAATTTAAGTACGGTGGATACTTACATCATGTCTCGAGTATATGGATTAAATCCTCAGAACTGAGCACAGATAGTTCGTTATCTAGCTTTGTGCTTAATTCTAAACAAACAAAGAAATCATCAGAACTAAAGAGTAACCAACATCTGATTAGAAGTAACAAGATTGTTGGACTAATTTAAATAATCAATCAGTAATGAGATATTCTTTGCAGAAGCAAAACGTCAATAAGTTGATAATCATTGGGATACAATTTAGGATAAAATTTTCCTTATGATATCCATTAGAGGAAAATTTATAAAATTTAGACTTTAGTTTTATCCTGTTACCCCAATTATACAAGCCAAGCATGGCCAGGTGTTTAAGGCGCCCGACTCGTAATCTGGGTTCGTGGGTTCGAATCTCCGTTACACTTAACATGCTCGCCCTTTCAGCCCTGGGAGCGTTATAACGTGACGGTCATTCCCACTATTCGTTGGTAAAAGAGTAGTCCAAGAGTTGGCGGTGGATGATGATGACTAGCTGCTTTCCCTCTAGTCTCGCATTGTAAAGTTAGGGGCAGCTAGCACAGATAGCCCTCGTGTAGCTTTGCGCGAAATTTAAAAAATATCTGTAAATAAGATTTTATGTTACCGCCGTAATCAGACATAAACATAATGTGTATATTTAAGATTCTCGTTACAATGCGTGAATCATGTGAACAGAATTTCTGAAATTTAAACAGTGATTTCATTAAGAGCTCCATAAATTAGACAGGGTTCATTGAACTGAAACTTCCGTTTCGTTTTGTAGCAAGTTTCAGAATAAAATCAGTAGAATTTAGTTTCATTTCATTACGTGACGACACATATTTACATGCTGTATAGAATTGGGGTTTTAATAACATCACGTAATGACATACGGACATTTGTTTGTTTGTTTTTGAATTTCGCGCAAAGCCACTTGAGGGCTATCTACGCTAGCCGTCCCGAATTTAGCAGTGTAAGACTAGAGAGAAGGCAGCTAGTCATCACCATCCACCGCCAACTCTTGGGCTACTCTTTTACCAACGAATAGTGGGATTGTCAGTCACATTATAACGCCCCCACGGCTGAAAAGGCGAGCATGTTTGGCGCGACCGGGATGCGAACCCGCGACCCTCAGATTACGAGTCGCACGCCTTAACACGCTTGGCCATGCCGGGTCCCACATACGGATATAATATGTAGGCTTGAGATTTTATTACTAAATACATCTCAAGACTACCGTTTAAATAAAATTCGTAAAATTGAGACAATTTTAATGTGAGGTCGAAAATTGGATTGAAGTTCTAGAATTTAAACTTTTCTTCATTTCTGCACCCCCCCTCCAATCGCACCGTTGTATGTCTGCGAAATTACACTGGTAGAATTTGGGTTTCGATACCTGTGGTGGCCAGCGCACAGATAGCTCGTTATGTAACTGTGTGATAAATTACAAACAAGCAAATAAACAAGATTTCAATTTTGGCAAACATTTCAATAAGATCGAGAGTCTGATCCCATCACGTGACCTAATAATCATATAGAATTTGTGATGCTTAAATTTTAATTGTGTCACGTGATAACCAACATTGTTTTTGGTTTACTCTCAGAACTCTATTACTTTTTTACTCTTGAAGTGGAAAGAAAAATTCATAAAATGAAGCTATCTATATTCACTACACTATAAATGTTCCTTGTGTTAATTAATTGTTAACTAGATGGAAGTACAATTTAGGTTGTCATAATTTTATATGTGTCTTATGGTATTTCCTTTTTATAGCACTTTCTCTTAATCTTTTTAGATGCACCAGTAGATAATGTTCCTAAAATTCTTGTAACACACCGTACACCATCTTCGTTCACACTTGCTTGGGATGACTTCAAACTCCCAAACTACCAGGCAGGTTATATTGTGGAATACAGAATCAAGGAAGGGGTGGACGGAAAACCCGGAGAGTGGATACAAATTCAGGTACAGAGTGATAGGTTGGTTAAAATGTCTATACTAAGTCTATGTGGGTGAAAATGAAAACTTTAGAATTCGTGTTTAAAGAAACACATATGAGGCAATAAAATTTCCCAACCCTGTTTGTGGCTGTACAATTTAGAAGAACACGTCAAGTAGTTTCCAGACAAACCAATAATTATCGTATCCCTAAGAGATAGATGGGTACCAATGGAGCAGTACTGAAATAATTATAGGCTGTACAGTTGGCTTGTAGCACGTAATCCAAGCATGTTTTGCAGTCCAAACGAAATATATAGTGTGATGAAACTACAAGAGAGACAACGTATGTTCGTTTTCCGTATTATTAAGATACTCATTAAGGATTTGCCAGCAAAAGTGCACAGAAATAATTTTTAAACTAAACTTCACGTACTGTGTATACACAGAGGTCTAAACTAACCTTTAGTTAGTGTATCCTACAGCAGTAATTTAAACTAACATTTAGTTTGTGTTTCCTACAGCAGTAATTCAAACTAACCTTTAGTTAGTGTATCCTACAGCAGTAATTTAAACTAACATTTAGTTTGTGTTTCCTACAGCAGTAATTCAAACTAACCTTTAGTTAGTGTATCCTACAGCAGTAATTTAAACTAACATTTAGTTTGTGTTTCCTACAGCAGTAATTTAAAATAACCTTTAGTTACTGTATCCTACAGCAGAAATTCAAACTAACCTTTAGTTACTGTATCCTACAGCAGTAATTCAAACTAACCTTTAGTTACTGTATCCTACAGCAGTAATTCAAACTAACCTTTAGTTACTGTATCCTACAGCAGTAATTCAAACTAACCTTCAGTTACTGTATCCTACAGCAGTAATTTAAACTAACTTTTAGTTAGTGTACCTTACAGCAGTAATTTAAACTAACTTTTAGTTAGTGTATCCTACAGCAGTAATTTAAACTAACCTTTAATTTGTGTTTCCTACAGCAGTAATTTAAAATAACCTTTAGTTACTGTATCCTACAGCAGAAATTCAAACTAACCTTTAGTTACTGTATCCTACAGCAGTAATTCAAACTAACCTTTAGTTACTGTATCCTACAGCAGTAATTCAAACTAACCTTCAGTTACTGTATCCTACAGCAGTAATTTAAACTAACTTTTAGTTAGTGTACCTTACAGCAGTAATTTAAACTAACTTTTAGTTAGTGTATCCTACAGCAGTAATTTAAACTAACCTTTAGTTTGTGTTTCCTACAGCAGTAATTTAAAATAACCTTTAGTTACTGTATCCTACAGCAGAAATTCAAACTAACCTTTAGTTACTGTATCCTACAGCAGTAATTCAAACTAACCTTTAGTTACTGTATCCTACAGCAGTAATTCAAACTAACCTTTAGTTACTGTATCCTACAGCAGTAATTCAAACTAACCTTTAGTTACTGTATCCTACAGCAGTAATTTAAACTAACTTTTAGTTAGTGTACCTTACAGCAGTAATTTAAACTAACTTTTAGTTAGTGTATCCTACAGCAGTAATTTAAACTAACTTTTAGTTAGTGTATCTTACAGCAGTAATTTAAACTAACCTTTAGCTAGTGTATCTTATTGCGTATATTATATGTCAAGCCATCCCATATTTAATGTTCGAAAATTTAATACAGAAAGTGCATCATCATTTCTGTCTTTATAGAAGGCTTAAATGGCTAAAATATGTAGTAGGACGTGTATACAAATGTTCAGACAAATAAAAAAAAGTAACCCAACTCTACTTTTCAGATCATTAATCAAATAAACCCTTATCAAGATGGATGTGTCTGAGGATCACATTAGACATATAATGTTTTATGAGTTTAAGAAAGGCAATAGTGCAGCAGAAACTACATGAAACATTCAAGGTGTTTATGGTGCGGAGTCTCTCAATGAAAGAAAATGTTGAAGGTGGTTTCAGAAGTTCAGATCAGGTGACTATAACTTAAGTGATGCGCTATTTTCAGGTCGTCCTGTTGAGTTTAGTAATGACTTGCTGCTGGTTGCACTTGATGAAGATTGTGCTGTAACAGTTGAAGAACTAACACAGAAGCTTAATTCAACCCATTCAACAGTTCAGCGTCATTTGTAACAGCTTTGAAAAGTGTCAAAACTTGGAAAATTGGTCCACCATGATATGACACAAGCCAACCTTAGAGCAAGAGTGGACATTTGCACTTCTCTGCACTCTTGTGAACGTAACTTACTCTTTTTGGACAGGTTAGTGACTGGAGATGAAAAATGGATATTTTATAAAAATATTAAGCGCAGCAGACAATGGCTCAATGCAGGTACACTGGCTAAAGCAAAGCCCAAAACGGACCTCCACCCTAGAAAAGTCTTGTTAAGCGTTTGGTGGGATATTGTTGGTGTGATCGATTTTGAGTTGCTGCCACTCAGTATAACGATGACATCAGACTTCTATTGGCAACAATTAGAGCACTTGAATGTTGCACTGAAAGAAAAGAGGCCTGCTTTGATGAATCGTAAAGGTGTTGTGTTACACCAGGATAATGCACAGCCCTATACAGCAATGACCACATCTGCAAAGATTTAAAAGCCAGACTGGGAAAACTTCCACATCCTTCTTATTTTCCAGACCTTGTCCCATTTGATTATGATCTATTCCGAAGTTTGCAGAGCCACCTTAATGGAAAAGAGCTTGGAACACATGAAGACGTCAAAACTACCCTCTCTACATTATTTTTCTTCAAACTCCAATAATTTTATAGAAGTGGCATTCAGAAACTCGTGAATCCTTTGCAGGAAGTAATTAATAATAATGGAACCCTTTTGTGAACCTAAGATCGGACATTGCTTAAGGGATGACCTGATAATTAACTTCCGATCCGCATGAGCTACGTACTTATAACGAAACTAAAGATTAACCTGGCAATCAGACAGCTAATTAACTATAACTTTCTAACCCTCTCTACCTATAGGGCAGACATGACCAGGTGGTTGGTGCATTCGACTCGTAATCTGAGAGTCGTGAACCTGAGAACGTCATGGGTTGAAGGAAATAAATAAATAAAAAAAGACACTTGGATTAATTCGGAATGTCTGCTTTTATTTTAGGAATATCTTCATTTCGATAGAGAAGGGTTTGTTAGGAATATCTGATTATACTAAGTTTCCAGGTTTGAATAAGTAACTCAAACTTTGAATTGTTAGGAATATTTATTTTTATTAGGAAATGGTCCGAGAATGAGATAACTAAAATACGGTGTTAGTTTATTTGTAATGTCTATTTTTTAAATTAAAATACATTGTTACTGGACGATACATTTTCTTTAAAACTGTCGGTCCGGTATGGCCAGGTGGTTAAGGCATTCGACCGTAATCTGAGGGTCGCGGGTTCTAGTCTTCCTCACAGAAAACATGCTTGTTCTTTCAGCCGTGAGAGCGTTATAATGTGACGGTCAATCCCACTATTCGTTGAAAAAAGAGTAGACAAAAAAATGGCGGTGGCTGGTGATGACTAGCTGCCTTCCCTCTAGTTTTATACTGCTAAATTAGGTACGGCTAACGCAGGTAGCCCTCGAGTAGCTTTGCGCGAAATTCAAATCAAACCAAACCAATTTATTAAAACTATTGAATACATATTATACGGGAACATTTTGTTTAACCTAATATCCGTATGTTTATGATGTTCTTTGAACCTACTGGAAGATGAAACAACAGACATGTAAATATCACTAACGTGTCTTTGATTTTCATTAAACAAAAATACGATTAAGAATTATCGTAATTTCTTAACATTTCGGTTTTCTTTCATTTCTTCAACTTATAAATGTATTCGTTAGCTCTTAGGAAATCTGTAAAAAGGTATCAATCGAGTTTAGCTCGAAGTTTTATTGTGTCCTCATTATGTAAGGTAGAGGAAGGATTACAGCTTTACATGTACCTACTAAGGATACATTTTAACTGTTACAATTCTACTTCACGTGATAATCACTTCACGTGGGTTGAATGTAAGGAGTGGCAAGTGAACTAGTTAGGCCTTGTAGTCTTCACCTAAGTGATCTGGGGGGAAAGAGTAGTTGTTTTTTTCCTTCCAAGGGTAATCTTATTATGAAGGCCATTAATATAATAATATTATAAAAGTTATATAGTTTACGGATGCACACGTATACAATAGCAAATAAACAACTGTTTTTGTTGGTTTTTTTACAGTTTTTCACTTTTAACATTTTGTAGTTTATATTTAGCAAAAGAATTAAAGAACTGTCAGTGTTTTCAACCTTGAGTTATTATTTCTACATAATTAAACTCCCTGTTATGTCATTGTGTAGGGCACCAATTTTCCCTTGTTGTCAATTTCTCGACTGCGTCCTCAGACGGCGTATCAAGCCCGAGTATCTGTGTGGGAAGACGAAAAGATAGGTACTTCCTCAGAAGTCGTTACAGTATTTACTGAAGGTCGGTATTTTTTATTCATTCAAGTGCTCATCTGTTTATTTAAAGAAGCATTATATGAATTATTTTTTTGTGAATTGTAAAGGCTTGTTAATAACAAAATTAAATGTATATACATTTTCGAATTGTTGTGGTGAAGGAGTTATGCGACTGTTTTTGTTCATATCTTGTATTAATCAAACATATGTTTTAAATACATTTTAACCGTTACAGTAAACGTAACTTAAAAATTGATAGTTGTATTTATTTCTTTAGCAAAACGAGATTTAAAATATATATATAATACACTTTGAGTGTATAATAAACAGGAACTTTACTTTTAAACAGTTTTTTATTTATAAGCTAATAGTATTCTGACTTGGGACTCGTAGTAAAAGAACCCGGCTGCGAAATTAGTAATTTTTTTTTTTTTTAACTAAGAAAGATTCACATTTCTGGACGCACGTGACTGAAATGTTCAAACATTTACAGAACGTGCTTTCCAGTCTCTGAAAAATAAATCATAATTTCTCCTGAAATCCTGTGAGAGATGAAATAGTTACAAAAGATTTTTTGTTTTGAATTTTTTTGTGAGAAATACTAAAACTTTGAAACATTTTTTTATCAAGACTTATAAGATTCATTGAAAAGAATCGATTTATGATAATTCAAGATGCGTAACAATTTTTGCTTTTTTCTAATAGCTGTTGGTTAGTTAGTTATTTTAGTGTATATTACTAACTTGTAACCAGCAAGCTGTTGGTTAGTTAGTTATTTTAGTGTATATGTAATACGTCACCATGTTCAAGTCTCGATTTAAACCACTTATAATCCTTAATAAGAGTTCTTGTCGTAACTAAATTACTACTTGGTAGTATTTTGGGATACTGGCTCAGCAAACGTGTGTTGATCAACTACTTAAAGAGAATTTGGAAATGACTACTTGATTAATGGGTAACATTTAAATGGTAGCAGCTGTAATCAAATCATGATTAGGGTAAAATATTTTGGCCATTTCAGTTTACATATATTACTCTTCGTTTTTTGTCCGACCGTACGGAGTTAAGAGAGAACTGTGGTTTGAATAATCAGTGATGTCGAGAAACCCACTTGTTGAGAAATTTATATGCAAAAACGGCTCGTTTGGGTTGAGAAAATATTTTACATAGAAGAGCGAACAACGTTTCGACCTTCTTCGGTCATCGTCAGGTTGTGAATCTAACACCGCCCTCTACATTCCGACACTCAGTTACACAACCCCTTTCAAACATGTGGTCAGCTTCCGGTCAGTTACCTCTTTCTTTGTGAACCTGACGATGACCGAAGAAGGTCGAAACGTTGTTCGCTCTTCTATGTAAAATATTTTCTCAACCCAAACGAGCCGTTTTTGCATATAAAGGGAGTACTTATTTGAAACATAACAATAACTAAA
This sequence comes from Tachypleus tridentatus, assembly GCF_004210375.1. Classification (NCBI taxonomy): domain Eukaryota; kingdom Metazoa; phylum Arthropoda; class Merostomata; order Xiphosura; family Limulidae; genus Tachypleus; species Tachypleus tridentatus. The sequence continues at coordinate 20,971,659 of NC_134830.1, forward strand.
ACAGCCTTATAAAAGTAAGTTCCTTCACAATATAACAATGACTAAAACAACTAGATTTTACAGACAACCCTATTATTCACAAAGCAGTTATTTACAATATAACAATGACTAAAACAACTACATAGAAAAAAGGGGGTAAACCTACTTAATTATAATAAAATAAATAAAATTATATATTTAAAATCTAATACCGCCCTCTACGTTCCGACACTCAGTTACACAACCCCTTTCAAACATGTGGTCAGCTTCCGGTCAGTTACCTCTTTCTTTGTGAACCTGACGATGACCGAAGAAGGTCGAAACGTTGTTCTCTCTTCTATGTAAAATATTTTCTCAACCCAAACGAGCCGTTTTTGCATATAAATGTGGTTTGAATAACTGAATAAACAATATTGTATATTACGTATTATGATTTATTTTGGACGAGTCTCCAATTTATTATGTAACGTATGTTAACGTATTACTATTTCAAATAACCGGAACTTTGAATTTAGTACTTAATTAAATGTTAATATGTGTCACATATGTGGTATTTACCAACAAGACTGATACACACAATTTTCTCTGTTGACACAAATACATCTTAATACGCAAACAAACAAAAATAATACAATTTATAATAATGATTATTACTAATCTCAATACAAATGATGGTTTATATACACGAGGTATTATAAAGTTACAAACAATACTGATTCATATATCTCACTTAGAACTGAATATTTTACCAACGATCTGGGTTCACGACGAACAAATTAATTCTAAGTTAATATTGTCATAACTTGCTTAAGCAAGCTAGCTTGAGGGGACTCACACCGCTGACTTCCTGGCGATAACAATTAATGTCGTAGTAGAAATACTAGCTTCCGAAGTAATTCACTGAAGTTGAACAGTATAATATTTTAAATATATAAACGTTCCTGGTCAAATTCTGTAGTTTTTCGATTGATAGATGTTAATCACAATTCTAGCTTCCTCGGCCTATAGCACACTGACTGTAGCTATCCAATAATAATAATCCCTTGTTTGACGCGTTGCTTTTATACAAGTCACGAGAGTTTTTTTCAAAAGTTCACTTGGCAAAAATACTGTCAATCATTGATATTACATACACACCAAGTTAATTGTTAATTTTTACTTTCGAGAACCTTCTATAAATTCCGAAAACAGGCGGGACGTGTGCAATACATAACTAACAATTTTTATCAGAGGCAAAAAAAAAAACTACACAGAAACAAGCGTAGGTATTATAATAAACATCTAACGGTAAATCTGTTACATGTGTTAAAAATATAAACATAAAGAAGAACACTCTTTTTGGAACTTTAGATGGTTGTGTGGAAAATAACCAAACCGTCAAGGTAGGACAAGAATATTTCAAAGGTTGTGAACAACGTTGTTTATGTAAAGGAAACAACACAGATGACTGTCAGGATAGGTGTGGCGCACCTTTCATATCAATAGATGAGGCTAAGAAGAAAAATTCATCATGTCTCCTGAACCCCTCACCAGATGACTCCTGCTGTGTCAAGGTCACGTGTACCCATGAATTAACAGACATTGTTGAGCCTTCTGGTAGGTTTTAATTTTGGATTCATGTGGCTATTGTAAATGATAAGTTAGAGTTGGAGGCAATATTTCGTTTTAAAATATGCGCGAAATGTATGTAGTAAAAGCAATCAATCTTGTTCTGGAACAAATTTGGATTTGAGAAGTAAGCCTAAAGTTACTTTATTTTCGAAATAGGTAAGTTATAATGTGCAGAAAAATGAACTAGTTTTATTTGTTAACTGGCCTGAACAACTGAAGAAAATGATAAAACTATTCACACACATTACATGAGTAAACTTAAATGGCGATAAACGTACTGGTGTAAATTAATTGTTTGTTTGTTTGTTTTGAATTTCGCGCAAAGTTACTCGAGGGCTATCTGCGCTAGCCGTCTCTAATTTAGCAGTGTAAGACTAGAGGGAAGGCAGCTAGTCATCACCACCCACCGCCAACTCTTGGGCTACTCTTATACCAACGAATAGTTGGATTGACCGTCACATTATAACGCCCCCACAGCTGAAAGGACGAGCATGTTTGGTGCGACCAGGATTCGAACCCGAGACCCTAGGATTACGAGTCGAACGTCTTAACACGCTTGGTCATGCCGGACCGTAAATTAATTAAAAAGTAATTATATATATATTCTGTATATGCGTTTTTACCTACATAAGTTTGTATAGTTTGCATTTCGTGCGCAGTTATAATGTCTAGCTAGTCAACCAACAAATATTGTCTCCCGTTGGGGCAGCGGTAAGTCTTTGGACTTACAACGCTAAAATCAGAGGTTCGATTCATCTCGGTGGATACAGTAGATAGCCCGATATGGCTTTGCTATGAGAAAAACACACACACACCCGACAAATCTCAGGCTACTCTTTGACCGTAACATTATAACATCCCCAATGCTGAAGGGGCAAGTGTGCTCGGTAACGGGGATTCATGCTCACGATCTGTAGTTTCCATCTCTGTAATAATCTTTTTTATGACTAATCCCATCGTATTTAGTATAATGATAAATGTTATTGGTCGTTTGTTTTTAAAGTTCGCGCAAAGCTACCTGAGGACTATCTGCGCTAGCCGTCCTTAATTTAACAGTGTAAGACTAGAAAGAAGGCAGCTAGTCATCACCACCCATCGCCAACTCTTGGGATACTCCTTTACCAACGAATAGTGGGATTGATCGTCACATTATCACGCCCCCACTGCTTGAAGGGCGAGCATATTTGGTGCGACGGAGATTTGAACCCGCGACCCTATGATTACGAGTCGAGCGCCTTAACCACCAGGCCATGCCGGGGCTATTGGTCACTTTCTGACAAAATTATTCGAGATTGTCTTTTCGTTTTTTTTTTGCGTATGGAATTTGTGACTACACAAGTTTTCTAGCCATGTTCTTTTTATGCATACGTTATAGCGTGAAGTAGAGTTTTTATTGTTACTGATATATATAAATATGTATAATGAACTTGCCTTTTTTTCCTTGAAAATTAAAATTTCGGAAAACAAATTATGAACCACAATGTTTATATAGAGCTGATTAAAAACTTATAACAAAGGTTACGCAAAACCCTTACAAATGTATCTATAAGGTTCTGTAACAGTGTTGGCATCCTTTAAAGTATTTCTTGCAACACTCTGTAAAAGATATTGTCTTGTGATGAAGTGTTTTCAAAGCGTATTCAGTAAACTTGAAACTCCGAATGGAACATAGAGTTTCAATAACACTTCATATTAGACACTGTTCTGGGCTGTCATCTTCACCTCACTCCAAGTCATTCTTATCATCCTCACCAATTAATCTTCTTCAAATCTTTTTTTACGAACGGCCCACTTTTATTTCATTCCACCCTGCGAGTTTTACTCGAGAGCTTGTATGATGGTGTTCTCCGCTGGTTTTCTGAGGGTATTACTGATTTGTTCTTTGTCACAGGTAACTGTTACTAATATTTTCTAGCCAACTAATTTGCAAGATGTTCCGTGGACACCTGTTGATGAAAATGTAAAGTTTATTAAATTTGATCGCATTTATTATTTCAATGTTTTCAGACCAAGAATGACTTTGCATTGCTATTAAATATCCCGAGTTTATTTCTCATCGAGAGAAAAAAGAACCTTCGAATTCCAAACTAGTTTTAGTGTTAAATGCATGGCCAACCTTAAATATTCGTGTGCTTATGTCTTCATCTTTGCCTCCAATGATAGACACAGAAAATGGATTTTTCCACTTCTTTTAGGTAATTCCAATTAAGCATGATGTCATGTTCCTGCTTATCGTCGACCATCATTATTCACGTTTTACCTATGTTCACCACAAGTCCTGTAATTGCTACTTTAGTGAATAGCCTATCTATTTTTGGTTACATGTGTTTCCTATTATGTTACATGAGACATGCTATCTGCGAAGTCAAGGTGTTAAAAGAGCTAAATGAATGACCACTGATTCATTTATCACCAACAAGAAAACAACTGGTGATAGCAAGTAACCTCTTTTCATTTCATTTTGGATTTGAAAGGCCTCACTTAGTTATTACTTATGAATAACCTAGCAGGTTAGGCCTTCGAACAGCTACTGAATGAGCTTACAAAGCACTAATAGTGTTTGTTTGTAATGCTAATATTGTAGTATTTGCTAAATGACCTCTGGATCTACACTGTAGAAAGATGTTTCAAAGTCCACAAGGTACACATACAAGGGTGAGCTCCATTTATCTGACTACTCAATGATCTGCAGTGTAGGTATTTGAACAAACATGTGTTAAAGTTTGGTTAATAAACACAGCTATATAAAATTATTTCATGCAGTGTGAGGGAAGATCACACAGAATATTCTAAAATCAATTACAAAGGCTATAAAAGAAGTGAATTTACTAATAGCTGGTGAGATATTTAAATACATTTAAACTATATTGATCATTATATTTCGTTATTTATATTCATCTATTGATCTCAAATCTACAGTTGAAAGAAAACGTGATTTTGATTTATGTCATTCATCTAAGTTAAGTTCAAATAGCATCGAGAAATACAGATGTTTTCAAAACGAAAAGAAAAAGTGAATTTAATATTGTTATAAAACAAATTATTTAATACAAGAATCAAGAAGTCTATTAAACGTTGCTAGAAGTTCTGATAAAAACATTTTTTTTCAGGCAACTTGAAATATCCATAATCAAAGTTAATTAGAATCATTATCCATTTACGAACCTACATTTACCTAATGTTTGTTTGTATTTTTTTTCATTATTTGGGTGTGTGTGTGTGTGTTTTCTAATAGCAAAGCCAAGTCGGGCTATCTGCCGAGTCCACCGAGGGGAATCAAACCCCTCATTTAGCGTTGTAAATTCGTAGACATACCCCTGTACTAGCGAGGGGCTAGAATGTATAAACGTGTGTGTTTCTTTTAGCAAAGCCACGTCGGGCTATCTGCTGAGTCCACCAAGGGGAATCGAACCCCTGCTTTTAGCGTTGTAAATCCGTAGAGTTATCCACTATACCAGCGGGTGACAAATTGTTGGGTAAAATTAAATTTCTATTCTAACTACAGGAAACACGTAATTCATTTTGACTAAAGCAATTGTACGTTGAATTGATAACTGAATATTCTACAACCGTTAACTTTGGACAATTAGCCAGATGTAACTAGTAGTATTAAATTAATGAAGGTAGTTTTATATATACATAGGGTGGACAAAACAATGCGCCCCTCAAAATGTTGTTTATTTGTTATAGCTTTCATTAAACAACAGAAAAAATATGTAAAACGAAATGTGTTCAAATATGGTCTTAAATCCTAATTATAACACTGGTTCTCATAAATACCTGAAATGTTCATGATTTTAGTTACATTTTCTCATAAAAATTGTTGTATACCTCCTGTAGTTTCTTAAGTTTTATTATTCCAATTAGCCTTCAAAACAATCACGCAAGTTTCTCTGCAATTGCCCCCCCCAGTGGCTCAGCGGTATGTCCGCGGACTTACAACGCTAAAAACCGAGTTTCGATACATGTGGTGGGCAGAGCACAGATAGCCCATTGCGTAGCTTTGTGCCGAATACAAAACAACAACGTATCTGTAATTGTGTAATCTTTAAAAGATATTTTATAAATAAGAGAATTGATGTTATATACTTGCCAGGTCAGTGATCTGATATTAACCCCATTGAAAATTCATAAGCTGAGTTAAATCGATTAACAAAAAATCGCAAGTCAAACACGGAAGATAAACTTAAAGTACTCAAAGAAGGATGGTAGTCAAACAGGTCACTGCAGGCCTAAACTCCAAGGAAACAGCGACTAAAGATTAGCTTGTGAAACTGGTTTGTGTTGTTTCGAGTTTCATTTTTATGTTGGATTATTCATAGAAACACAGTTTGATAATTGTGTAGTGATATATGGAGTTAAAAAGATCTGAGAAACTACAGCAGATGAACAACTCTTTTTATGAAAAATGTAATTAAATGTTGAAATGTTCAGATGTTAAAATTAGGATTTAGGATCGTATTTGAACAGATCTTCTCGAGTGCGTTCGGGTACATATTTTTTCTTATCTAATCAACAATATAAAAAATTAACAGCATTTTCAAGGGGTTCACTATTTTATTGTCTTCCCTCTATAGGTGTGTATTTCCTTACGTAATACAATTTAATTTTTCAATACCTTTCTTTTGTTATTTGCAATCGTTTTTCATTTTTACATTACTTGTCTAGCATCAGAAGGAAGTCTCGAGGACGAAGCACTGATTACAGATAGAACAGATAATGACACCATGATGGGTGACCAGTATACTCTGTCTGCTAAAGAATACGAAGAAGCAAAACAAGACGAGAATCCCCAACCAACCAATCATCGACAGACATAACATTTACTCCGAAGTTCGCTGCCGAAACTGATGGAGAGACAGTGAGCACAACAGTTTCACCTTTCTTAGGAAACGACAGTGGTGCATTGGATACCGATAACGAAACGAGCGATATGCCACTGGTGACACCTGATGAGGCTACGAGCGAGATGAATTCAACATCAGTATTAAGTAAGAATGTCTACAAATTGGGTCAACATTAACTGGTCATCATGTCAATGTCATCGGTTCTACTCAAGAATAATATACAACTTGAAGGGTTGTGTGTAATATAAGTGCACGATGTATGAAATGTATATGCAGTGTTTAGCACTGATCCATACTGTATATTATATGTTCTTATGCATTGCGAATAGTCCCAATAGTCCCACAAAGAATGGAAGTTTTGTCTTAATTTAAATAGATTTCAGATATCACGTGACTCATGTTACGTAACGACAAATATGTGCGTGTATATATATATATATATATATATTTGCATTTCAGTTTGTTTCACATATTAACTGTACTAATAAAAATCCATGCTCATAGGTAAACATCCTGCTCTATTACATAGTATGTAATATACATAAAACTGTGAAACTTCTTTCGTCAAACAAACTATCTAAACGTTATGTGAAATGAGTTAAAAATCTAAGCTTAAATGTTTGCCGTATGTGAGAGAGAACAGTCGTTTTATCAAATTTTAAACTTTCCAGAACCACACAAGATATTTTAACAAAACTAATTATCGTAAAGTGAGAGTTAGTCGATTTATTATGCATGAAAATATCCTATAGCTTACTACTTCGTTAAAACTCTAGATTCCACGACCGTAGATAAGTGTCAGTTTAAGAACCCGGCATACGAAAGTACAGATTATATTCTATTTTGGCAGAAGTTAAATTTACACGTTCGTTAAATGAACGCGAATTAGTGATGGGCCAAACATACATACACACACAAAATAACGCACTATGTCTTATTTTGCCAGAACTGAAAGTTCCACGTCTGTTAGACGGCTGTCAATTTAAGAATCACACATACGAAATCGGTGAAAAGTTCCATGACGGTTGTGAAGCCTTTTGTCATTGTGAAGATGTTGGAAGGATCTCGTGTCTACCACGTTGCTCCCTACAAGACACGAGTGGACACACGTGTAAACAAGTTCCTGATCCAAATGACCCTTGTTGTTACATTGTAGAGTGTACACCATCAGAAATACATTCTATAGATGTAAAAGGTAAATTTAGATATTTTTTGAACATTTTTGTATCACATCGTTAATTCGAGCCATAACTATGATTTATATTGTTATTTGTATTAAGGCACATCGTATCTATGATGTTAAACGTAATTTATTATTTCACTCTACTCATGTTTCATATAGAACGTAGTTTAAGTTATTCCCCTCCGATGTCTGATTAGAGCTTAGTTTATTACTTAACTTCATTTGTAAGTCTAGTGTCGAAAGTAGTTTACATTTTTACTTCCATTATATAGCGCGAATATTAATGTTTTACTCGTACAGTTGACCAAGTACATATTACTACTCTACTTGTGTATTTTCTACCCGCACACTTAACCGAATATATATTACTACTATACTTGTGTATTTTCTACCCGCACAGTTAACCAAATATATATTACTACTCTACTTGTGTATTTTCTACCCGTACAGTTAACCGAATATGTATTACTACTCTACTTGTGTATTTTCTACCCGTACAGTTAACCAAATATATATTACTACTCTACTTGTGTATTTTCTACCTGTACAGTTAACCGAGTATATATTACTACTCTACTTGTGTATTTTTTACTCGTACAGTTAACCGAATGTATATTACTACTCTACTTGTGTATTTTCTACCCGTACAGTTAACCAAATATATATTACTACTCTACTTGTGTATTTTCTACCCGTACAGTTAACCAAATATATATTACTACTCTACTTGTGTATTTTCTACCTGTACAGTTAACCGAGTATATATTACTACTCTACTTGTGTATTTTTTACTCGTACAGTTGACCAAGTACATATTACTACTCGTGTATTTTCTACCCGTACAGTTAACTGAATGTATTTTACTACTATACTTGTGTATTTTCTACCCGTACAGTTGACCAAGTACATATTACTACTCTACTTGTGTATTTTCTACCCGCACACTTAACCGAATATATATTACTACTATACTTGTGTATTTTCTACCCGTACAGTTAACCGAATATGTATTACTACTCTACTTGTGTATTTTCTACCCGTACAGTTAACCGAGTATATATTACTACTCTACTTGTGTATTTTCTACCTGTACAGTTAACCGAATGTATATTACTACTCTACTTGTGTATTTTCTACCCGTACAGTTAACCAAATATATATTACTACTCTACTTGTGTATTTTCTACCCGTACAGTTAACCAAATATATATTACTACTCTACTTGTGTATATTCTACCCGTACAGTTAACCGAATATATATTACTACTCTACTTGTGTATTTTCTACCCGTACAGTTAACCAAATATATATTACTACTCTACTTGTGTATTTTCTACCTGTACAGTTAACCGAGTATATATTACTACTCTACTTGTGTATTTTTTACTCGTACAGTTAACCGAATGTATATTACTACTCTACTTGTGTATTTTCTACCCGTACAGTTAACCAAATATATATTACTACTCTACTTGTGTATTTTCTACCCGTACAGTTAACCGAATATATATTACTACTCTACTTGTGTATTTTCTACCCGTACAGTTAACCAAATATATATTACTACTCTACTTGTGTATTTTTTACTCGTACAGTTAACCGAATGTATATTACTACTCTATTTGTGTATTTTTTTACTCGTACAGTTAACCGAATATATATTACTACTCTATTTGTGTATTTTTTTACTCGTACAGTTAACCGAATATGTATTACTACTCTATTTGTGTATTTTTTTACTCGTACAGTTAACCGAATATATATTACTACTCTATTTGTGTATTTTTTACTCGTACAGTTAACCGAATATGTATTATTACTCTATTTGTGTTTTTCATCTATATTAGATCTCATATATTTAAGTTGATATTACCAGTTTTCTATGCATCATTTCGAAAATTAAAATTTCTTTTAGATATCCAAGTCATTTCTGGTTATTTCTTGTTGCTCTAAAATATATATACATTTATTTCTCATGTAGCTTTACCAATTGAAATCAAATCTGTTGAGCCTATGAATGCAACAACTGCCCGAGTTAGTTTTCTGATGTTGTCACATGATGACAAACCTCTGGAATCAAAGGTTCAGCTCTGGACAGCCCAAGTTCCTGAATCCAATGATAGTGCCCTCAATTGGACAAAGAGAATATACGATATGAATGACACGCTTGCTACGGGACCCTATACGTATAATATAAACGTATCTTCTCTGATACCAAATACTGAATATTACCTTAAAGTAATGAAAGTTCCAGTGGAAGGTTTAACCCAACAGGATTCAGGCGATGCTCTGTTTAGCAATACTGTTACAGTGAAAACGTATCCCTTAGGTAGTATTGGAATACATATGTATATACAGAATATTAAAATCAGTAGTTAAGTAAAATAAAACAAAATCAAAAGAAAGGACTGCGTTAAAAACAACAAATCCAAGATATCTGACAATTAACAATTTCTAATAAATAAAAACAAAAATCCAAAACGTTATGCACATTAAAATGAACCTCAGAGTACATGCTATAATGTGGGATATAAAATGTACCCTAGGTTTTGGAGGTGAATGTAAATAGGACCCAACTTGCGGTGGGGATACACCGTCTATCAGTCTTAATCTCCATTCGCCAATCTCACTACTCTACAAAGTAAAGAATAAAAAAATGAAGTAGTAATAATAAGGTACTACCACCTAGGAGTAAGTAAGATAAATTTACCTCCTGGAAGTTGGTATTCCAGCCCCCATTGCGGTGGTAAATCACTAATTAGTAGACAAGTAAGCAAGTTATACTAGTATATAAAGTGCGCCAATCAGTTATCTAAACTAACTAGATATCTCCTAACCACCACCCATTAACTCCATTGTAACTACCAATTTTCAGACTTTAAACAAACCTTTATATGCGATAAGGTGTTAATCCGCATAAAAAAGTGCCACATTGTTTAAGTTACCCTATTAACAACTAAAAATACTTGTCAGAACCTTTGAGTAAAATGTTCTTGACTTATATTTCTTTATAGTTATTTAACACATTCTTATATTTATCACGGAATATTTTAATAATTTACAGTTTATTTATTAAACTCATTAACTATTAATTTTTGCATCAATATTTCAACAAATGTGGATGCACTTTTGATTTGTGCAGCGTGTTTTATTTTTGTTTGGGTTTGTTTCTGTTTATTAGAAATTACATGTGTGTGTGTGTAATAAATACTATCCACCAAACATCTTCATGGCTTTCCAATGACAGAGAAATCACTGTCCTAATACGGTGCAAGACCTTTGACATAAATAAATCATGTTTTTTTTTTACAAGACATGCTCTCAACGAGAATATGACAAGTGAATGGTGTTAGTTTGTAAAGGTTTGTTTAATTGGAATATATTGGTTTAACTTTTGAAATTAACTGTCACCAGAAGATCCCAAATATAATTATATGGTATGACTTGGGTTATAACTTTTAAACGTTTTGATAAATATAGAGATTTGGATTCGTCATACACAGAATTCACATCACAACACTCTTATCATACCATTTTTACAACAAGCACATTACAATCACAATGAAGTTAATTGTCTACATCTACCTATTTCCACACCCATTTTAACACTCCTACGAAAAGACGTTTCTAGTCCTGATTTCTCCAAGCCCGTTCCCCTGGCTGTGGTTTTGCTAGATAGTAGATAGGGACAGTGGGAATCTCGTTAATCCATTCATTAATGGATTTAAATGACAATTTCATTTAAATACAAAATTATTAGCCTAATATTAATAACCTTTCAAGTTGCTCTGGGGCCTATTAGGCCCTACTTTTCGTAGGAGTGTTAACTACGACCATCAGCTGGGTGAAGCGGTTCTTATACATCTACGAAATTTTCGAGTGACCATGAGGGTTCTAGTGTTCACAAAATTCACACCAAGTAAAACTGCACAGAACATTATCGGAGATGGTTAATAGTTTGCATATCCTAGCCACTCCAAACCACCTGTATTCATTGGAAGCCTGAAGAGGACTCACAGAGTTCATATTTGGTCATACTGTATGCAATATAGCTACAACGAGTCATTACCAAATATCTTGAAAATTGCTAAAAATTGAGCAGCACTTGGGCTTGGGTGTACATTTTGTATTTCTAGCACATCCAAGAAAGTCGCAAGCTACCAAACAGTGTACCTCTAATGGTTCATTAGTAATCTAGCGGAATGATATCACTAAAAGATAAAATCTGATAACGTTTATGGGCAAAACACAAATAGCCCAGTTTTTAGCTTTGTGCATAACAACAGCCAAACAGTCAGCCAAGTAATATGACAAAACACGTAAATTTCATCAACTTATTTTTCTTAATTCATTTAATTGACGACGATTTAGCAAAACTTCAGTTGTTTTTAATACACTAATTTGTGATAAGGTGGTTTTCTTCCAGACAGAGAGTGTTTGGTGGATCATGTCATGTTTTTAAGAGGTGTTTGAATAACTTTACTTGTGCAACGTATGTAAATCAAAACTAGTTAAGATTCAAGTGTGTAAATCTAACGATAAAGAATTTTGTAACAAGTTCCAATTTGTGTGTTTTTTGGATAAATTTCGTTTTACTTCTTTTACTTTAGAAGTGACGAAAACCTTCCAAGGCTGTTTCCATGGCAACCGTTCCTATGAAATTGGAGAAATGTTTTACGATGGATGTGAATACAAATGCATCTGTCGAGAAGGAAGGGTGTTTGAATGTCAGGACCGGTGTGAAGTCTACATTGACACTATTGGATACGAACACTGCAAATGGGGTCCAGCCGCAGATGATTTCTGTTGCACTGTGCCTTACTGTAATGAGCCAACCCATGCTCAGGGTAGGACCTGTTGATGCAATGTGCAATTTACGAGCAGTTCATAAAATATATTGATTTTGTTTTGATTTTTGGAAGACTTAACTTTCGTTTTAGACTATTACTGCTGTAATGTTTAATGTTTGCTTAAACGAACACTGTCACATTAAAAATTAAGTGTTATCAAAAGAATCGCGTTAATACTTATATGGCTGATAAACGTATTATACTATAAAACCATTCGACGTATTGGAGTAACTACTATTCGATTCAAGAGATCAAACAGTTTGTTTCATATGGAGTTGGACCCGGCATGGCCAAGCGCGTTAAGGCGTGTGATTCGTAATCTGAGGGTCGCGGGTTCGCATCCCCGTCGCGCCAAACATGCTCGACCTCCCATCCATGGGAGCATTATAATGTGACAGTCAATCCCACTATTCGTTGGTAAAAGAGTAGCCCAAGAGTTGGCGGTGGGTGGTGATGACTAGCTGCCTTCCCTCTCGTCTTACACTGCTAAATTAGGGACGGCTAGCGCAGATAGCTCTCGAGTAGCTTTGTGCGAAATTCCTAAAACAAACAAACAAACATATGGAGTTGCTAAACTGTAAAAATACCAGAGATAATCCGCAGAAAGCGAGTTTTTAGATGTGAGTCAACGACAGTTAGAATACTGTGAGTGAAATAACAATACATTTGTGATTACTTTTGGAATGATAAATCTCGCACAGATCAATTTGGAAGCAGATGATAAAGTTATATTCATCATAATTTTATTAGGCTGACGATGTATTTAAACATTACATTCTTTAATCGACAGTTTAAGATTTTCTTTTACGAAGAAGAACATATAATATAATTTAAATTGCACAACGGCAGTGGCTATAGCGGACATAGTGTGGTTGAAATACTATTGGACGCGGTTTCTCTTGGAAAAACTTAAGGAAGCGAATAAGGAATGAAGTTCTTTAGAAAAGGTTTTCATACCACAACAAATGTTGTAAATACATTTATTTTGAAGGGTGGGAGGGATGTAAAATACATCTCTTCTGTAAATAAAAACAAATAAATATTTCACAAAAATGGTACATTTTTTATTTTACATCAAATGTATAGATTATTTAACAATTCAGTTTCAGATATTTGATTTTTACGTGAACAGTTGTTTAGCATTAATTAAAATCAGTGCATTATTGTGTTTGAGAAAAAGTGGATAATCGTAACCACAGATTAAAATGAAAGCTCATATTTGTGCATGCTTTCTCAAACTTATTTATCAAGGTGAATCATATCTGAAAAACACGACTGATACAGAAGTATTATACAAAATATCCTACTCAATCTTTCACACCCCGTGAGAATATCTGTTAAACTTTGTTTATATATCTATTTGTGAATTATTCGACATACGATTCGCGAAAAAACACATTTTTCTCTTGTTTCAGCTGACTTTTGAAATTCATTTATTTGAATTTATTACCTTTATGTCTAATGTCTATTGCAGATCGGAATTAGTTATAAAAAATGCATTAAACATATTTTCAATGAGTCTTTTTGTCGTGGGACCTTTGGCAAATGGTCATGGTGTTTTTTCAGTGCAATATCCATGACTCGCAACCTCTAGGTAGTGAAATAACTGTAGACTAGAGTATATTTCAGTGTAACGAAGCGTTACATGTTATTTTGAGTTAAAATCACATGTGTAAGCTAAAGTAAGATAAACTATGTGTTTAACACCAGAGTGTATAAGAGGCTTTCTTACTTGGTGAAGTCCCACAGATAAACTGTACTGATAAAACAAGTAAAGTGAAATGTGCATTAGGCTATCCTCACAAGGCCCAGCGGAATGTCTGAAGGCTTTAAATGCTAAAAGCTCATTAGTAGTTTTGTGTTTAACAACAAACAAACAAGAAAGCTGAAGCTTCTCACTGTAGAAGGAGTACCAGTTATGTATTCCGCGAATTAAAGAGACATTTGATTGAATTTGTTGAACTATTGGGCACAAACAGTTCAGTATCAGATGGTTCCGCTTTTAACCGTTAAAATTATTGCCTCTGAAATTCCAAGGTTTTTATGGTAACTCTATGGAATGGTTGTGTAGAATATTCATGTGCACCTCGTTCATGTTCAATGTTTAATGCTTGGTGTTGATAAATCAGTGTTTTTACTAGTATAAGGTTCATTTGGCAGTATGATGCTGACCGTTCAAACTTCCAAGTTATTGTCATAATTACTGGTCCCAAATTAATTATGTGGTTTAGTACTAATATGCACTTCCACCCTGTTTTGACCACGTGGTGTAGGGCGCATGACTCGCAATCTGAGAATCACGTGTTCATATCTCAGTCTCATTGAACATGCTAGCTCTTTTCGCTTTGTGAGCGTAATAAATGACGATAAATCGTATTATTCGTTTGAAAAAGAGTAATTCCAGAGTGGGTGTTGATGACTAGTTGTCTTACAATGCCAAATTAAGGGCAGATCGCTCACGTGCAGCTTGGCGCGAAATTCAAAACAAACACACCATCCTGCCCCGCACTGTGGGCCTGAGTAAGGTGTAATACTCTGACCCAAAGTTCTACCCAATAACACACTCCGAAGAGTAGACGACGTCAAAGTTAGGGATGGAGGAAGAGGTCTCGTGCACCTGACCCTCCTGAGTATTCAGAAATTAACATATCCAAATACCCACACAGAAGAAGCGAAGCGCACTGTTTATAACACTTTCGTCTTGCTGTTCACTACTACCGCGACAAGTAAGTTCCAAATTAAATTTATTTGAAAAAGAACAATCTGAAAGAAACACATTACGTTTCTGAAAGAAGAATTTGGAAGCAAAATTACTTTCTAGAAAGACCAATGTATTCTTAAATACAAAGCCATAGTAAATGATCATCCATACTGTATCTATCGCTGGTGTTGAAAGCCAGTTTTTAGTATTATGAGTCTTCACATTTACTACCGATTCACTAGGTGATTAAGGTGTGTGTTTTTTTTATAGCAATGTCACATAAGGCTATCTGCTGAGCCCACCGAGGTAAATCGAACCCCTGATTTTAGCGTTGTAAATCCGTAGACTTACCGCTGTACTAGCGGGGAGGGCGGGAATTAAGGAAGGGACTTTTAAATAAACTTATATTTCTTCAAAATAATGATTTATAGCCTCATGTCCCCCGCTAGTACAGCTGTATGTCTCCGGATTTACAACGCTGAAATCAGGGGTTCGATTCCCCTCGGTGGGCTGAGCAGATAGCCCTTTGTGGCTTTGCTATAAGAAAAACACATAGCCAGACAAAATTTCTATTTTAAGAAATTAACTATTTTTAATCCATATTAAATTACTAACAATGATATTTAAACCACACTGAGTTTTCTTAATAAGACATTAAAATTTCTTGAGTAAGAACTATCTGTAACCCATATTAGGAAAAAGAGTATTTGTTAATTACCAATTATAGATTCGGTAACACTAACATTGAGTCATCCAGTACCAACTAATGTTTCAAAAAAAAAAAAAAATGAATCAGTCGCGGTAGAATGCGAGCATTCCGAAAAATATTAAAGTACATTTCAAATTAATCAATTATATATTGCATTACATATATTTATATATATATATATATATATTTGCTATTCCAAAACTCCATAAATCTCTAATTAAATTTAGATTTATTAATAATTCAATAAAAACAATTATTAAACAACCGGCTATATTATTAAATAAATTATTTAATATTTTACTTCATAAAATTAAAAATGTAAGTGTTAATAATAAAAAAACATACTTTTTGGATAATAAAAAGTAATCAACCTCTTTTAAAATATATAAAATGAGTGAACATATAAATAACATTTCACCGTATTGTACACCACAATTCCATTAAAAGATTTAATCTTTGTTTTAAATCCATTGATGGAACAGTTCTGTTATCGCGGAAGAAAGAAAATTTAGCTCCAGAAACATGAAAGATATATTAAGGTTCTGTACTTATAATAATTATATATTTTTTCGTAAACGAGAGTTTTAAACAAGGAATAGGTGTTCCAATTGAAACGAACTGTTTCCTGAAATAAATAATGTTATAACAAATTAGAAATTGAAAAACTTCAGTATCTAATACAGAAGCACACTTTTGTTTAGATTTAGAAATTAAAATAATTGATATAGAATATCAATACAAATATCTTGATAAAGAAAATATTGGCAATTGATGGTTTACCTTCTTTTAAGAGTAATGTATTACACCTTTCTGTTGTAAGCATTACAGCTTCGCAATTGTTCAGATGTTGTAAAATTTGTAATAAATTACAAAATTTTATCAGTAATGTTGAAATACTGATACAATAATGCATATAAAGGCTTTTTAGTGCAGCGTAATTACAGCACACGTAATAAATGGGTGATGGTTGGTAGCTATACCAGTATAGTTCGTTCACTGGGCTACGAATTGGTGTCTTTCTGCCATAATGGGCTATGAATGTTAACTTCAATAGATAAATTTTTAACTTACTTATCCCCGAATGGTAGTACCTTGTTCTTACTTTTTAATTCATTTTTTTCTTCACATTGGAGAGCAGTCACCTTTCCACAACTGTCTGCAGGCAGTGGAGGATAATATAGATGTGGGACGTTGTGGGCTTGAGCACCCTTATCTCGCTATCTTGATTTCTATTCTATATCTATTGACATTCCTTTACTTTACTTCTTTATGTGAGACTGGCGATTGGAGGTTAAGACTGATAAAACCAAGGGTAAATTTCATATTCTACATTATAGCTTGTACCCTGAGCTCTTTTTATTTAGTGCAGCGTTTTCTGTTTATTATTTTTAAATTTATTTTCTTTTCGGTTTGTTTTTATATTATAAGAAACTAATATAATTGTTTGTTTGGTTTTTGAATTTTGCGCAAAGCTACACGATGGCTATCTGCGCTAGCCATCCCTAATTTAGCAGTGGGATGGCAGCTAGTCATCACCACCCACCGCTAACTCTTGGGCTACTCTTTTACCAACGAATAGTAGGATTGACTGTCATATTATAATGCCCCCACGGGTGAAAGAGCAAGCACATTAACCCACCTGGCCATGCCATGCCACTAATATAATTACTCAAGGTTCGGATTTGCCATTTTTAATGCAATCCTTATTAAATTTCTCTGATATAAAATTCTAATCTAAGTTTGCATTTTTATCATTACTTTATGTTTACAGAAACTGGGTTAGTGTAAATTCCGATAAAATATCGCAAAGTGATAAATTAAACTTTAAAATTAATACATTGTTATATATTTCGATCTTTCTAAATGTGAAGTTTGTTCTATTGCTTGTTTAGTTTGAAATATCTGCTACCAACGAGGTTACAAAAAATACATTTACATAGGTATTAGAAGTGGTTTATGTACATTTGTAGCACAACTAGAAGGTTAGAATAGATACATAGGCTATAAACATAATACAAATTGCATGTTCTTTGTTTTGTTAGATCCTGTGGTATCTCGCAGCTCAACTTTAGCCCCACCCTCTGCGACTATTTGTAAAGGAACAAGAGGAGAATCTCGTGCTGTGGGGGAAGTGTGGGTGGAGGAAAACGATTGTAAAAAGAAAATTTGTAACTGTGAAATTCACAAAAACGGGTCCACTGTAGTCAGATGTAAACAGGGTTGTCCGTCGATTTCAAAAAAGGACCTGCAGTCTAGTCCGAACTGCCCATTTCCTATTCTCATCACCCCTAACGACAACCCTTGTTTATGCCCTTATGTTTTTTGCACCAATTCTTTTAATCGTAAGTGGAAAATTAATAATACATATTTAATTAGAATTGTATAACATTCAAAGAAAATCCGAATTGTTGTGAAATATAAATTCCTTTGTTAAAGTGGAGAAAGTATTTTTCACCGACCTAAAGCTAGCATCTGTTCAATCCTTTATAAAATCCACTTAACTTTCCTATGTATATGAAAACTAAACATGTTCTTTATATAATATCATTTTAAACGTTTTTACTATGTAAATTATATTACGTTATTTAGATTTTATTAATTTATTTGTACATCTCGTAGTTATTTAAAAAGCTATGTGGTTAATCATTCTAACGCTCCAGAGAAGGACAGAGAGTGGCTTAGTGATCAGCGCAAAAACTCTTGAAACAGAGGATCTATGGTTCGCGTCCGGTTGCTGCAAAAGTGTGTACTTCACATTGAGGCCTAAGTGCATTGTCAGAGTGGCACTCGAGTATCACTATTTAAACCAATAACTGTTTATTTTGTTCAAGCTACTATGTGTTAAATGTTTCTATTGGGAAAATTTGTTTTCCTTATTTGTGGTCACACTGCAACTTGTATATTTAATAAATATTATATGACACCTTTAGCAATTCTGAAAAATCCTAAAAAAAATCTAATTAGAAAATATACAGGTCCTTCCTTTCGAAGAAAGCATCACTCTGTGCATTTTTGTAAAATAAGCACGTGTATTTTTATTATCGAAGGTTAGGGGAAAAAAATAATAATCTCATGAAAAGTACTGTAAAAATCATTTTATAAATTAGAATTTATTTTAAAATCAGATTTTTTAACGATTGTTATTATGTCTGAACTACCTGAAAAGTTATTTCATTCAGGCGTGTTTAACATATCTTGCAGTCACAAGATATAAACTGTTATATTATAAGCAAGCAAGAAATGAGGCCTTGCCAATACAACTTACAACTTTTCTGTCAAAAAGGAGAACAAAATGAGGCCTTACCACTTGTGATTTGACTGTTGATGTCATAATGCCTTGAGAGTTAATTCTAAGAATATGTTGCACCAAACCAGATCTTCTATTAGCATTAACATATCTGTAGTATCATGATAACTATTAGCATCATAGCATTGGTAGCATCCAGGGGTGGATACAGGATTTTTTGGTGTGTGTGGGGGTATTATCGACTAAGTAACAGTGACTTAAACCCGACCCCAAGTCTGAGGTAGCTCCTTGTTCCTGGCGAAATTCCACTCAGTGGTCTACGTAATCAAAAATATTCTGATTGAGATGATCAGTACTTTATATTTCTGATTTCCCATTAACCTACACAATTTTGGTATGACCAGTGGGTGGATGTATCCCCCCTTTGTATCCATCCCTGGTAGCATCATGATCAGGATGGGATATTAAATCCCATACAAATAACGGAGCCACTTGTCCCAGACCCACCATCTAATCCATATTCATAAAAGCTAACTATAAACGTAACTAGTAGTTGTGATCACCAGAGGATGGCTTGCCCCGAAAGCTGCAGGTGGGATGGACTGCCAAACTAATACAAGGATGAGTTGATTGTATCCTGTTTTTTCTAGAGAAGTTAACTAGAAATCTGACCAGTAAACTCTTGTTTGTTATTCCTGTATTTCATGCATGTGTGTGTTTTCTTATAGCAAAGCCACATCAGGCTATCTGTTGAATTCATCCAGGGGAATCGAACCCCTGATTTTAGCGTTGTAAATACACAGACTTACCTCTGTACCAGCGGGGGGCATATTTCATGTAAATTTTAAAAAAAGTTGAAAAACAATTATTCTTTATATATTAATCCTGTATGAAGATGTTCTTACGAACATTTTGGTCTCAGCTGAATTATCTCATGAAAGGTCAAGAGCATTTGTAACAAAAGCCGGACAGAATAATAAGTTCGTATGTCAGATTTCGATCCATGTTTACTTGAATAGTTTGAATGGAACTAACAAAAATTTAATCTTCGAAATGTTCTTGAAGAACATTTTTTATATATTTGTTTGTTTTGAATTTCTCGCCAGTCTTGGCACAGACTATAGAACATGTAAGGAATGTCTTTATATATAGTTGGTACCTCTGTTATTTATAGTGTAAGGAATGTCTCTATATAGTTGATACCTCTGTTATTTATAGTGTAAGGAATGTCTCTATATAGTTGATACCTCTGTTATTTATAGTGTAAGGAATGTCTCTATATAGTTGATACCTCTGTTATTTAAAGTGTAAGGAATGTCTCTATATAGTTGATACCTCTGTTATTTATAGTGTTATCTTAAGGTTTCGTGTTGGTATGATCACTTTGTTATTTATAGTGTTATCATAAGGTTTCGTGTTGGTATGATCACTTTGTTATTTATAGTGTTATCTTAAGGTTTCGTGTTGGTATGATCACTTTGTTATTTATAGTGTTATCTTAAGGTTTCGTGTTGGTATGATCACTTTGTTATTTGTAGTGTTATCTTAAGGTTTCGTGTTGGTATGATCACTTTGTTATTTGTAGTGTTATCTTAAGGTTTCGTGTTGGTATGATCACTTTATGGTTTATTATGTTCCTAAAGATATAACTGATATTCTAGCAATACGAGTTAAAAATAAACAACAGTTACAGGAATCCATTAGTTCCTTTTAACTTTTTCATGTCATGGAAATCAAATCACGCTACTGTAGTTCTTAATCGATTTATTCTTATAACAAAACCGGTTACAAAAGAGCGGAAGGAAAGTTTAATTCCAGCTACTTTGCGTTGCCATGACAGCAGGACGTTGATTTCTGTCGTAAAGAATAGACAATAATGTACTACGTGTAGCAGGTATATTGCTGCTTACCAATATTCCCGCGAGATTTGGTGTACAGGTAGGTAAATGTATTCTGATAGACTGCTCGATCAATCGCTTCCACTGAAATCTTTGCCTTCTACTCGTAACTTGGCAACGTTAGCTGTTTTGTGCTATAAGTGATCGTTAGATGTAAACCAGCTAGAATTATATCTAACTCATTGCGCACTATGGACGTCTTCATGTTACCAACTGACATACTGTTCTTCCCACTAGCTCTACAGCCACCAGTAATGGGATGCACGTTCAAGGGGAACCATTACAAGGTCGGCGAGGAATTCCATGATGAATGTCGATCTTTGTGTCATTGTGGTCCCGACTTGGAGGTCAACTGTGCGCTCATCGAATGTCCGCATCACTTTCCACCCCACGTGACCGAGTGTTTAGAGTGGCATATAGATCCTAATTTTAAGCCAATACCACCCAACTGTTGCCCGCCTCCAAAATGCAAAAATGGTAAAAAATAGCAACAGCTTTATCATGGTTAAATTTAATATAACCTTATTGCATTATCTCGTTTAATCTAAAACATTTAAAATAATTTATGAAATAAACAACGCTTTAGAAATAGGTGAATAATTTATTTAATTTTCACACCTGCTATTCTTTATCTTCTTAAATCTATAATCGTAATATATAAATCATCCTTAGTTTTCGTAAATGTATTAATAAGTGTGGTATTCTGTGTTTGTGTGTTTATTTTCAGTCTATTCAATATTTTATTTGCGTAATAAATTCTCACCATTCATAATTCAGGAAAACAATTATTAACGCTATAGACGCCACTTACCACAATCCAGCGAACACTACTTTCTCAGTAGAGCACAAAACACTACGCAAGAGTCAAAAATTATTACACGCACGTTAATACACCATTTTGATTTAAGGTTTGAAGCCAATGATCGAGGTTCCAAGTTTCGTATGTTCACTGCTTTTGTTTATGATATAACGTACAATCTGTAAAAATTAACATTCGCGGGTTCTTTCATACTACCTCCCAGTGGGTCAGGGGTAAGTTTAAATACTTTTTAACGATTCACTGCCTTGAAGAAAAGACAGCCTATACTTTGTTTTAACGCAGAGTTACTCAATAAAGTTTCTACTACAATTCGAAACTAGAGATCCTAATGACAATACTGACTTACCTGTTTCAATAAATATAGTGTTAAATAGTCTGAATATATAAGATATTCCATGTATTTTAGAACATTGTAGCTAATATGTACTCCCGAAGAAGTGGGATGGGTCAACAGTCACTGGCTGAACGTTACTTGTCAAATTTGTTATTGGTCAAAATAAGCTGGTAAAATAGTATTTATCATAGTTTTTTTTAATCAGCCTTTAACTGAAAATCAGTATATGTAATAAAAAAATATTTCGTCTTTATCTCTAAATTATGCAATCGAAATATTTGCTCTTTTAAATATTTAAATAGTATTTAAAATACTATTTTTGGACTTTATCTTTACAACTAGAGTTATAATAGATTAATAAGTGAAAGAAATGCTTATCATTAGAACTATTAGATAACGTTGGTAAATTTAAGGCAGATCCAAATCAGATTCTATTGTTTATTTCCATAACTGCTGGATAGAATTAACTGTTTTACAGTCAAGGGCCCGGCATGGCCAGGTGGTTAAGGAACTCGATTCGTAATCCGAGGGTCGCGGGTTTGACTTCCCGTCGCACCAAACATGCTCGCCCTTTCAGTCGTGGGGGCATTATAATGTTATGTTCAATCCCACTATTCGTTGGTAAAAGAGTAGCTCAAGAGTTGGCGGTGGGTGGTAATGACGACCTGCCTTTCCTCTAGTCTTACACTGCTAAATTAGGGACGGCTAGCGCAGATAGTCCTCGTGTAGCTTGACGCGAAATTCAAAACAAACACTAAAGTCGGTAATGTTAAGGAAGATTTCACTGCTTCAAAATGCACCCGTTAAACACAATACGTTACGTTGAACCAGATGTAACTATTTTTAATGTAATTGTAAGAAATTATGATATACAAAATCAAATTTCGACGTAAAAGTCGCGAATGTTCACAAACTGTATATTTAGAAATTGTTACACAGAACTAAATTATATTTTACTAGAAAATTCGTAATGTGTTAGTCAATCCTCTGATGGTTTTTTAGAAAGTAAAATGTTTTTCTATCTAAATATTTTGAAATATGGGTTAATTTGAGTTCTTTAATGCAAATTTTTATTACTAATTTTAAAAAAAAATGTACTTCTGTAGATGGGTCCTGTCGTTTTAACGGGATAAAAATCAACAACTTCCAGCGTATTCCTGATGAGTTATTAGACTGTGGAACGCGATGTGTTTGCGTCAACGGTAACGTTACATGTGAGAACAGGTGCCAACCATTGGGTAATATTCCTCCACCTAGTCTACCCTGTCCACCAGCCCTAGCGTACAAAGGACATCTTCCTGGGGACACGTGCTGCGTGCACTGGATATGCAGGGAGCCACATGCATCAGGTATTTAAGATTTTGTGTGACTTTATATAGGTAATTGATTTTGAGTTGAAAGTTTTATTTGTAGTTTAATAATACAAAGCAAGAGATTTTGAGATAGATGGGATTCATGATGCTTCTTAATACAATATTTATTAAAATTTAGTTCGTTGTAATATTTAATAAATATGTAACGTTTCGCTGTGCCAAAATTTCTTTTCGCTCTTAATATAGCAGCACAATGTACCTTAAACAGAATTTCTTGTTATGAGTAATCTCGTTTTCATAAAAAATATTTTTTTTATTTTACAGTTTACAATTTTTATAATCTAAAAGTAGTTTGTCTCCTGGAGTGTTCTAGGAGAGAATAGACTTAGGTTTTACTATGTGCTTAGTTTTAATTACTGTTTAGCTTATAGATCTATTTGTGTGTGTTTGTTTGAACATAATTTGATATAATTATGCTCGATTTTATTATTTATTGTTTTCTTTCAATATTAATGACTTTTGTTACTAACATAATCAGTTTTATCGGGTTTGTTTTTGTCTTTAATGTGTTTATTTTTATCAGCTCCTGTTGTTGTTGTTCGCGTACTAGTTTTTCTAGTTTACTCGATAATACTTCTACGTCACTTCCTATACTTCTACGTCACTTCCTATACTCGCCTTTTATAAAGTTTTTCGCACCTCATTGACTAATCTGTTAGAATTTGAAGGACATATTCGACTTCAACACTTACTTTTGGAAAGTTGAAACCGAAATCTGGACTCTCAACAGAAACAGAGTATTTTAACGAATCGTTATCCAGAAACTTTCCTTTTCCTAATTTTTGTACGATGTATATTTACATTCTACTTCCTCACGTGTTTAGGTAGAACTCTGGAGAATGTTAGTATCGTTGCATTAAACGGCACCACTGTGAGAGTGCGCTTCACTCTACCATCTCTCCTGGTGGGGCTGGTGGGTCATGCCGAGCTCCATTACACTACCAATCCTACCATTCCTCGCCCAGCGTGGTTAGTACAGAAGTTTGCCCGACCACAGCGATTGTTTGACACTTCGAACATAGAGTATTACATGACTAAACTACGGCCAGGCACTACCTATTTCTTCCAGATTCGAGTTATCATGGAAGCATTGCGTGGAGGTCCGGAGAGCGAAGTGTACAAACTGACGTTGCCAGGTAAGTTGAGCTTAGTGGAACTAAAAATAACTAGTAAACAGAGTTATCTATTTATAATTGAAGTATTTTAGATTTTTTTTCAAAATATTTAATTTTAGAATAATCACAAATTAATATAGTTTCATGAATTTACTTATTTTCACTATTAAAATGCAGTATTAAAATATAGTATCACATTGCTTTACGTTCTTTCAGAAAAAGTGATTAGTTTTTTGGGTTTATTTTGAATTTCGCACAAAGATACACGAGGGTTATCTGCGCTAGCCGTCCCTAATTTAGCAGTGTAAGACTAGAGGGAAGGCAGATAGTCATTACCACCCACCGCAAACTTTTGGGCTACTCTTTTACCAACGAATAGTGGGATTGACCGTACATTATAACGCCCCTACGACTGAAAGGGCGAGCATGTTTGGTGCGATGAGGACTCGAACCAGCAACCCTCGGATTACGAGTCGAGTGACTTAACCACCTGGCCATGTCGGGCCCAAAAGTGATTAGCCAAATTAACATATATACCTAAATCCTTAATAGCATACAACATATTCTTTTATGAGGAATATTAAACTGGATAGAATTTGGTCCAGTCTTCCGCTGTTACAGCGGTAACTCTACGGATTTACAACGCTAAAATCAGGGGTTCGATTCTCCTCGGTGGACTCAGCAGATAGCCTGATGTGGCTTTGCTATAAGAAAACACAAACAGAAATCGTTCCATGTAATATTTACCGTTAGTTACTTGCGTTGGAAACAAATGCACTTTGTTTGCAAATAGTTGTAGACATTTTAAACTATCAATTAATGAAAGTCAAAGATCTTCAAGTCAAGATTTGTTGTATTTGACCAATTTAAGCTTGAGTCAAAAATTAATATTTTATTAGCACGGCGATTGTTCAGCCAAAAGTACAGGTTATATTAGGGACACCTAGCGAAGATAGGCCTCGTGTAGCTTCGCGCGAAATTCAAAAGATTGTTTATTTTGGTTTTTGAATTTCGCACAAAGCTACTCGAGGGCTATCTGCGCTAGCCGTCCCTAATTTAGCAGTGTAGGACTAGAGGGAAGACAGCTAGTCATCACCACCCACCACCAACTCTGGGGCTACTCTTTTACCAAGGAATAGTGGGATTGATCGTCACATAATAACGCCCCCACGGCTGAAAGGACGAGCATGTTTGGCGCGATGGGGATGCGAACCCGCGACCCTCGGTTTACGAGCCACACGCCTTAACACGCTTGGCCAGGCCGGGCCTCAAATTCAAAAGAAACCAAAACGAAAATAAACATCGAAACTAAATGCTAACATAGGAAATCCTAAAACATTATGCATGCGTACTGAAATGATGACTCAACCGGAGTAAAAAAAAGTCTTCAATAGCTCCTAAAAGTATATGTGACTCACTCTCTGTAGAGCATTGTGATTTTTTTTTAAACAAGCCTAAATTTTCGAGCATCTAAAACTGAGGAAGAAACAGCCTCTCAAAGAAGGCTAGGGGAAAACAAAATACTTATGATGAAAACCATGTTTTGCCACTGAATGTAATACATTCTTTAATTACAGTATCATAATAACTGAGGTTGTATTCCATCTATATGAAGTAATCAAAATGTATTATTACCGAATTTAATAATATAAAAACCCACACGTTACTTGGGTGTAATGGAAGACCCTATAATAAAACTAAGTTTGATGTGCTGTTTTATCACGAAAGATCCAAGAGAAAATAGTCATTGAACTTGCATACCTGAACACGTTGGAATATATTTCCTTCCAACAACTGGAAGCCAGCAAGGGGTAACACTAATCATAATTTGAACTTTCTGTTCGTCAAGCTCTGATTTGAGAATAATCCACCGAATTACTGGATTTGCAGTGCGACGTTTATGTTGGATGCAGTGCATACTTGACCTTGAGAATACACCAAGTATACTGTTTAAATATCATAACTATATTTGCAGAACTTACGTATTATATCGGGGAAAAGTTATGCAATTCGAATGCACGTGACAGCAAAAACACCTGCAGAAGTGGAGAAAGAGAGCAGCAGTGATCTTGTGATGATATAGAATCTGAATTGTAAGACTACCAGTATATACTTTATTAAATATCAGAGATCTTGTGACGATATAGAATCTGAATTGTAAGACTACCAGTATATACTTTATTAAATATCAGAGATCTTGTGACGATATAGAATCTGAATTGTAAGACTACCAGTATATACTTTATTAAATGTCAGATATCTTGTGATGATATAGAATCTGAATTGTAAGACTACCAGTATATATTTTATTAAATGTCAGATATCTTGTGATGATATAGAATCTGAATTGTAAGACTACCAGTAAATACTTTATTAAATGTCAGAGATCTTGTGATGATATAGAATCTGAATTGCAAGACTACCAGTATATACTTTATTAAATGTCAGATATCTTGTGATGATATAGAATCTGAATTGTAAGACTACCAGTATATACTTTATTAAATGTCAGAGATCTTGTGATGATATAGAATCTGAATTGCAAAACTACCAGTATATACTTTATTAGATGTCAGATATCTTGTGATGATATAGAATCTGAATTGTAAGACTACCAGTATATACTTTATTAAATGTCAGAGATCTTGTGATGATATAGAATCTGAATTGCAAGACTACCAGTATATACTTTATTAAATGTCAGAGATCTTGTGATGATATAGAATCTGAATTGTAAGACTACCAGTATATACTTTATTAAATATCAGAGATCTTGTGACGATATAGAATCTGAATTGTGAGACTACCAGTATATACTTTATTAAATGTCAGAGATCTTGTGATGATATAGAATCTGAATTGTAAGACTACCAGTATATACTTTATTAAATATCAGAGATCTTGTGATGATATATAATCTGAATTGTGAGACTACCAGTATATACTTTATTAAATGTCAGAGATCTTGTGATGATATAGAATCTGAATTGTAAGACTACCAGTATATACTTTATTAAATGTCAGAGATCTTGTGATGATATAGAATCTGAATTGTAAGACTACCAGTATATACTTTATTAAATATCAGAGATCTTGTGACGATATAGAATCTGAATTGCAAGACTACCAGTATATACTTTATTAAATGTCAGAGATCTTGTGATGATATAGAATCTGAATTGTAAGACTACCAGTATACTTTATTAAATCTGAATCAGAGATCTTGTGATGATATAGAATCTGAATTGTAAGACTACCAGTATATACTTTATTAAATGTCAGAGATCTTGTGATGATATAGAATCTGAATTGTAAGACTACCAGTATATACTTTATTAAATATCAGAGATCTTGTGATGATATAGAATCTGAATTGTAAGACTACCAGTATATACTTTATTAAATGTCAGAGATCTTGTGATGATATAGAATCTGAATTGTAAGACTACCAGTATATACTTTATTAAATGTCAGAGATCTTGTGATGATATAGAATCTGAATTGTAAGACTACCAGTATATACTTTATTAAATGTCAGAGATCTTGTGATGATATAGAATCTGAATTGTAAGACTACCAGTATATACTTTATTAAATGTCAGAGATCTTGTGATGATATAGAATCTGAATTGTAAGACTACCAGTATATACTTTATTAATTGTCTCTATATACATATATTCCTTTTCAAATTTTGTTTAAAATATCTATTGCTAGTGGTGGCTTGTAAATCGAGTTATTTAGAGAAACAAATGCGGAAATAATAAAACAAAGCAAGCCCTTAAAATAAACCGATATTCTAATCATGAAAACTGATTATGAAGTGGATTTACAGATTTTAATCTGCCTTCTTACTGATCCGCTGGTTCGTTGTTTGGGTTTTGTCCTATCGTCAATTACCCACCACCCCTTGACATTTCCCACGTTCCGCTCTTCACTTTCGACAGCTACAAGTAACAAACGCAAAATACAATACCACCAACTAAGCAAAATTACAATTATCAAGACACACAGCAAATCAATGACGGTCTGTTATATCGTGACATCTTGGCGACTGGGTCGACTGGGTATCTTGAGAAAAAGCCTTTAAAACGATTGAAGTTACGTTTGCAAAATCGAAACCGGACAGTTGTGTAATCTGAAGTAAACGCTTACAAAAAGAGAAATTTGTAAAACTCGTGGTTGACATTTTCCTTGAGTTTGTTTGTTTGTTTTGAAATTCGCACAAAGCTACTCGAGGGCTATCTGTGCTAGCCATCCCTAATATAGCAGTGTAAGACTAGAGGGAAGGCAGCTAGTCATCACCACCCACCGCCAACTCTGGGGCTACTCTTTTACCAACGAATAGTGGGATTGATCGTCACATTATAACGCCCCCACGGCTGAAAGGGCGAGCATGTTTGGCGCGATGGGGATGCGAACCCGCGACCCTCGGATTACGAGTCGCACGCCTTAACACGCTTGGCCATGCCGGGCCATTTTCCTTGAGAAACTGGATATATTAAATCCAAATAAACATCAGATATTTATATATACATTTTCGGCTTCTACACACAAATTCTTTAGTAGTGGAGTTGAAACGTCATCTGATGCTTAAATGGAGCAATCAGTTTACACAACCATTGAAGGGTTCCGGTAACAGTTGAGAGAATATGGAACATTAACTGGGACATCTAATGTGAGCACAATGTATAACAAAGAAAGCAGTGACAGCAGTTTGTACATAAAAACATTCAATAGCAACTTCTGACAGCTACTGCAAGAAAGTGTAACATTTAGTTCAGACGGCTAGAATAGAATAAATATTTCATGTGGTTATGATAAATAATACCCAGAAACTGTTGGTTGGTTATCTGGCGTTTTATTAGAGAAAAACAACAGGACTACTTGCGCCAAACAACCGGTATAAATTAAACAGTAAAAGAAACAAATAAACAACTAAATAAACCTCCAAACTCGTACAGAGTGAAAGAAGCCAATGACCCGTAAAAAAACCCAAAACACGATCAATCCAGGTAGTGTCGCCAACGGCAATATACAACGTAAGCGATAAACCCCGAGACAAGTCGAAAACAATACCACAGTCGTAACGACAACACGAAAGATTTTCGTACATCGGAAAGTGTGACAGAATCTTATTTCAGCTGTCTCATAGAAACTGAATGGTGTGGATATAACGTTCACTTCACAAAAGAAACGATAGGTGGTTTTCACAGTTAGTCCACAAAGTGTGAAAGTAACAGGTAGTTATAACACTAAACAGGAAGTGTGAAATGTGATTCATTGAGCCAATACTCGAGACGTGTAACGGATGACTGACAGATGCTGTGATTTATAACATAAATTAATCGGCATATAGTTTAATTACACAGGAATTTCCACGACCTGCTCGCCTCTCTAACCAGAACCTACAGAGGGATCTATATCCTGAATAATACCAATTCATTTTGGCCAAGAGATAATTAAAAAGGGGATATTTAAAGAAAAATGTAATAGACAACATTTATTCTTGGTTAATTTACAGTTATTCATTTCAAATTCCTTTGTTGTTGTTTCTTAGAACAATAAGTTTTGTTTGGTTTAAATTTCGCGCAAAGCTACACGAGGGTTATCTGCGCTACCCGTCCCTAATTTATCAGTGTAAGTCTAGAGGGAAGGCAGCTAGTCATCACCACCCACCGCTGCTCTTTTACTAATGAATAGTGGGATTGACCGCGAATTATAACGCCCCCACGGCTGGAATGGCGAGCACGTTTGGTGCGACGGGGATTCGAACCCGTTACCCTCAGATTACGAGTCGAGTGCCTTAATCACTTGGCCATGACGGGCCAGTACAATAGATTGTCTGCACTATGTCCACTGCTGGAATCAGACGTCAGTGTTGAGTATTGTTAACTGATAATTTACAGCAGAAACACCTGCAGTATATTTAATTAGAAACGTTATATAAACATAAGATATTTTGTTACGATAAAGCTTGAATTATAGTAAAGTTAATCTTTTTTTCTTCCTAGTCACGCAACAACATAAACAATTTATTAACAACGTTAGTTTCGAGTTCATATAGTTACATCAAATGTTGCAAACACAAAATACCACAAAGAACCCGCTCTCCACATTCGAGCAGACATGATAGTAAGATCTGGGAGGAGCTTCATGGTTAGAGGTCACCACAAAGGACCCGCTCTCCACATTCGAGCAGACATGACAGTAAGTTCTGGGGGGGAGCTTCATAGTTAGAGGTCTTTCTTTGATAGGATTTTTAATTGAATATGCCATCATGCGTTTAACGATAGCAACTGAAATTGAATACGCCTGCTGATAGAAAAACTTCGATAAACATTGACAAATATTGCAGTTTATGCCACGCCCAACACGTCCGAGCTATGGCGGTGGTGGTCAAACCTGATATATTAACTGGAAGGTATGGAAGAGAAGATTTTTTATTATAATATGCACTTCGGATATCAAAAGCTAAAAGATAAAAGTGAATTATAAAACTTATATTAAGTTCAACTAACACCCATCAAGTCTTACACTGCTAAATTAGGGACGGCTGTAGCACTAGTAGCTTTGTGCGAAATTCCAAAACAAACAATAAAAAAGGGTGTATATGTACAGTTAGTATTCTTTCCTGTGGACAGTTCTATTAATAAAGACAGAGAATGTGAAAAAGCCGTGCAGTTCTACTTGTATACCGGACAAGCACATGCATACTCTAAAATCTTTTGTATCTACAGTCGTACAGAGAGTTTTATTAATAATGTTCGATATTTAACCTATTTTTCTTTTCACTTCAACAGAAATTTTCATTCCGCCGTCCACAACTACCCAAAGTATCACAACTACGCGGGAAGAGAAAATGAAGTTAACATTACTAAGTACCGAACAAAGTGTTGAAACTACTACATTGCCCTCTTTACTTGTCTTAGACACCAATATGAAAGTGGATTCTATAAAAACCAACAGTGTAAACGTCTCATGGCGAATGTTTCAACCCAAAGAAATGAAGTTCATTGATGGACTTATTTTGAAATACAAGTTAAAAGACGAGGCTAACAGTGAGTGGAAAAAAACTCCCATAATCCACCGGGAAGTAGCGTCATACAAGATTCGTGATTTGCAGCCTAGTTCATCATACATGATTGAAATGGAATTTAAGATACCTCCAGATGTCCCTACTCACGTTATGTCGAATATGCCGATGGAAGTGAAGACCTTACCACAAGTCACAGGTAATGATGTGCTGTAATAAAATCTCAAGCACACATGATATTTTCAATAATTTCTACATTGATGTGTATTATAATACTAGGTTAATAATGTGTTTCTAAATTACTGACATAGCAGATAGTTTTATTTTTTCGTAATTAAACACCAGAGGGAAAAACTTGTGGTTCGCGTACGAAATATTTCGTATTTGAATGTACAAGGTTTATAAAATGGCAAGATAAGTTTGTGTATTTAAAATGATCAAAACAAATAATGGACTTGTCTAGACTGCTTACGAAAGAAATTAGGTTCGTGGTGTTATGAACGAGTCTAATTTTTGTACAGGGCGTCTCAATGATTGCGAGGTTAAACCTATTTCACAACACACGCTGCGCAACAAATACCTCGAGTACAAAACATAGGTTCAATTGAATGGTCTTATCAAAAATGACAAACCAATCAACATATCTATCAAAAGATCTTATCCAGTGATTCTTTTAAAACCTTGGTATCAAGGACAGGTATTAGAAGTGAATAGGGTGACGGTATTTTAAGTATTATAAACAAATGAAGAGGCTTACACTGTCATATAATTTATCATGTTATTATTATGATTTCAAATAGTTGAAATTTTAACTTTAATTTAGATGTTAATTGAATATCGATATAAATCAACTTTATTATATTTCCTAACAAGATTGATACACCCGGTTCTCTTTCTTAACCTGAATACATTTTAATATACTATCAATAATACAATTTATAATACCGATTATTAAAAATAACAACTAGTATACGAAAGTTTTACAAACTCGCAAACAATCTTGAGACTTCTATCTAATCTGGAACTAAATGTTTTATCGATAGTTCACGATGAGCGAACTAGATTCGAATTGATATCAATACGATCCACTTAACGGCTTTATTTTTCCCTGGTCTTACGTGAGGTTTTCACAGCCGACGTTATACAATATCTTCGTAGAAATACTAAGGTTTTGTTTGTTTGTTTGTTTTGGAATTTCGCACAAAGCTACTCGAGGGCTATCTGTGCTAGCCGTCCCTAATTTAGCAGTGTAAGACCAGAGGGAAGGCAGCTAGTCATCACCACTCGCCGCCAACTCTTGGGCTACTCTCTTACCAACGAGTAGTGGGATTGACTGTCACATTATAACGCCCCCACGGCAGAAAGTGGTGAGCATGTTTGGCGCGACGGGGATGCGAACCCGCGACCCTCAGATGTTGAGTCGCACGCCTTAACACGCTTGGCCATGCTGGGCCGAAACTGTTAATATAACACAGAAAAATAATTTAAAATGAATCAATAACTTAGAAAAAAAAAATGAAGCACAGTTTATAGATGTCAGAAAACGTATCATGGTTTTAATTTGAGAGGAAAGCAGTTACAATAGGGTGAACATGGTACGCCCACTCAGGGACCATTCGGTGTAGAGTTCGTAGGGCCTTTCGTCAATAGAATGTATAGTAAATAAAATACGAACTCTTTGATATTTCGTGAATTTCCTAATTTTACATCATTCTTCGGAAGACACGATGTACTGTGATAAAAGGGTTAACTAAACAAGCATGTGGAATGAAACGTGACTGTTACACACTCTAAGTGTAGTTAATCCAATAAGAAATGTCACTAAGCAAAAAACCCATTATACTCATCAATTGCAGGCCGCATGCCAACGTGGACTTTCACTTATTTTTAATTCTCAAATCTCTAGGGCTATGACGTACAAGTTATTGCTATTAATCATATGTTAACTCGCTTTATGTAATGCATTAGTACTTAAGCATTAATATAGGAAGTTTGTTTTCGCTGTAAAACTTTAACAAGACATTGATGTAACTAGTTAATTAAGTGTAGTGGTTATATTTTCGTTTTACACGACAGACAAAATGTATGCTCTATAAATACGTGATCTATTGCATATTCTTACTTAGAGCATTTATATTAACAGAAGAAAAGATGTTCTATACTGCTCTTCATTTGGAGAAAGTTGGACCTCATTCGACTGATCTGTTGCTATCAGGCCTTCCTTCTCCGCACGAAAAGCATATTCATGTTGTGAAGCTGGTATACAGAAATCAAACCGATTCCAGTGAACATTACGTGTTTAAGATACCCGAAGACCATTTAACACTCGACAAACTCAGACCAGCCAGCAGGTAACGACCGATTAATGTCGGTTCTTATTAGAATGAACTGTTACTTAAGTAATATAAATTTTGTATGGATATGGTAACAGTAAAACAACTCTAGAGAGTAAAGTTTTGTTGTTGTTTATTGTAGAAAGTAGGATAAGTAATTAGGATCACACTACACTTGATTAGACAAACCACTGATTTAAGATTTGACTTGCATTACTGCTGCCATCTATCGCACATTATGTACAATTACCCATATTTTTGTTGAAATTTCCTTCAACAATTTCGTATCAGAGAAAATATTCTAAGAAAATAACGCTATCCTCTGAATATACATTGTTTATTGGGAAATTTAACAACAAAAAAGTACACTGAACGCTTATTACGAATGGCACTATTGAAGTGTACTGAAGTCGGTTATTTAACACA
Source organism: Tachypleus tridentatus (assembly GCF_004210375.1). NCBI lineage: Eukaryota > Metazoa > Arthropoda > Merostomata > Xiphosura > Limulidae > Tachypleus > Tachypleus tridentatus. The sequence goes on from NC_134830.1 coordinate 21,006,119, forward strand.
GCGGTGAGTGCTGAATTAAAGTATTTTCTAATTATTGTTTCGGTGGGAAACCGAGGTAATTATATATTAAAAGCAGTAATAAATAATTAATTTAAAATTGTAATTTTTGTGAGCATTCAAGTTTCTATGGCTTAGAGTATAACAGGTAAAATAAATTAATGACACTGTTCATTCCTGACTAAACCATGTTTTTTGAATCTGACTTTTTAATACCAGTTCAGCATTGAGATGCATATAGAAACGTTGCGCGCATGCGTATTCCACGATTTAACCTGGCGTGACCGAGTAATTAAACTGCTAGGGTGAGAATCAGAAGGCATAACATTTGTGTTGAGGTTTCGTACCTTCATCTGGGTGCGTGATAAGAGTAAGAATTAATCTCGTTATTTGACTCAAGTACGGGAAAAGCCCTTTTGGCGGCACTTGTTGCTGATTGTTTACCTATTTCGGTCGAATGTACCCTACCAGTTTCATGATTTATGCAAAAATATAGTACCTTACGTTACCACTAGACTAAATTTTCCATAAATTATCACGTGACTGGTTGTTGGCATGCTTCTACATTTACAAGTCTTAGCCATAAGTAACAGAAGCGTGTTTGACTTCCATTGTGTCTATTATTATGAATTTATTTATAACCTTAGATACAAGATATGGGCTGAGGTGTTTTTGATTAATGGCAAAACCATAACAACCAATACGCTTGACGTCACAACGAAAGTGGATTCTCCTTTACTCTTGTCATCAGATAATAGCAGTGAACAAATTATTGGTAAGTAATTCCAGAGAATGCGATATTTATAACCAGCATAAGTTCTTAAATATGAACTGATAACTTGCGGTTTTATAAAATTGTCAGGTGGTGATACGGTGGCCATAACAATGGTTTATTCTTTCTGTTGTCACGAGTACGCTACGTGTCACGTTCTTCGCTTTGTTCAGATTATAAACCTGAGGAAACATTGGGGTAGATTTTACGACACTGCGTTTCACATAATTTATTTATAACATCTCATTGTTGCATTATCAGATATTATGTATAAGGTTAAGAACTCACTATGTAAATACTTAAAATGTAGTATACCCTGAAATGTTCAGGATGATTGTATTAAGAGGTAGTGCCGGTAGAAGCGATTTCTTTAAGTGCGGGGTGTTGAAAATAGGTAATGTCCTTCCACATTGTTGCCCGTGATCAGTTAATTGAGGATCACTGGCCGCAGAAGTCTATTACAGGCCGAATTTTAAAGGTCTCTGTTTAAAGTAGGAAGTGACCATAACCCATGAAACGGCTCTTAACAGTCTTTATGGCGGCTGTTGTAGTAAAGCCCCAGTTGAGTTTGTGTATCACTGCAATAATGGAGGCCATTGTTTTCATTGCATTGCTCCATGTGTTAGTGTACTCTCTGGAATATATAATACTTTTATGCGCCCTCTCCTTCACTGTATGCTGTGTTAAAGAAAATTTAATAATTTGTGTGTGAATACGTGGTGCCATCTGTGAATATAGTTAACATTAATTTAGTAAAAAAATAACTGTTCAATAATAGCAATAATATGGCTGGAGAGGGTTGTTAACCCCGCCTCTTGTTCTCCACTACCATACCACAAAATTGGGTTGAGATTGCCCAGTTTCCATCTACTACCAGGGCGCTGAACGAAACTAATGTTCTTACTTTGGATAAGGTTTATTATTTGAAATGGAACGTTGGTGAAATTTAAAACGGAACAATAGAAACGTTGTTGTAGACTAGATGAAAAATATATAGGACATTCCCCGAATTTTACCCTACAGAAATAGTTGTGTAGTTTTGTTGTTAATTAGAAGCTTGGTCACAGTACAGATGCACTTCGCTCTTTAATCATTGTATCTTTACACAACTGTTTTATACACAAATACAGACAAGCAGAACCCGTATAAACGACAGTTTATATTGGTTACGTATTAAAATTAGATTATTTGAGGATTAATCTTGAAAGCGAGACAAAAGTTACTACAGGTTATGATGGTTGACATTCAAGAAGCAAGTTTTAACAAACTTAACTGTTCTTTATATCTTTATTTCTCTGAAAATTTCAAAACACCCATTGTAGGAAATGAAATGTAAGAGACATCAACTGGCTATTATTTGTTTTTTTAACTTTATCCTTGATTTTGTTAGTAACCTCTACAATTAATATCTTCTAGTGAACGACCCAGAAGCTTTGCAGGAGAGCCAGAACAATACCAATAGGTACAGTAGAGCTTATTACGTGGCTCTGATTATTGTTGCTATTATAGCTGGAGTGACTGGACTCGGGTTTATTATCCTGCTTATTCTATTGATGAAAAAACAATCTAGCTCAAAAGCTCCAATTTCAAAAGCTCCTTCGAAAACAGATTACGATAATCCAACTTTCAAGGTAATTTATCTTTCTCGTTCAGAACTAATCATGTTATGTACCTAATAGTCCTGTCATTAATGTGTGGAGTGTTTGACAGTTTTCGTGTATTTTATAATGAGCACGTGTTTACATGCTGTAGCTAAGCCTTCGCCTAGCTATAGTAACCTTATAATAACCCATGCTACTAGTGTCATAGAAAATATCTCGCGATAATGCATTTTCAAAGGGTAAATATTTTTACATGTATTGTCATAATAATTACATTTTAAAATTCCAATATTGTTTCACAATAAAAACATCTGGTTTGACTGTAGATGAGGTTCAATGTGATCTAGTGTTTTGTTTTGATATACAAACCGAGCATTTAAGGCTATCTAGATTTCCGGCAATTGGTTTTTTTTCGTTGCTTTTTAACGTGCATAATCCAATATAAAGCATCTCACCGTTTATTAAGCTTTATGAGTTTGTAGCAGCATCGCGATATGGACCTTTGTTATATTGTTATTAAACAGTTTGCACGATTTCTTTAATTTCAGAAACTTTGCTGTCTCGTTAACATACAGTCAAAATATGTTCCATTGATCACTGGGTTATAATAAAACATTTCTTATAATAAAAGTGTGCAACCCATGTAAGAAAATATAGTTTTAGCCTTATAGTTCACGTCTAACGATAAAGAAGAAACGGTTGTTATTGTTAGAAGTTATGTCAGACCATATCAGTCTTCTGGTTGTAGATAGCGTTTTTATGGGTAGTATGCTGGAACGCTTTTGCCAGTTGGAGTTTCCCAGTAGCACAGCGGTATGACTGTGGAGTTACAACGCTAGAATCCGGGTTTCGATACCCGTTATAGGTAGATCACAGCTAGCCCATTGTATTGATTTGTGCTTAATTACAAACATAGTTGTAGGGTTTTATTAACAGATGTGATCAGGTTCAACAAATTGATGTGGTCCTTAACTGGAGAAACCAACTTAATAACGTTTCGTCAGTCCACAAGGATTTTGTGACGAGTCCAGTTTTTGTTGTTTTTGCATTTGATAACTAAACTGTTTACATAGTTTTTGCTTCAGATTAATAACGCTTATACAGTGACTACAATTGTCGAATTCCTTATATTCCGACAGTGCGTATAAAAGTTACAACGTACTGTTGAATTTTCAGCTTAAAGTACATTCTTAAAAAATGATACTGTCACATTATATTTCAGGATTTACGAATATTATTTGCTTTTTTCGTGTGCAATTGGCCCGGCATGACCAGGTGGGTTAAGGCGTTCGGCTTGTGATCTGAGGGTCGTGGGTTCGAATCCCCGTCGCAAACATTCTCGCCCTTTCTGCCGTGGGGGCGTTATAATGTGACGGTAAATCCCACTATTCGTAGGTAAAAGAGTAGCCCAAGAGTTGGCGGTGGGAGGTGATGACTAGCTGCTTTCCCCCTAGTCTTACACTGCTAAATTAGGGACGGCTAGCGCAGATAGCCCTCGTGTAGCTTTGCGCAAAATTAAAAAAAAAAAACAACTCGTTGGAACTTTCTCTTATCCCGTCCTATATTATAATTTTATGCTCTTAAAATAAAAGCAGGGAATTTTAGGACGTTTCCTTAACAGTAATCTAATACACTTTTGCTGTTTGACTTGATTCATAGAACATTATTCGTGTCATTTCTTCTAAAACTGTATGATGTGTTGCAACATTTTATTTTTTGCCATTGTTTTCAAAGACCTATTTAATATTAATTTAGACGTATATAATAAAATTGTAAAATGTATAATTTGTATCATACTGAACTACTATATGAATATACTTAAGAGTCGTGTGTCCACCTATGTAAATTGTTTTTGTGGTGTTGTTTTCAGAGTTATGATTCAGAAGGTCTCGAACAGAAGAACGGAAATGGACAAGCGTGAGTCATCATCATCAAAATGACCTACAAACGGCTCAGTAATTTAGTTACCTCTACTGCTGACCAGTGATCTTATAAATTTCACAGTCGTGCAACTTCTACACGATAAAGACTCAGTGTGGATATTCTTCATACACGATCACGTGAATAGTAGCTCATTCAATTCTAATCCAATCAGATTAAGCATTTTCATTGTTTTAACTCAACTTGTCCAGTCTCTAAGAACCACCAATACAAAATTCCTACAAAATATTAGCATATTGACGATAAAATATTATATCGCAAGTTTTATAAGGTTCTTTCAAATAAACACCTTTTTTCTGCCCCCTGGTGGCTCAGTTCTAAGCTTGAGTGCTTATAACTAAAATTCGGAGTTTCATTCTTATAGTTAGTAATGGACAGGTATTTCGTTTTTAGCTTTGTAGCTAAAAAGGAACAACAAAATTCCGTTCTTGGGTTTAATGAGCAGCCTTCGTTTTTTGTCAGAGTAAATTGAAGAAAACTTGAGGACAAAGCAATATAAACCTACAATATTTATACAGTATATATACTATCCAACTTCTGGTTTTCATCAGATAAATCAAAATGCTTTTCATAAAAAAAAAAACAGTAATACAAAAAATGAAGTTAATTGGTTTGATACTACACTGTTTGTAACACGTTAATGATGAAATGTTTAGTGTTTTTGGATACTTTTGTGTAAAACTTACTTAAATATCCCTTTAGCAGTTCTGCTGAAGTGAAGGCGTTTTACAGAGTACCTCGAACCAAGAATTATGGAGTTCTTCTATTCTTGTTACCGTCCATGGCTTATTTTTCATACCAGGAATTATGTCGTAAATTTATGCTACTAACGCGCAACTTAAGATTAATGTGCTAAAATAATCAGGATATAGAACTAAGTTTCCAACGCTAGATATTTAATTTATTGATTTTCATACACTTGTTTTATCCAATATCAATTTTGTACAGTTTAAACCAGATAAATAAAAGGTAGTTACTGTTGTACATTTATGACCTTGTTTTGACATAAATTTTCAGCTCAAACTTTATGCTATTGATTAATGAACACACACAAGGGCGGAAGTTTGAGTTTGGAGCAATTTATTGTTGCTCGTTACTACTTTGAAAATTAGTTTTATTCTATAAGGTAAAAGGGTGGAAGTTTGAAGTTAAATTTTAGAATATTGATAAATTGATGGAAAGAAGAACGACTTACGTAGGTTAAGAAACAAATGACCTCGGAGAGTTTAGCAACAACAGAACTAGACAGAAGAGAGAAAGACAGACTGAAAGGAGAAAATGAACTAAAAGAAAAGCTGGAAATGGAATGAGAATAGTAATGGAAAAAGAAAATCAGAAAAAGGAAAAGCTAAAACAGAGGGTAAGAGCAAAAATCGAGATTACAAAACTCGCTCAACCGAAACAAAAAGGACTTAAAAATGATATCCGAGTCACGGCCAGCGACCCAAGTTTGATGAAAAGAAAGGTGGCACAGATGGTTTCCTGCAGAAAGATTCGTCTAAACTCGGAACGGAGACAAAGATGACCGAGCAATTTTCTCAGCCCAGTTCTTAACGGAAAAGGCATAGAAGTCACGTCAGAAGATGCCATGGACTACGATAAATAAAGATGACTACACTGAAAGAATATGAACTTACCCAAGAAGGTTTTCTCCAGTGGTTCAGAGAAGTTAAACCTGATACCAAAAAAAACTTTCAGAATGTGGCACTTTTGCAGTGATACTTCAACAGATGGACGGACTTGGCCAAATACGACAATAATTTTGAGGGACTTTTAGATCTACGAATATAAGAACAGTTCGTGACCACGTGCTCAAGTAATATGTTGCTATTCTTAAAGGTAAGCGTACAAAAAGATGTGGGGAAATGATTAAGCTGGAATAAGTCCATGGAAGGATTATAACTGGCAAGTCAAAACAAGTAATGGCTGATCACAAGCAAGAGTCTAGCCGTGGTAACAGGAGGTTACACAGAAGAGATGCTGCGTTTGTTACAAAATGGTACAAATTGCAAAATGAATCCAAGTCCATTAGCAAGAAGCAACAACAGAAATCTCAACAATGAAAGGTCTACAGCTATTTACAGGCTTACTACAAGAAGAAAGTTTCAATTCCACGATTGACCAGTGCACGGCTAATAACCTGCTTAACTTGCCAAAAGGATCAGCAGTGTCAATAGTGATTGGAGCGTGGTACAAATATCCAAAGATGCCAACAACTCGTAATATGCTAGTATGTAAAGGCTATATCGAGGACAAGAGAGAGAAGTTTCTGTAAGAAACTGGTTGCAGCAGTAATAACCAGTCTAGAAGCGGATGATCAGATGAGAGTCAAGGTGTGCTTGTACTCGTATGTGCTAAGTGATAGGACAGTGAAAAAGTTCTCACCGAAAAATAAAAGTGCTTCACATTATATAGACCTTGAAGCCATGTGTATAAAAAGCACCAATATAGGACTTGGAAATAAACACAAGATAAATGAAGCATCAGCAGTGATAACAAGAGCTCAAAGGAAAGACATTAAGCCTATTAGTCTTTCAAAAAGCGAGGTCGAGTGTAAGTTCTTGGAAGATGAAGGCAATGCAGAAGAAAGGCACTTCCTGCACTAACTGCAGTAACTTCGACACAATACCACGAACTGTGGATGCTGATGTAGATTGAAAAGATTCTCTTGAGTTAGAGTTGATGGTTGGCTGATTTGGAGTTTTATAGCGCAAAGCAACTAGGCTATCTGCGCCAAACATCCGATTAAAAGTTAAGTAAAATTATTAAAATTCGTAAGAAGGAATTACGATACAAACACAACAGTGATGTTTAATTAAAATTTTAAATACCGTTAACTTCGGTTATTATATGTAGTTTATAACAGCAAAAATATTGGGTTGTTTTGTTTCGAATTTCGCACAAAGCTACACGAGAGCTATCTGCACTAGCCGTCCCTAACATAGCAGTGTACGACTATTAATTTGTAAAAAGGCAATCATATTAAAAAGGGATAATTTATTAATTAAAAATTTAAAATAGCGATAAATAGGTCAATGGTCATTAAAAACTAAAAACATTTGTAAGGTGGACAGTGTCACCATCGCTAATAACACTATCCAACGTTATGGATAAACCTTGGGACAGTGTCTAAAATGGTGACATCGTTGATAGTCAAAAAATGTGGCTTATTGTGACCCGAGTGTCACACAGACAACTCATTCCAAGTAGACTGCCAAGTGGCACGGAGTCGAGTCTTGAATACAGGACCATAGCCCATCTATGGAACAGGCACAGCAGTGATAGTGCCAGAGCAGATAGATGTAGCTGTAGTGTCGGCGAGATTGCTCTCGCGAATACCCATATTGCCCGGTATAAAAAAAAAACAAAAACTGGACAGAAGTAGATGTTAAAGAGAAGTGGGCCGGCCGGTTTGAATATGGGCGAGAACTGGGTGTGAACTAACGTAGAGAACTAAGCGAGTCAGTATAAATTTGAGTACTGACTAGCTTTTAGGTGATCCAGGGCAAGGGAAATGGCATAGCATTTAGCAGTGAGCTGAGAAACTGTAAAGAGGATTTCCGGGACAACCACCAAACCATGGGAGGCCTCACACAGTCACCTGATTTCGAACCACCTGTATAAATAAGAATGAAAAGATGGTTCAAAAGATGTTAAGCAAATAACAGACACTATTCCCCATAAGGAGTGTCTGATTTTCTCAAATGACTTAAAGGTCACATTTGGGGACTGTAAGCAGCCATGGTGGGATGGGCTGACCAGCAGATACAGTAATTTTATCCAAGGACAGACCCAATCCAGCCAACTGCGCCTGGATATGAAGGCGCAAAGGAGCAATAGCAGATCATCTGCTCTGAAAAAGTATGGCTCACCGAGGAAGGAAAACAACTTCAGGTGGGATGCTTTGGTAAGGAAAAAAGTTTTGAAGCACATAGTAAAGAGTTGCAAATGGTAGAGTGCAAAGAAGGTTTATGAGACTGAATAAACTCTGAACTGGAGAAATGCAGAAAGCCGTAGTGCAGAACCAAAGTCCGTGATGATGAATGGGGTCCAGCATCTTTAAAGCCGAGGTCCTGGTAGAGTCATAGGCTAATGATTCATAGTTGAGTCTTGATCAAATAAGAGCACGATATCTTTAGCATAGAACATTGATCAGCGCCCCAAATAGTGGAAGAGAGGACATGGATGATGTTCAGTGCTCTTGTACATTTGACTTGTAGTTGCTTAATGTGTAGTATAAAGGTCAGCTTAAACATGAGCCACAAGAACTTTATCTGAAGGACCACAGGTAGCACAACTTTGCCGATACGGAGTTCAGAATCAGGGTGAATACACCGTTGGCGGCAAAAGAGCATGAAAACAGTTTTAGAGAGAGAGAGAAGTTATTAAAACTGTTTGCTGTGGACCACTTCAGTAAACGATTGGTGCAGTCTGTATATGCTGTTCTATAGCTCTCATGTTCGATGACTGACATGAGATGAGAGTCATTAACCTAGAGCCCGTTTGTAACAGAAAGAGGGAGTTGTTCAGTGATGGTATTAATCTTTATAATGAAAAGTGTGACATTCAAAACACAACCCTGAGAGACGCCAAGTTCTGTAGAAAAGGAGGGGAAAGTGTCGAACCCACAGGAACTTGGAGTCGCCTGTTCATTAAAAATTTTAAATAAAAATGGGTAAATCGCCACGTAACTCGTATATGGAGGTCTCTCAAAATCCATACCTCCTTGTAGTATCATAAGCCTTATTAAGGTTAACGAATATTGATACTAGTTGTCATTTGAGACAGTCTTTCCTGATTGACTGAGCGTTGGCATCAAAACGTACGCTGAGTAGGTGAGAGGAGGTTGTTTAAGAAACCAAACAAGACGAGCATTAACCATCCTCTCTAAAGTTCTTACAGAGACAGCTCGTCAAATCAATTGGACGGTAGTTTGAAGGAATTTTAGGATCCTTTCCAGGCTTAGAAAAAGGTAGGGCAGTAGCCTGGCGCCAGGCATCACGAAAAATATTCTCCTGTCAGATCCAGTTAAAAAAAAGCAAGAGAAGTAGGAGATGGCACACCATCTCAGTGTATATCATAAGGTATGACTGATGTACTGCCAGAATGATGAAGGACCAATCTGGGTTCCACCATTAGAAAAGAGCAATTATAATTATAGAAACGATCAGCTCGGAAGAAGGTGATCTCTTTGCTCAAGTGTTGATGGCAAAGAAGGTGGAGAATATAGGGTTAGATATCTGGCCAAACCTATTGCTAAGAGCGATGCTCTGGGTATCAGCTACTTCTTGACCATCAGAGAGCAAGATTGAATTATACTGCCCACTGACCTTTTAAATCTTGTCCCATGTGAATTTGAAACTGGTATTAGAAGAGATGCTGGTTGTGAGCTTAATCTAAGATTCCTTCTAAGGATGCTCTGACGTCTTACTTACTGAGCATGTGGATAGGTTGGCTGGAAAGCAACACAGTTCGAGAGTGTGAGAGGTAGCCCAGGGCCGTTTTTGAGCCCTCTGCGCCATGTGGCAGATAGAATTCCCATATGGACGAGGATAGCGTAGGAAACGTGTCTTTTTCTGCAAGAGCAGTGAAAAAGGGCCAGTTGGCTTGATCCAGCTTACCCTGGGACACGTATGTCAGGTGTCATCAACCACAGCCAGTCTCTCTCAAAATGAGAAGAAAATGATCACTGCCTCGTGAGTTACTGACAACCCTCAATGAAAAGTTGGAGAATAATGAAGGGGAGCAACTTGAGAGATCAGTAAAGGACTGACTAGGTGCATGAAAATAAGTATAAGAAGCAGTTTTGAAAAAAAAAGATTGTAATCAGAAAGGCCTCATTGATATCAGTGCCTTCCCCAAGGGGATTATGCCCATTAAAATCTCCCAGGATTAAAACGGAAGATGAAAAATTTTCACGAGAACATCAAGGTCTGAATAATCATAGGTATCTCTAGGACAGAGAGAGAACAAACAGTGATGGTACAACACGAATGGTTATGGTCTTCACGGGTGAATCGAGAGACAAAGACAGACTGGGCAACCATCCATGTACTCGTATATCACACAATCTGTCATTTCTGTACAAAGAAACTTGCCGAAAGGTGACTGTATCGGCAAGTTTCAGAAATATTTCCTTTAAGGAAAGACATACAGAATGGTAGGAAGCAATCAGTGCTTTGATGTCATCCAGATTAAGACGTAACCCTGTATGAAAGTGGCTATTTTTATTTACGTGCAAACTAATTGGGTGGAGAGTCCTTCTGTTTACGACCACGTCTTTTTTTCCTTGTCTTTGTCGAGCGACCTCCAAGGATCCTGCTATGGGTCGATTGGGCAAGTCTTTGCTGTTGAAAGAGGATTCCAGCGATTGAGAACGAATGATTGTTTTACATCTTGGGGCAGAAGAAGATATACCCGAAAAAATACCCGTACCCGGAACCAAAGCAAGTGGATCTTAGGATTTGCTGGAATGAATGTCAGGGCAGAGATGAGTGTTGACGTTGATTCATCAACTTTAACCATGGAGGTCAAAAGACTTTTCATATGCTTTGAGAATAATTCTTTGAGGCATAGAGAGATCCGTCTGCGCTCCCACTGTAGTAGTGGAATGAATTGCAGCAGCATACATCCGAGATGAAGAGGTGGAGAGTAACTTTTGAACCTCAGAATAAGCAATATTTTGAATCATTTTAAAATGCTGCATCTGTTTTTCTTTCAATCACTTAGGGCAAGAACGAAAGTAGGATAGGTGAGAGTCATTACAATTAACCCAATGAGGGTCTGTTTCACACTCATAAGCAGTGTGGTCTTGCTACTGAACGAGCACGTGTCAAGGAACCACGACATGATGTCTTCGAATGACTGACCACTGCTATTGGAAACATCCGAGAGAGTTTGGAATATATGGCCATACCTTTCAGTTAAGATAACCTGACTTGATGGTGGCAGGTGGACACGGTAATATAAGTGTTAAAATGAAAACATTGGTCGGCATCCTAATTATTTTCTTGCGCGTAGAGATACGCTTCATGGCAGAAACTCCTGGGGTGGAGAAACTAGCGAGAATCTCCGATTCGGGGATGTTCTTCAAATCTTTCTCAACAGTAACTCCTCATGACGAAGTCAAAACAACATGGAGAGTAACCTCAATGAGTAGATCCCCAATCGCCTTCGAATGCAAGAGTTCACTGTGTTTAGGAGTGGATGTTTCCACCAATATGTCACCAGAGATGATCGTTTCAACTGACTTTGGAAACCAGCAAGTTCCTCTTGTCCCTTCTGAATCTTCAAGACGTGGCTATTTATCTATGAAGTGTTTTTATTTACCTATGGAATGTTTTTTCAACTATTTTATAAGTTTACATGGGGGATCCATAATAAAGAAAGTACATTTCGGTGACCACCCACCAAACCCACCATGGCGCCCAAAAACGGGACGCACTACAATGCCAAACAAGGACATTGCAACAACGCCAGGGTTCCCTAAGCTCTATACCCAAATACTAGCATCAGGTGCAATGTTTATAACACCCATAAAAGTGTCCATTACTGGTACGCAGTTGATCCTCGCCCAAGTGGACCCACCCCAAGGATGCCCGACTAGAGGAATTCAAACCTTATTTTTGTTAGTAATTCATTGATGTCGAAGCTATGGAGATTCATAGAAGGCCTCAGAGATAGACGTATAAATGGCGTCGAGTATACAACTGCAAAGAGAGTAGCAGTAGAGCCACAAGCAAGAAATTCGGTTAGAGATAAGTAACGTTGGTTGTCATAGGAATGAAAGGCCTAACATTTGATATAGACTAAGATTAACACTGTCGAGAGCAGAATAATTTGACTTGTCAAAGGTTAAAGAGTGTTCTTAACTAATTAAATTTACAAACAAAAAACAAACGATTATTGGAAGTTCAGGTTACAACCGGTAACTCACTCGACAGCATAGAAAAAAATAAAGAAAAATGCTTTGACTTGCCAACCGAATTCCAAAGCAACTGAACTGGCCTAAGTGTGTGTTTAATAAGAGAATTGAATAGTGTTTAAGATACAACTGATACTTCCACAGCGTAAGAAATGTTTGACATATGGTTAACTAGTGTGGAATATATTTTAAAACCCAATTGAGTCTCAGCTGCAACTGCCTTTTGCTATCTATAGCCAGTTGTAGCAGGGCAGTTACCCTGAATATGTAGAAATAGCCTTTAAGGTTAATTAAAACACTCTAGATGTTTATATATTTTTATAACACAGTGGACTGCATGGTGTTCGTATATCGACAAAACGCAAAAGACAGCTACAGCGGAAGAATTCTTAGCGCAACACATATTTACATCACTATACGTATTACTAACATAAAAGACTCCAAAATTGTTGATATAGCACATTTAAACTTTCGTTATACGTTTCTATGTATATAGAACTTTTGACTTTTTTGTGGTTAAAATTAATCACCTTTAAGTTCGCCTAATTTCCACTTAAGAATTTAGCAAATCCTTGTAACGTTGCCCATCGATGGATCAACAGTGAACTTGAGAAATTTTCCTCTATAATTCAGTGTTCGACCCTGAGGCAGAATACCTAATAAAGCCAATTATACAGCTTTCTCATTGAAACACTAACTAGGTATTGTTGAAATAGCGACTCTTGCTGTTACCTAGTGATAAAAACCTGACGGTGAGTGTATGAACTAATTCGCCACATGACAGCGTGATATACGAGGTCTGGTCAAAAAATACGCGGACTGACGTCATAAAACAAAATGTACTTTATTTAGAAGTTACAGGTCTGGGACCCCTTCAAAGTACTCTCCTCCCCAACGCACACACTTATCCCAACGGTGTTTCCACTTGTTGAAACAGTCCTGGTACGCTTCTTTTGTAATGTCCTCCAACTCCTTCATCGCATTTGCCCTAATCTCGGGAATCGTCTCAAATCTTCTTCCTTTCAAGGGTCTTTTGAGTTTGGGGAACAAGAACAAATCGCAAGGAGCAAGGTCAGGTGAGTAGGGGTGGGGAAGAACAGTGATCGAGTGTTTGGCCAAAAACTCACGAGTTCTGAGGGCTGAATTTCGCAGCAACGCGGTGCATCTTCAATTTTTCGGTCAAAATCTCGTAACAAGATCCAACTGATATTCCACACTCTTCAGCAAGCTCCCCTGACAGTCAGACGTCGATTTGCTTGTACCAGGGTGTTGATTTTGTCGACGTGTAGGCCGTCAGTTGATGTGGAAGGACGTCCAGGACGCTCATCATCTTCAATGGACTGTCGACCATCCTTAAAACGTTCATGCCGATTGAAACATGCCGTACGCTTCATTGCAACATCACCGTAAGCCGTGTTAAGCATAGCAAAAGTTTCAGTCGCAGATTTTCCAAGTTTAACACAAAATTTCACAGCAAGTCGTTGCTCCTTCAGGTCATTCATTCTGAAATCCGCCAAACGACAAAATCGCACTTCACTTAAAACCGCGTAGCTAATACACAAATGAAGATATCTGCAATCGGGAAATGGCGTCGTAATTAGCTGATCTGTGCGAACCTAGCGACACCACGCGGATTCCCCTGGAACCAACTGGAGCCGCGCAATTCAAACAGTCCGCGTATTTTTTTAACAGCCCTCGTAAGCATTCAAGTTATATAATGAGTAACATAACCAACAAATATTAGACAGTGTTTATACAACAATGCTCGGGTTTTCAGTGGGTACTGTCACACATTTAGACTCGTAGTATTAAACACCCGTTAATGCGAGATACATCTACTAGAATAGTGAAGCTTTTATGTAAATAATGAAACTAGAAAAATTAAACCATTGCAAATAAAGTATCTTATATTGTTAAGTTATATTGTTTTACTTCATTCTTTAATTATGGTTAAGATACAACTTGTATGTTCGCTGTCAGAGGTTGGGGAATAGCAGCGTACGATAGACGTTAAGAATAACTTTGAAAATACAACAATTAAACAGTCATTTCTGAATCTCTTTTAGACGAGTTTCGTTTTTACACACACACTAGACCATGTTTAACTTAGAGATTAAGCTACCTATCTTATCTTAAATAACAATTTGTTTGTGCTATTCACTCCACCTCTGAACCGGTTGCTCAGCGGCAAGCTTGGTGTTCATAAGGATAAACTTCAGGCTTCGAACCCTGCAATTTACTCAGTAGAAATGTTCCATTGTGTAGTTTCTAATCAACAATGAAACCCTTTACTTTCATAACTTTCCCTTTGAGATGTTTTGCAAGAAATGAGGGACTAGCGCATCAGTTTGGGAGATGTTTGTCCCACTTGTTGTTGTTTTTAAATAGTTGAACGTTTGTGGTGTCGTATATTTAGTCTAAGTTTTCAAACATATTTTGAATAGTGTTAACAACATTCAACGATTTCATGGCATTATTTTGGGAACTAAAAATATAGCTATGAACGATTTTATTAATATCGAACACGTGATTTTAAATCAATTTTTGTACAATCATTTGTCATTTACACTGTACTTTCACAGCAAATCTTAAGAGAAACGAAACTGGTGGTTTGAAGTTGTGTACAATAAACCCAAATAAACGGGACGCTAATGTAAATAAATGACTCGAGATAGCAGCTGTGAGAGATAGTTTAGCGACATCTGGCTTCAGGTTGGTAATACAGTGTAAAAAAAATACTCAAGCTTTGGAACTTTCCAGTTTTTATTTTACGAGTTTTATTTTTTCTTCCGTAAGCTTTGTTGCTATTATTTATGACTTATGTCTGCAACTTTTGCCAAAGCGCCACTGGATGTTTCATTCTACCGTATGTAATATTTTTCCCAGTGGTTCGTGCAGTAGGTTTCTATTGATCTCTATTTACAGAAATAATGTTTGTTTGCTCTTTATAAAACAGTTTGAAAATGATTTATCTGCGCCTTGTTTACAATTCTAGAATTACGTTTCTATGCCGTCACTGAGCTATTGGAAGTAAGGAAGGTTAAAAACATTACTAAATAACCTTTGAAAGCAACATGAGGCACGCATTACTTACATATCTTATTTGCTTCCAACATTGTACGAAGTATATCATAAGATGCTTCCAAACTTAAGGTCATTCAATCTGATTTCCTAAACTTCCCCCGTTTAAGTTTCATGGAAGATATTTTTCCCAGCTGATCATCTCTTTTTATATACGAAATCTCTTTCCTCGGTCGATCCAGGGCATCATGCCAACCTTGTGGAAACTAACACGCACATATCCTGTCTGAAGATTTTTTTCTCAATCAAAATTCGGACTTTAGTCGCCCCCCGCTAGTACAGCGGTATGTCTCCGGATTACAACGCTAAAATCAGGGGTTCGATTCCTCTCGGTGGGCTGAGCAGATAGCCCGATGTGGCTTTGCTATAAGAAAAACACACACAAACACACGGACTTTAGTCGAACAAATTCTTAAGTCTGTTTCATTAGACTTACGGAAAGCACTAGTTCCTATCAAAATAATCATTCTATAAATAAGATTGAATGTTTTATGAAAATGATAGTTTATACTAAGAATATAAATGGTTATTTGTTTACTTGTTTTGAATTTCGCGCAAATCTAGACGAGGGCAGTTAGCCTTCACCACCCACTATCAACGCTTGGGATGCTCTTTTACCAAGGAATAGTGTGGTTGACCGTCACATTATAATGGCCCCCATGTTATAAGGGCGAGCATGTTTGGTGTGACGGGGAATCGAACCCGCGACCCTCGGATTACGAGTCGAGTGCCTTAACCACGTGGCCATGCCGGGCTTGAGAAAAAACGAAATTAAGAAACAAATTAGTGAAATTAATATCTTCTAAACTCCAAATTTTATATTTTATTGATTTCAAAATTCAGCGAGTTTAGAAAGTCGGATACTTGTTAAGTATAAGGCTATACAATGTTGTGCTCACCATGGGTATTGAAACTCGGTATTTAGCGCTAAGCCAGATTTACCTATGAACCGCTAGTGGGCAATTCGCAAGTACATTTTATACGTATCTGGTAAAGAAAGGATTTTTTTTTTCAAATTTCAGTCGACGCAAAGTTTAACTACAACACACTCAATAGAAAAACAATAATATACAATTATTCTCTCAAAAATGCATCACATGTAATATTGAACAATAAGTTAATTTATATTACTTCGTTAAATTTTATGCAACTCAAGCCCATTTTAACATAATATAATTTATTTTCAACTCGTGTTTTTTGTTGTTTTTAATACTTATGTATAAACTACAAATAATTTAATTTCTCTACACGCCTTAAGATTACTATTTAGTGATAAAATAAATATTTTATATGAAATGATTGATACAATAAACTTCCTGCACGTGATGAGAAGATCTCCCAGGAAATGTCCGGCATGGCCAGGTGGTTAAAGCACTCGATTTGTAATCTGAGGGTCCCAGGTTCGAATTCCCATCACACAAAACATGTTCACCCTTTCAGCCGCGGAAGCGTTATAATTGGTGACGACGAGCCGCCTTAGTCTCTAGTCTTAAACTGAATTAAGGACGGCTAACATAAATAGCCATCGTGTAGTGTTGCGCGATATTCAAAAACCAATAACAATCTTCCAGGAAGGGTTCTGTATTTGGAGTTTAACACCTGTCACTGTCAGACAAGTCTTTGTGCCTGCAATTTGGCTGTTATAAGACGTCGTGTAGGGGTCGTTTATTTAACGTGTGCTCCTTATGGTGGAAAAATTACGATATCTACAAGTGTCAAATTGGCCATCAAAGCGTCAGTTACGGTTGTTACTTGCCCTTGTACTTTAGTTTGTTCTAAGTGGATGGAAGAAACAGGTGGAACGTTTATATACTCTAAATATCCTATTTCAAGGCACAATAGGTGTCCTCTGTTTCATCTTGGACACATGCTGCTGCCATCTATTCCACTACTACAGTGAGATTGCTAAAATATCTTTGTGCCTCTAACTGTCTCTCTCCATGTACAAAAAGTCTTGTCATCTATGGATGACAGAGTTGACAAGTTTACGTCTACTCTGACTTCCTTCCGGACAATCACATTCAGTAACTGCTTTGGCCCCTCTCCTTCAGCTCTGAGGTGCAGAACCATTTTTGATCACAAGCACAGTTTACATATTTTATTTTCTCTGATAGAGATTTGCCCAATCAAACTAGGGTAGGCTCAGGGAAGTTGACAGATCTCTTCCTATTAAATAAAAATCTCCTGGTCACACAAGGATTTTACACCTAATTCTGCTCCTAGGTAAATATGTAAAGCTTGATACAGTAGAACTATCAAACCTTTCGTTCTACGTTGGGTGAAATTGAGTAATTGGTCAAGTCCTATAATGTTGTGTGCATCTCCTTCCAGGAAAAGTTCGAGACCTGCAGATGCTGTCACCTATTAGCAGTTTACGTTATACGAGAATGACTAGCTGTGTGATAAGGGGGTTTATATAGGTGTGGCAGTGCTAGTTGACCAGCATATATCCACCTTATGCATGTCACTTAACATGCCCTTATACGCTGTAACCATCTGCATCATCTTCGAGCCATACAATCACCATGTTCTTTTTACCTGGTCACCTAAATATATTTGCAATAATTTTGATCTTGATGATTTAAGAAGCATTTATATCCCTTTTATGTCTTAAGAGATAGTAGTGGACACATTATACCCTTGTAATTAGCGATAATATTGACAGGAGCAGCTATGATGCGGGGCATATACTCACTCACAATCTTTCTCTTCAATAAGTTTATATTTTATGCTCTCAGTCCACCTTTCACAACTAAATCTATGTCTGTAGACGTTAATTTTTCTTTTTTTTTATTTCTTCTTGGAGGAGAGACAGTGACCCATGGGGCAGTGATAATTCTCCCATCATTTTGAACTAAATTTACTGCAGTCGATCCCACCTGACCCGTCTGTCATGGTGGAAGTTCAAGCAGCTAAATAGCTGTTCTTCGCTGCTCATTGAATTTAATTCTGCTGTCTTTTATCTACTAACGACTGTATGAAGACAGTAGCCAATTGTATCATTCAAGCATTTACTCGTTGTATCTTCGAAATTAAACACGTTAAGAATGGTATTCTCATCTTTGTGGTCTCCTGTCTATCAGCATCCAAAAACTCAATATCTTTCCCAGTGTCTTACTTTCCAACCACGTTATTTTCCAGCAAGCTCATGTCTGTGCTTGGCTAGTTAGGCATTGGAGTAGGAAGGAAATCATTGTTTAAGTTTATTACCAGGATATATTCTGCCATCAGTCTCAATACCTGGGAAAATTTGGGAAATCAATGGTGCGTTTCCATCCTTTATCCATCTACCATTAAATAGCCTGGAAGCTGCTGATGGACAGAGCATATCCAATCTTCTTAGAGAGTGATTTCCATCTTCAAGTCTCAGGCTGAGAGATTACCACTTTCACTTCAGACAGATCATCTGTTAGATTACAACTGCCTATTTATACTGGTGGAATTTAGGTTAGCTCGTAAGTCAGAAAATCCATCAATGAGCCCTAATGATTTTCATTATGAAATGCTCCACTATATTTCTCATAAGAACCAGAGGAAGAGCACAAGTGAATATGGCAAGAAAATGAGCAAACCTGATGCTTATCACAAAAAAAAAAAACTTTCTTTTCTCAAAGCTTATGAAAGATCAAAATTATCATCATTCTTCAATGGCTTTCAGGAGCTCTGACCGTAAGAGTTGAAAGATTGTGGTTAATCCACATCCTCGAATCAGCTAACCTTTTTTCTCAACAGCAATCCACTGTCAGCTCTGATTTGTCTTATATACTCGATCAGAAAAGTTTTCTTTAAGAGAGCATCTTGTTTCTTTTTTTTTTTTTTATTATTAGTTTGAAGAGGATTGTGACACTAAATGGAGGTTTGACATCTTGTAACTTATTTGGCAAGAGATTCCAAGTCCAAACGAGTTCGACTTTGTCCCATTCTTTCACTCAGAAGCTGGAGTTTCTCTTCGCTGCATTGAATAGCAGCCTTTTCAGTATAAAGATCAATACTAAGAAACTTTTCTTCTGTTGTAATCAGCTTTTATATTGACAATTTCTATATTTAGTTTCAACCATTAAACGTGAAGTCAGAGTGGTAGCTGTCAATCACTTGTTGGGATGAACCACTACAAAGTTACCTTTCTTAAAAACTATTTATATTCATTGCTGTTAGAAATAGAGTTTACACCCTAATCCTAAACTTGGATTTGGGGTTGTTTTCATCATTCCTAAGAAAACAACATCTCGGGTTGAATTTAATTCTTCACGTTAAAGAGCTTCGTATCAAGTGCAAGAGCACTAAACATCCTTGTCTTCTCTCTCTTCTTGAAGAGTGGATCAATATTCTATGTTAAAGATTTGTGGTTCCAAACTAGATTATTGGTCTCTGGCACTGCTAGAACTTCTGACAGATACTGGACTTGTATCACCTGGGGATTTGGCTCTGCACAGGGTTTTCCACCCTTTGTTAGTTCACAGTCTGTACACCGAGTCAAATGAACTTCCTTTTCAATTCAAACATTTGCAGTTTTATGCCAACAAGCTTTCAATCATCACATTTCACTTGGGGTTGCGTCTTTCTTCATCAGTTGACTATTTATCTGTGTTTGCTATTTTCCTGGGAGTCCGATATATAGTGTTTGCTATTTTCCTGGGAGTCCGATATATAGTGTTTGCTATTTTCCAATCAAAACTTAAGAGCTGTGTAATTATCTAAGAAATCATAGTATGATGTGTTCCCACTGTCTGAACCTTTGATCATATCTTGTCATTAACCATACAAGCATTTTAATAAATTGTGTTAATTGTTATTAGAGTGCGTTGTAAGGGTCTTCAATTTATCCCATAATGCGGAAAAAACAAGAACTTTTGTACAAAAGTCTGCTTATTCTATACAACAAAGTGAGAAATAATGTGAATACATATCTTAGTAATGAATGCTTCTTTGTACTCCTCGTAAAAGATAAATTGTTCTATAAAATTAACTCAACTGGTCTTAAGAAAAAAGTAAGATTTGGTCAGTGAAATCGATGCCAGATTTTAATATTTCAGCACTTCAAGTTTACTTCAACGCCTATCTTCTAGATAACTTGTTTTTCACTTCAAAATAGAGTAGCTTCCAATCGTGGAATGTAACAACTCTTGTGCACACATTTAACATACTACATTCATTCCCCAAACAGAAACAGCAAATTAGTACATGAAGACGACAGAATAAACGTTTTAAAATGACGCTAAAACCATCACTACCACAACTCTTATGTTTCCATCTCAGTAGAATTTTATTCCTCACTTTACAATTTATCTAGACAATTTTTTAGCAACAATAGAAACAGTATTTTTTGTTTTTAAATCAATACTTGAGAATAGATTATTAGCTTGAGTTTGAACTTTAGTGTTTCGTTATGTTAGTTAGCCTACTAGACTTCCAGGACATTGGACCGTTTTGAGTTGGTTACGCTGAGTTTAGACCCAGTTTCAGCTTCCAGAATTATATTATTTTGCTTAATTATTACGTACGCAAAACTAACGTTGAAACCACTACTGACCCACCTCAAAGTGCTGTGTAGCGACAAACACACAATCAAGTCAAATACGTGAGTTACGGAAATAAATCAGCTTTAAAAGCATTAGTTACGTCAATACTAGCAGTTAATCGTATAATACACAAACCATCAAAATTAGTCAGTCACTTAGCAATATTGTGTTGCTGTAGCGACTACCTGCCGAATGTTTAAAACAGGCAAGTAATCAAGCCCTTCTGTCTTGTTTTTGATAAACATTTAGTCCTAGACAGTCTCTTCAAATAGTTGACTAAACCTTTAACAAGGCTGTTACTCGCTTCTTCATATGAAGTAACTTGAGAACAGCGACAACAACGTTGTTAATTAAGAATATCGAGTATAGTTGGTTAATTTTAATAGTGTCAAGATGTAACGGATTTACTAATATATATTTTATAATTGATGTAGTTAAGACGTATTTAGAAATGTGTAATTTAAATTATTAATGCGTTTTACGACAGTAAATTTAGAAAATTGGTGGAAAAATTGTAGTGAAAAATCAAGAATGTGTTTTACAAAATTACTAGCGTATCTGTGAATATTGTTGCCAATTATTTGTTGTTTTTTTAATTTCACGGAAAGCTACACGAGGACTATCTGCGCTAACCGCCTGGAATTTAGCAGTGCAAGATCAGAAGGAAGACAGCTAGTTATCACCACCCACCACTAACTCTTGGGCTACTCTCTTACCAACGAATAGTGGGATTGACTCACATTATAACGCCCCCACAGCTGAAAGGGCGAATATGTTTGGTGTGACGGGGATTCAAACCCGCGACCCTCGGATTATGAGGCGAGCGCCTTACGTACCTGGCCATGCCTGTTGCAAATTGAACTTTCAAAACCTCCCACTAATTGTTTATAAACCGATGACGTAAGAGAGTTTAATATTGTTTCCTACAGTCACCTCACGATATACCTCAGAAGCTATAACCGTGATAAACGCTTATTAATCGGGAAACTATAGATAGCTGACCAAAAGTCAAACATTAGAAACAGTTTAACCTCACATTAGTATTTATACAAGAACATTAGATTCAGTAATGTGAAAACATTAGAACAGCCAATGAAAGCCTGTGTATATTTGTAACAATTTTGGATAAAATGGATATGTAATCTCAATTGTAACAATACTTATAGACTATAGGAATAACTAATCAATTAAACCTGAAGAAAATACTAAGATCTTCTGTAAAATGTAATTCAACAAAAATGCATATTCTAACTGAGGAAATAGTTAGAACACCCCACATTTATATCCACACAAGATGGCTCAACTCACACACAGGTGAGTTACACCAGGTGCACGTGATTAGAAGATAGTTACTCAGCATTGTGAATGAGGATTGCCCTATTTAAATCTCAGGCATGTAGTTTGATGCTCTCCTGACTGTTAAAGTGCGAGTGAGCATCACTGCTGGCGTTCGAGTGTTGTTTGTACCGTGTACTGTACCGAGGTCTCCTTCGTTCGCGTGCGTGTGCGCGTATTCTACTCTGCTCAGCCGCAGTCCATCCGCCTCGTGGTGCCCGCGACCTCATTGCCCTCTGCAGTTATAGACGCTTTGAACGCCGCTGTCGGGGGTAGCCATGCAGACTGCTTACAACAGCGACGCTGGCGTCGGCCGCTCACGCCCGTTGCCTACTCGACCAAGGAGACTTTCCTTAGGGTACCAGGGTGTGCCCGTAGATAATCTTCCAGTCGGTTCCCAACGAACTGTCCCATGACGTCGTCAAGGACGTGTTGACGGCGTACTGGACGGTCCCCAAAATAGAACATGAGGCGCACCAGACACGGCCGACCGTGTGCGTGTTTCTAGTCTCTAGATATGTAGGATATGTCTGGCATATGGATACGTAGATTCCTCGCTTAATGTCTCATTTAGTATTTATTGTGGTGGTCACCACGGCTGTGGCGACGTGGGGTCGCGGCCCAAGAGGGAGAGTGCGAAACGGTCGGAGTCGGCGGCTCGTCGTCCGCGGCGGCTGTGGGTGGGGTCCCCGCATCTGCAGTGTCTGGGGCAGGGAGTCACGGTCTCCTGACGGGGGACCCTGAAAGGCTTTGGCCCATCCTTCGAGCCAAGTTTGTACAGGCTCCTGTGGAAGTTCTTGATGGCCCAGGTAGCCTTCAGGCGTTCCACGTCTCCATGGAGATTCAAGTCTCCCTGTCGGGTGGTGTGGGGTGGGTCCCTCTGAGGAAGGTCCTGTCCCCTGTTCGGGATGGGTCTCTAAGGAGCCCCTGGCTTCCCCTGCTAGTGCTGCAGTAGCTGGGGGCTCTGAGGGACCCTCGGCACTGGCTCTGGGGATGGCATATGTTCTGGCTCCCTCCCCTGTGGCCGTGCAGGCACTGACCCCGACATTGGACTTGTTGCTTGCACCCAGGTCGTTCGCGAGTTTCCTCAACCTCCCCAGTCTTCCATGCCTCTCTGGCTTGAGTGAAGACAGTTGGAAGGTTCAGGGGTCT
This sequence comes from Tachypleus tridentatus, assembly GCF_004210375.1. Classification (NCBI taxonomy): domain Eukaryota; kingdom Metazoa; phylum Arthropoda; class Merostomata; order Xiphosura; family Limulidae; genus Tachypleus; species Tachypleus tridentatus. Next base: position 21,029,441 of record NC_134830.1, read on the forward strand.
TGCAGTTCTGTTCTGTTACCAGACTTTGGTCTGGATGTTCCTCGTGCGCAGCAGTGGTGGTCGGGTAGCTTCAAGAGGCTGCACGCTTTCCATTTTATTCCTACTACCCTGTCTGTGCTTTCTGGTCCTTTGGCACTGCACGTTCATGTGGGGTGGGGATCCTCTTCCACCCGCATTTTAAATGGGATCATCCTCGCATCACATGGTGATGCTGAAGGGTGGGTGGTGTACGTTGATGTTGTCGCTGAGGGTCGTAAGATTTGGCTTGTCAATGTCTATGCACCTGCACAGCCTGAAGAGCAGAATGCCTTCTTCTCGGGCTTGGACAAGTTCATGGTTACACATGCCGATATCTTCCTTGGTGGCGACTTCAACTGCGTTTTGGATCCTCACCTCGACAAGATTGGGGTGATTCTCTTTCTGTTGATCAGTTTACACGGTCTCTGCATGCCGTGCTGTCGGATTCACTTTTCCGATGTCTGGCGTGAACTGCATGGGTCTGCTTTTGTGGCTACCTGGACTGGTCAGGGCGTTTATTGTCGCCTTGTGTACATGGCCTTTGGCAGAGCCTCGGCAATGCTGCTGTTTATCGATTTGGGGATGTCTCGTTTTACGTGTCTGACGATCGGGCGTTACTCGCCACATTCTGAGATTTTATTCGTGTTTCAGGGCCCAAGTGTGAAGGATTCACGTCTTCTTCGTTGCCGAGGATGAGGTCGGAGACGCTTTGCTTGGCTCTTTTCGGGAGGTCTGTTCTGTTATGTGGCATTCGCGGACCCGCCACCTGGCCTTGAAGGACAGGCAGGATACCATGGTTGTCTTGCTTCGTGGCAGATCGACGGATCCTCTCGAACATCGAGATACTCCATAGGAAAATAGATTTGGACTATACCAAACTGTTCTGTGCTGCGAGCGTCTCTTGTCTGATGGAATCACTCGATCCTAGAACTGCCACCAGGGTTCTGCTGTTCAAGGCAAGGGAAATGGCTAGTACCAGACATCTCTAGTCTGATGTTGGAGAATGATAAATCGTCATCTCCAATATTCGGGATGCGTGCTACTATTGCCCTTTATTTTCGACTTCACCCATTGACGAGGGGTGCTGAGATGACATTTCTCGGTTTTTGCCTTCCATCGACCCTTCCTTTCACGAATGGCTGGTGAACCCCAACAGCTTAGATGAGTGTTGGTTGACCATTCGGTCCCTGCTGCTTGGTAAAGGTCCTGGGCTGGATGGACTGCCAGTAGAATTTTACAGCCACATGTGGCATGTCACTGGACTATCAGACTTTTTAATGACTGACTGCAGCGTCTCTGTTACCAGGAATGCTGGATGGGCTAATTACACTTATCTGTAAGGATCCCAGCCAGTCAGAAGTCTTTCCTCATGGCGCCCATTTCTTCTCTCCTGAACGTGGATGCAAAGATCATTTCTAAGGTCCTGTGTGCTCTTCCTTGTTCTGCTGCACTCAGACTTGTGGCGTGCAGGGCAGAAGTATCAACAAAATCTGGTACTTCCCAGGGACCTGTTCTACTACATCACGGATTGGGATATCCCTCAATCAGAGGGAAGCATTTGATCGACTTCACCATGGATTTCTGTGGTTCATTCTGGGGAGGTGACGTATGTCGCGCACGCAGACGATGTGAACCTGTTTCTTGAGAACTTCACATTGTTAAGTTCAGTGCTGGCCATCGTTCATCAATATTTTTGGGCAAGTGCCACGCAGCTGAATATTTCCAAGTCTTGTGCGCGGGGATTTGGCAAATGAGCCTCGTCTGGAGACTCGGCATTTGGTCTAGATTGGACCCTCTCCCCGATCAGTTGCTTCGGGGTTCGTTTTCTCGCAGGCTCTGGGGCTGCTTGGGAGGGAGTGGTTCAGTGTGTTGGTTCGGCTGTGCACGATTACCACTACTACCCTTTCAAACCTGTTTGATAGGGCAGAGGTGGTGAAGAGGAGGATCCTCCCCTTTATCTGTTACTTGGGGTTGTCCTTCCTCTAGATGACTGCACTCCATGAGCCATCAGCTGCCATGTCTTTGCCTTCCTGTGGGATGGCAAGCCCGAGGCCGTGTTTTGGCTCAGCTTGACGCTGCCACATCGCAGGGGTGGTCTGGGCATCCCATGTGTTTGAATTCAGTGTTTTTCGCTTTTTCTTTCCCTTACCTTTTGCTGTCTGTCTTTGGAGGGTCACCCCTGTTACCACCTCGCAAGATTCTTGGTTGGCACAGGGCGAGGCTTTTGGTGTGCCTTTGAGACTGGGGACACTTGTGTTTTGACCCTCTTTGGTAGGTTGACGCTGTTGCAGCGATCCGGCGGTGTCGTACCGTGTCCGTTGAAGTACCGACGGACTCTCGTTTCCTCTACAGCCTGCTGGTCCCCGAATTTACACAGGTCAGTGCCAACACCCTGCTCTGCCGTGGGACGTTGTTTGGAGCCGCGTTGCACTGCGCCATGTTGATAGCTACCTCCGGGCTTTCAACTGGCGTGTGGTGCATAACACCCTGCCAGTGAGGGAGCGTGCTTACCTATGGAACTCTTGTGCGACTGAGTTGCGTCCAGTGTGCCACATTCAGGTGGAGTCTGTCTTTCACAGGCCCGGCATGGCCAAGCGTGTTAAGGCGTGCGACTCGTAATTCGAGGGTCACGGGTTCGCATCCCAGTCGCGCCAAACATGCTCGCCCTTTTAGCCGTGAGAGCGTTATAATGTGACGGTCAATCCCACTATTCGTTAGTAAAAGAGTAGACCAAGAGTTGGCAGTGGGTGGTGATGACTAGCTGTCTTCCCTCTAGTCTTACACTGCTAAATTAGGGACGGCTAGCGCAGATAGCCCTCGTGTAGCTTTGTGCCAAATTTAAAAAACAAACAAAGTCTTTCACAAGTTGGTCCTCTGTCCGGCATAAATCTGAGAAAGGGTTGCTCGCCTTTTCCAGGTCCCATCACTCTCGGCAGAGACCATCCTCTACCACATACTTGTCCCTGTTCCCAGCCACCTGGCCTTTTCGTTTCAGTACATCACCCTCTTAAGTGCGTCATCTGGCTTGGTGGAAACAACTTGGTCTTGCAAGGGCCAGATATAGGCTGTTACTCTGCCTTGAGGCAGACTACCAGCACGTGGGTTCCGGGACGTTTTACCCTCTGTGGCGGCCAGACGTCTCGCCACTCTCTACGTTGGTGGGGAGTTGGGTGGAGATCGGATTTTTAAAATTAAAGTTCGTAAAAGGAAATCAACCTAAAACAAAAATAGCGTTAAATTCAATTTTTATACTTAGTGTACAGCAGTAAGATAAAAACTAAAACTTGGAAACGACTTTCTGTAGCATAATTGGAATTATGCTAACTCGCCAGGAAGACTAACAGATAAGTCCAGAAACCACCGTTAGTCACCTGAAGTTGGCCTTTCCAGTCCTGGTTTCGAGTTATTTGATGTTACAGCCATTTTCTAATTTCAAATCTAAGTAAATGACTTGACTTACTTTTGTAAATGTGATTTCCTTGTAAGAATCAATATACAAGGTAAAAATTTAAATAGCAGTACAAAGATTAATGGCTTTTAAAAATTTAAAAAAAAAATTTCCAATGTGGCTTGCTATGACCTGGTGCGTCAAACCACACACTGGGGCGTCAGTCTCAGGTAAATTAAAACGATAAGTTAAAATCGATCCTTACCAAAGTCCGGGAGTTTTATTTGAAAAATCTTGTTTTCACGTTACTTCAAATCGACTGTCAACTGACACAGAGACGAGCCTTGAATACAGGACCATAGTTCGTGTATGGAATGGGCACAGCAGTGATAGTGCCAGAGCAGATAGATGTAACTGCAGTGGTGGCAAGTTAGTTTCTGCTGTATCCACTGGTCAGCCTCTCCCACCATGGTGATAATCGCGATGTCATCCAAGGACAGACCCAATTCATCCAACTGCGTCTGAATATGAAGGCGCAAAGGAGCAATTGCAGATTGTCTGTTTTGAAAGTGTATGGCCCACCGAGGAAGGAAAACAACCCCAGGTGGTATGCTTTAGTAACGAGCGAAGTTTTGAAGCATACAGTAAAGACAGTTGAAAACGGTGGAGGTGCAAAGAATATTCATGTGACTGTACAAGCTCTGAACTGGGGAAGTGCAGAAAGCACCAGTGCAGAGCCGAAGTCCATGATGATGAATGGGGTTTAGCATCTACAAGGCCGAGGTCCTGGCAGAGCCATAAACCAGTGATCCATAGTCGAGTTTCGATCAAAGAAGAGCATGCTACATCTTTAGCATAGAACGTCAATCCGCTCCCCAAGTGGTGGAAGAAGGCATTGATGATGTTCAGTGCTCTAGTATATTTGACTTGTAGCTGCTTAATGTGTGGTATATAGGTCACCTTATAGATAAAGATAAGCCGCAAGATCTTGTCTCAGGGGCAAGAACTTCATTAATACAAAGATCAGGATCAGGGTGAATAACCCTCCCCCCCCCAGCAGCAAAAATGCATTCAAATGGTTTTAGAGAGAAGTTAAAACCATTTGCTGTGGCCGCTTTCAGTAAGTGATTGAGAGCAGTCTGTAGCTGTTGCTCAACATCTCATGTTCAATGACTGAGATGAGATGTGCAAGCCATCGACTTTGAGCCCGACTGCAACAGTGAAAAGGGAGTTGTTTAGTAATGGCATTAATCTTTATACTGAAAAGTGTGATATTCAAAACAGCCCTGGAAAGAACAGGAAAGTATAGAACCCACACTAATTTAGAATCACTTGTCTGTAAAAAATAAATAAAAAATTGACAAATGACAACAATCCATATAAGTGAAGGTCTAACAAAATGCCATATCTCGATGTTGCATCATAAGCCTTCTTAAGGTTAAAAAAAATACTGATACGAGTTACCGTCATTTGATGAAGTCTTTCCTGATTGACGTCAAGTCGAATCAGGCAGTCCATGGTGGAGAATTGTCATCAAAATGCACGCCGAGTGGGTGAGAGGAGATTGTTTGATTTAAGGAACCAAACAAGACTAACACTAACCATCCTCTCTAAAAGAAATATCAGCTCGTCAAAGCAATTGAATGGTAGTTTGAAGGAATCTTGGAATCCTTTCCAGGCTTAGAGAAAGGTAAAACAGTCGCCTGGCGCCAAGAAACAATCAGAAGAATAGCAGGAAATTGATGTACACTAGGAAATGCTGCGCCATTTTCAGGTACGGCTGATGTACTGTCAAACCAATGAAGGGCCAGTTTGAGTTCCACCAGTGTAAATGCACGACCACAGTCATAGGAGACAATAAGCTCAGTAGGAAAGAGATAAGAGCTCCGCCCGAGTCTTGATCGTTAAGAAGGCGAAGGATGAAGCAGAAGTGTTATATACCCGGAAAAATATTTCATCTAGAGTATCTGTAATACTCAGCTATTCTGTTTCCTGACCACAGTGAAATCGAGAGGGGAGCAGAATTATAATGCCCACTGACCTTTCGAATGTTGTCCCGTGCGACTTTGAAACTGGTGGTAGAAGATATGCTGGTTGTCAACTTACCCAAAATTCCTTCTGGCTTTGACGTTTTATCTGCCGAGCATGTGCGCAGGCCTGCAGAAAAGTGACGCAGATCAGTTCTGTGGGATACCTACAGAAAGTATCCCAGTCCCATTTTTGAGCCTTCTGTGCCACGTGGCAGGCAGGATTCCACCATGGACGAGGATAAGGTGCCAAGGGTCAGGAAGACAATAAGCAGCTGCTTGTATTGTCAGTCATTGCTATCACGCAGTCGTCTATTGATCGACTACAGACGATGGCAGGATTAAGTTCTTTGAGAGCAGTGAAAGGGAGCCAGTCTCTCAAAATATGAAAATTATCACTGCCTCGTGGGTTATTGTCAAATCTCCATGAAAAGTGGGAGAATAGTGAATCGAATAAGAAATCAACAGCAGTAACGGACTGACCAGGTGCATGAAAATAAGTAGGAGAATCAGTACTGAAAAGAGAGGTTGTGATTTGAGAGCATACACTCTACAGAGCGACATCTCCCATTAATATCAGTACCTCCCCAGAGGGGATGATGTCCATTAAAGTCCCCCAGGATTAAAGAGGGAGATAACTGTTGAAAAAGAACATCAAGGTGTGATTGATCATAGGTTTTTCCGGAAGACAGGTAGAGAACAAAGAGTGATGGCGTGACCAAAGGAAATACAGATGGCTACAGCCACCAAGAGTATGTCAGGTGGCAAAGTCAGGAAAGGCGCATGCTGATCAACCAGTGCAACGAGCACACGTCAAGAATCCACGACAGGATGTCTTCGAGTGCTCGAACTGTTGACACTGGAAACATCCGAAAGGGTTTTTGAATGTATGGCCATAACTTGCAATTAAAATAACCTGACATGGTAGTGGCTGGTGACCACAGTAATGTAAACGTTAAAATGAGAACATTGGTCAGCATCATAATTCCATTCTTGTGAGTAGAGATACACTTCAATGCAAAAACTCCTTGGGTAAAGAAACCAACAAGAATCTGACTTGGGGATGTTCTTTAATCCCTCTTAACAATAACTCTTCGTTACGAATTCAAACTTGCATGGATATCCCCAATTACCTTTGAATGTAAAATGAGTTCATTGCGATTTAGATATGGATACTTCCACCAATATGCAACCAGACTGAAGCTTCTTTACTGACTTTGGAGAGCCAGCAAGTCCCTTCCGAATAAGAAAGGGGGCGACATTTGCCTTAAAGGTTTGTCCAAAAGAGAATGTAGTATTAGAAAATGCGGTACAGGTGATACACATGTTGAAAGTTGCTGCTCAGAATCTTCAAGGCGTGTTCGTTTACTTAGGATCCATCATAAAGTACGTTCCAGTGCCCATTTACCCCCACATACTATGGGGCCCTACAAGGGGATGCACTACAATGCCAAACAAGGACACTACAGCAACGCCAGGGTTTAATGAGCACTATACTTAAACAGCAGCATCAGATACAATGTCCACAACACTTGTTGAGAACGTCCAACACTGGCAGTTAGTTGACTCTTGCCCAAGTAATTTACCCTAGGGAATTACCCCAAGGCAACCCCTTTACAGGAATTCAAGGCCAAAGTAGTTCGCTAGGGCTTGACTATTCAAATAGAGTAATTAATTTCGTTAAGGCTAAAATTCAAATTAAATAAGAACAATTATCAAAACAACTGACTGTATTAAACAAGTTAGAATATTTTACTTGTGAAAATAAAATGTAAGGGTTAATAAAAAAACCCATTTTAAATTATCTAAAAAGTGTGAACAAATAAATATTCAAATATTTGGTATTACCAAATGGTAAACTACAAGTCTGTTAAAACATTTAATCCATTTTTAAAATCCTTAACAGAACAGTTGTTATCCTTTACATCCAGTTCTATAAAAGGAAATGTCTTTGGAAGTAGTTTAAGATTTCTGTACGTTTTTCAATAAATAGCTTTTAGACAAGTAATAGGAATTCCATTGAGAATTAACTATTATACTTTTATAGCTAATTTACATCTTTACTATTAGGAGAATATATACTCCTCAAAAAAAGAAACGCAAAAGGCAAAATATGAGACAAATTGTTAACAAGTTTATTCCGGGTAGTTCTGTATGACATGTGTGAAACTTTGCACATTCACTGCTGAACATCCAAAGTCTGCAAAGGCGAAGTGCACACTCACTAGGTGAAGTTTAACGTCACTCAACGTCAATAACGAGTATGCCCCCCGTGAGCATCAATAACTGCTTGGCATCTCCTGCCCATGGAAGCGATGAGATGACGAATCACATCCTGTGGAATGGCTGTCCACTCAGCCTGCAAAGCTGCTGCAAGCTGAGGTAGAGTCTGCGATTGAGGTTGTCGCCGTCGCAGACATCGGTCCAACTCGTCCCAAAGATGTTCGATGGGGTTTAAATCTGGTGATCTGGAGGGCCACGGAAGAACGTTGATGTGGTGTCTCAAGAAGACAGTGGTGAGTCGGGCTGTGTGAGGACGGGCGTTGTCATGTTGAAAAATGTAGTTGACGTTCACCATGATGGTTTGCACATGGGGCCTAAGAATCTCGTAGACGGTTGCGTACGGTCTGATTGGAAATCCTACGCAACCCTGGTATGGTTGAAGCAGTATACGTCGCAGTGGTGGTCCTATCCCGAAGGTGACGTAACCACATGTAGCGATCTTGTGCGGGCGTGGTCACACGAGGTCTGCCAGATTGTGGACTGTCACGAGCCGATCAATGTTGTTGTTGACGTTTCCATAGCCTTGTGATGGTGCTTGGGTGGACATTCACAGCTCTGGCAACATCTGATCGAGATTCGCCTGCTTCCAAGCGACCAGTGGCGTTGTTGCGTTGTGCTTCAGTCAGTCTTGGCGTAACTGTATTGCGTGTCGGTGGCTTAACACTGAGCTATAGAAACCGAGAACCCGTCACTTTTATAGGGATTTTGCACATGTTGTACGTGCAGAACATGCAGATGTCTCAAATTTATTGGACTCATGCGTTCTGGCGAAAAATCCGATGTTTTCCTCCGTTTTCAAAGTGCACAACTTTTACTGTCATTTTGGTCTGACAATCAGTGCCTTAACACGTGTAACATCACATACTCTGAGCTTGTAACGTTATTACATATATTTCTCTTTAAAATAACAAAAATATCCCTTTTGCGTTTGTTTTGAAGAGTATATTTATTTATTGAAAACTATAAATCCAGATATTTTTACCTTAACTTAAATGTATATGATCTAATCAGTATCAATAATTCAGAAACAAAGTTATCAATACTATTTATACGGTAGAATTTCAAATAGAATACGTTTAGATTTAGAAATTACAAATTGATAGAGATATGTAAATATTTGATAAAAGGAAATAGCTTACCTTTCCAATAGTAATACACAATACGTACTCTTCTGTTATAAGCATTATGAGAACTTCCTAATTATTCAGATATTTTAAAATTTGTAAAATATTTCCCAGTAATGTTGAAATACTGATAAAGTTAAAGGATTTAATAATTGTGTTTTCTGTAGCAAATACAATAAAGTATTAAATAAATATAAAAAAGTTAGAAATTAAAAAACTTAACTGGTTGCAGTTAAAACTGCATCGTACGGGACAGTTTGAAAGATCGAACACGAGGCGCACTTGACATGAAAAAGCCGGTCCCGAACTTTTACTATCAATGGCTTCCGGTTAATGTGCAATTACCCGAGCATGCGACGGCTATGTCGCCGCTGTGGCCTCATGTCTGGCCACATGTCTGGCATACAGGGAGACAGACTGTACTCTTCAGTATCACATGTGAAGGTGACCACACGTCCTTGCGTTGCCCGAGGCGTGTGGCAACATATACAACGGTGGCTGCAGGGTAGCCGAAAGTTAGGAATGGATGGGGGCTTCCACCGTCTCCCCCAAAACTAGCAACTGCCAGGGGTGGGGCCTCTGAGGCGACACTGCTCCAGCAGAACCCTTGCCTCGGGAGGGAGGGTCTCAGTCCTATGAGGAGGGCCGGGTCTCTCCCGCTCAAGGTGAGGAGGCTTCAGGCTCTGCAGAGTTGGGAGACGCTCCAGGAGCCATTCAGGTGGGAGGGGCCTCTGAAGAGGCTCTAGCCCATCCTACTGGCCTCAGTCTGGGTGGGACCAATGAGGGGTTCTGATCAACGTGTCCCTCATCTCTGTGAAGGCCCAGGCCTCTGTCTAGCAGTAAGAGTGTTGGGGCTGCATTAGCACCCTCGCTCTTACTGCCCCAGTAAATGTCGGGGTGGGATCCTCTTAGGGTCCATCCACCTCTAGTTCAACGTGAATCGGCTAGGAAGATGGTGCCTCCGAGGTGGAGGAGGCTTCTGGGGAACCCCTTACCCAGGTCTCGGGTCTTGAGGATCTTTTAGCCCACTCCCCTCACACCATTTCAGGCCCCACCCTGACGTTGGTGGAGTTTCCATCACCGTGCTCGTTCGACTGTCTGGTCGAACCCCCTCTCTCGGGGTGGGGGAGGAAAATGAGAGGGAGCAGAGGCCCTGCAGCTCCATGACTCCATTTGTATTTGGCTTCACCCATGTATGAAGGGCTATGGAATGACAACTCAGTTTTTGCCCTCCCTCGAACGTTTCCTTTACGACCAGCTGGTGAAATCCATCAGCTAGGGTCATTGTGGGTGGGCCATTCAGTCCATGCCACTTGGTGAGTGTCCTGGGGCAAATGGGATGCCTGTGGATTTCTACCACTAGGTGTGGTCATGTTGTCAGATCCTATTTCAGACTTTTTAACAGCTGTCTGTCCACGGGATCTATGCTTCCAAAAACGCCTCACTTTATGCATTGGTGATCAAGTGTCTGCTCTATCTGTATCACTCGGTCTTGGTGCGTGGCCTTCAATTGCTGAGGGGATACGAGCGTGAAATAAGTCTCGCCTTTGGACGATGTAAACCTGTTCCTAGAAAACTTAACACAGGAAGTTTCGGCACTGGCCATAGTTCACCATTATGCAGGCCAGTGCTGTCCAACTCAACTCTCAGGTCTCGGGAGTTGGGCCAATGAGCCTCCTCTGCCGACTCCCCATTTGGTCTGAAACTCCTCCCTGGTCACTTGCCTTGGGTTCTTTTTCCCGCGTGTCCCGAGGTTGCCTGGGGCAGTGGTGCAGCGTGTCGGGTCGGCAGTGCACGATTACTGTTATTGCTCTGCTAACTTGTTTGATAGGGCAGAGGTGGTGAGTAGAAGGATACTCCCCTTGGACCGGTTCCTTTGAACTATTATACATCTGCCTTCCTGTAGAGTGGCAAGCCTGAGGCTGCTTTTTTGACACTGCCACCTCGCAGGGGATGTCTGGGCATATCATGTGTCCGAAACCAGTGTATCTCCTACTAGGAGTCACCTTTTGCTATCTTTCCTTGGAGGGAGATCCCCATTGCCACCTCATATTTATTTGGCATGCGCTGCAGGCTCTTTGGTTTCCTTTGGGCCTGCAAACACCAATATGTTTTGACCATCCTTCCTGGTATGTTGACGCTGCTGTGGCGTTACGGTGATTTCGTGTCGTGTCAGCCGACGTTTCGACGGAATCCCGTTCCTTCTTCTGGGACTTGGACAGGTTCTTGATAATGCAGGCCAATATCGTCCTCAGTGGCGACTTGAACTCATACTGGATCCTCACCTCGACAAGATTGGTGCAATCTCTTTATGGTGATCAGGGTATGCAGTCTCTGCATGCAGTACTGTCAGTCTGAAACTTTCAATGTCTGGCGTGCACTGCATGGGTCTGCTTTTGTGACCACTTAACCAGGGGGTCCTTTGCTTGTCGCCTCGACAGGTTCTATGTCACACTCAGTTCTTGGTGCTTGTAGTAAATAGAAGTGAGAACTCTGTGGACTGAGTTGGAGAAGTGATCCTTGCGAGCAGCAGTTAAACATGGGTCAGTCAGTCCTAAGGGACTGTTCAAAATGTTGAAGTGAAGAAATTCAACCAAGTGCAAGTAATTAAGGGAGTAAATGACTCAAGGTCATGTAGTTAGCTTATTTCATGAAACAGGCATTCTACCATCAAAAGTGCCGAGTTCATACTATCACAAGGCATCCAGGTGCCGTCAGAGCATCCCTGCCAGGTAGTTTGGTTTGAGGAAGAACCCTCTGCGATGTGGAAGTAATATATTCGGGCCGAAAGAACAATTTTCTCTTTGCAGAACATCGATCCAGCAACACCCCTAAACAAGTCTAAGTGCTGTGACCAATAAAATTCAACTGCTTATCTGTACTGATTCAAATACCACCCAGAGTCGTGGAGATCCTGTTGAGGTTGGATGCTTTGAGGAACTTTTTTGGAAGGGATACTTCTCCCTGAACAAGGCTTTAAATTCTGTTTGTATTTAAAATCTGCTGAGAGATCAGAAGGGACTCGACAAAGGACAAAGCAACATGTCAGGAGGTTGAAATGGTGACAAAATGGGCTGACGAGCTCTCCCATTCATAGCGGTTTTGGAACAACGAAAGATTTTTGAAGTAGGCAATTAAAGTCCTTAACCCTACTTGAAAGCCATACAAGAAGAATTTCCATCGAGTGGAACGTTTTTAAAGGTTCCAGAAAATGGTTGATTAACTCAAATGCCTCGCTAAGGAAATATAGATGTAACTTCAATAAAGATCAGATGTAAAACCACTATGATCAGGTCTACAGTGGCAATTTTGACAGGTACCTACTACCACCCAGGGCAAACACTGATATTCTAGAACTAATAACACCAGATGAAGTGAGGGCAGCACTTCAAGGTATGAAGAGGGGCTACTGGTTCCGATAAGATTTCCATTCCTACACAAACAGCAAGTATGGCACTGACGTTTCCTTAAGAAATGTGTTTAATCTATGGTAATTCATTGGTCACATTCCCGAATGCATGAAAGTCAATAAGTCAATGGTAATTCTAAAAGGAAAGAGTAATCTGCACGACGTCAAAAGCTGGAGGCCGATCACAATTTCGTCTGTTGTACTTTGACTATATTTCAGGCTAATGGCTCACTGCCTTGAACAGGCAGTACAGATAAATCCCAAACAGCATTGATTTATTCCTCAGGCTGATTGTAGAGAAATCTTCCTACTCCAATCTAATCATTAGGAAGGTCAAGCAATATGGGACTGGTTGGGGCTTTTAACTTGTGTAAAGCTTTTGCTACAGTTAGCTACACTTCTCTTAACCATACTTGCTAGTTTTAGTTCATCCAGATTATGGAGAACACGCATCGATGTGGTATAACAACCTTAAGTAGGTATGTAAAATACCAACTTAATACACCAACTCAAAAGGTGTCAAGATAACCCAATGTCTTCTATTCTGTTTTTTAGCCTGGATCTTCTACGTAAAAACTTGAAAAGGGCGGCTGAGGCATAGCGCTAGGCAAGAAAATGGAACCAGGTCTCAACTCTAATATATGCAGGTGACATGGCAGTTCTGGCAAAAGACCAAACCAGTCTTCAGGCAATGTTAAACTTACTGAACGAATACTGTTTGAGTAACAGCCTCAGTGAACATCTAAGAGTGCCAGAATGCTGATTGTGGAGGTCCAATTAGACCTTCATTGTTAACAACTGCCTTCCATGGTCAGTCAATTGTGACACTTTCGATGATCGGACCCAAACAGTCGTACCAATATCTCGGAGCAAATGTTAGTCCATGAACAGTAGGAAGTCTACAGCAAGACTGTAAAACACCCTTGAGAAGTGGATATGCAACATCTCGAATGCACTTAAACAACACCAGAGGGTGGAAATTCTCTGTAGATCCACAGTGCCCAGGCTTTTATACCAAACTTGAATTGGTCAAGCAAAGTTAGATTGTTAAAAGAACTGAACAATCTTATAATAAAAGCTGTAAAAAACTGGCGTCATCTACCAGCCTGCACAACCAATGGTTTGCTTTACTCACGTAATCGTGACGGGAGTCTAGCAATTATGAAGCTGGAGTCTTATTCCAACGTTAAAAGATCAAAACGTATTTGAAAAAGTTGGAAAAAGTAACATCTTACTTAGAAAATGGTTTGCTGGGAACCATCAAGGGCATTACCTTAAAAAACTGAACTTCCATTCCCAAAGTTTGATCCGAGAGCTGGAACATTCTAATTGGAGAGATATGGATAGGAAAACTGGGAAAGAGTTACCCTGCAAGGGCATGGTGTAGAGCTCTTCAAAGGCTCAACATCTGCCAATACTGGTTACCTAAACCTGTTGGTATGTAAGCCCAATGGGTGAAGTGTCTAGCTCTAAGGGCAAAAGAGGCTTTCAGAGGTAATCTCAGCAAGAATAAATATTGTGCCAAATGTTGGGGCTCTACAGTCACGATAGAGACCCATGTCATCTCAGCAGTCAATGTTTTAAAGTAAAAAAGGCATGCCATAACAATAAGAGCTGAAAACTTGGTAAAAGAAGCCTCCTGTAAAGGGTGGAAGGTTCTTCAAGAATCCACCTTCGAAACAGAAAATGGAAAATTCCAGTAACTGAATCTGATCTTCCATTGTGATAATAAAGTGGTAGTTGTTAACATGACTCCATTATGAATTCATGTATAACACGAGTCAAAGGTTTCTAGATATGAAGATCTAGCACCTCAAATACGATCTCACAGGTGTTACTTCCATCGTTTGTCACGGTCTCACAATAGGTGCCCATCGTGCCTGGTTGCCTTTCAAACACCAGTTCTACCAGACCTGGACATTAAGTCCAAATATTTTAAAGAGCTCGTGTAGGTATACAATCTTCTATACACTTGACATCCTATGGAATATGAATAATGGACATTTTGCTTGTTAGGAATTGTAGACTTCATTCGAAGTATCCCCATAAAGTCCACGTTTTGACATTGGCATCTGTCAGTATTATTGAGCCTGACGATACTATTGGGTATTTTGAAATATCGATAGTCAAGTGCCTGGTCATGTAGTTAGTGATCCACATGAATGGATTAACAAGATTTTCACTGTCTCTATCTACTATCTAAGAATACCACAGTCAAGGGAAAATGCTATAAGAAATCAACAGGCTGTTGTTTACCAGCTCGGTGATATGTATTTTTTATGGGTTCAACCATCAGGCACTACAGATTTGAAGACTTTGTCCGTTTTTTGGGGGCCCTGGTGTGTGGAGTGCAACATCTTATCCTTAGCAAAAAGGAGGTGGTTGGAGACTAATTGCCTAGGTCCAGGGCCTTTGTTTTATAGAGTATCGACAGGTTCTGGTGAGCAGGCTTTTAGAAAGCCTTGCCTCCTTGTTGCAACAAGCTGGTATTCGGCATTCGCGAGCCCGCCACCTGGCCTTGCTAGACAAGCAGGATATCTTAGCTGCCTTGCTTCATAGTAGGCTGATGGATCACTGAATTCTCTCAAATATTAAGAACTGTTGGAAGGACAGATTTAAAGTATTTTAAGCTATTCTCTACAGCAAGCATTTCCAGTCTGATGGAATCTCAATCCTAGAAACGTTACTCGAGTTCCAATGAGCAATGCACTGGATAAACAAGAAGACATCTCTGGTCTGTTGGAGAATGGTCAGTCCAACATTGATATTCTGGATGCATGCTTCGACTTTTATTGCCTTTTATATTCAGCTTCACCTGTGGACGAGGGGTGTGGCAGGACACTTTTTGCCCTCCCTCAACTCTTTTTTTTCATGGTCAGCTGGTGAAACCTATCAGTTTGGGTGAATGTAGGTCAGGTTTTTGTCTAGCGTGTGCAAGCCTTGTATGTGACCACTTCGAGCAAACTCGTGATTAAACAGATACCAAACATCTTTCTTTCGTCTTACAGGGGCTGGTTAGGCCTGTCCATAGTCCTTTTTACCTTATGCATTGGCGATCGAGTGCCTCCTCTCTTATCTGTATCACTTAGTTTTTGTGCATGGCCTCCATTTGTCAGGAAGGGGTGTGTTAGTGTCAAGTCCCATGTAGACAATGTGAACCTGTTCCTTGAGAACAACATTCCTGGATTTTGCACTGGTCATTGTCCACTGTTACTCTGACAGTGCTGCCCAGCTCCACGATGCCAAGTCTTGGCGGCTTGGCAAATAAGCTTTGGCTGCTGACTCCGTTTGGACCAGATTGGAGTTTTTTCCCAGTCACTTGCTTTGAGGTTCGTTTGCTTGTGAGCTCTGAGGTTGCCTAGGGGCAGTGGTGCAGCGTATCGGTTCGGCCGTGTATGATTACCGTTACTGCCCTGCGAATTTGTTTGGTAAGGCAGCAGTAATGGTGAGGAGGATAATTCCCTCGATATGGCATTTTGGGGATAACCACAGTGCACAGGCTGTCGAGCAACAGGTCTATACCTGCTTGTAGAGTGGTAAGAACAAGGCCATCTCTCTCAGTCTTTAATTCAGCCACTGAACAAGGGAGCTCTGGGTATCATGTGTCCAAACCAGGTGTCTTTCCCTCTTCCTATCTGCAACCATCAACTGTCTCTAGGGAGGGAAATCCGTCTAGAAAACTTGCTCGTTTGAGGCATGGAGCTCAGGTACTTGTGTTTCACTTAGCCTGAGTAAACGATGCATATTAATCCTTCCTACTGGTACACCAACGCTGTTGCAGCAATCAGACAGTGTTTTCTCGATGAACTTCAGTTATTTCTCTACTGGCTGCTGGTTCTAGAACGTGCTCATAGGGTAGAGTGAACCACCCTATTCTTCTGTGGGGACATTATTTGTGGCTGGGTAGTGATGAGTAATGTTGAGTTAACTTTAGGTTTAAGTGGCACATTATTCATAACATCTTACCAGTGAGAAATCAGTACTACCAAGTACTGTCCATTATGTTATGCTCAGGTGAAGTCTGTCCTGTACACGTTGGATAGAATATGGAAAAAGGTGGCTCGTCTTTTCCCGTCCCCTTTGATTTTAGGGAGAACCATATTGTATCACGCGACGCGCTGGTTCCCCTTCCTAACCACCTGGCCTTAACATTTTATTACACAGTACATGTGTGTAAGTACATCTCGTTTGACAAAATCTAATGTTTGAACCGGCTCCAGTGATGTACTATACAATACTGGCTAAGGGACTTAATTGCGTCGAGACGTCTCGTCTAATACACACACACACACACAAACACACACTTGACAGTGACAAGGTCCAGTTAGTTTAGATTGTAAATTAACTTAATCCTTGTATTTATTTCTTGTTTACTAGTATTTAATCTTCATAAATATAATTCCCCATTGTCTTTACATATTTCTGGTCTTTAATATAGTTGCATACACTTGATTTTGAATTTGTACACGTCATTGTAATTTACATGTAAATCCAACGTTCATATTGGATGTATATACTTAAAAACACTAAGAAAATACGCAGAATCTTGTTTTAATAAATTCAAAGTTATACTAGTCTGGACAGCTGGATGGGACGCTTCATGCTGGTATTGCTTATTTGCTGCACTGTCAGTGCCTTTCTATCAATTTAGGGCTGAAATGCTAGCATAAAGAGGTAAGTTTCCTTTATCCAAATGGTAGTACCTTAGTTCTTTATTTCAAGTTTAATTTGGAGAGCAGTCACCTTCCCACAACTGTCGGCAGGCAGTGAAGGGCGATATGTATGAGGGATAAAGCACCCACATCTCGCTCTCCTAGTTTCTATAGCTACTACTATTATGCTTGTGATACTGGCGAATGGAAGTTAAGACTGATAGACAGTGCATCTCCACAGCCATGAGGGTCCCATCTCTAACCACCCTCAAAGCCTAATGTACATTTTATAATCCCACATTGTAGCTTTAACCTGGGATCTTGCCAGTTGATGCAGTGTTGTGTTCAATTTTTATTAACAGCGAAAATGACTAAAGATCCATTGCAATGTATTTATTATACATCTTAATTTAGAAATTCTCGAGCTACACAGCCGTTATCTGCTCATTAAATGGTTCTAAATGTAACTGACTAATTAAAAAACCTTTTTGAGAGGACATTTTTACTCTTATATACAATCAAAGTTAAATATTGGAGAACATTGAAACGACTGTTGAAGGCAAAACTTAACCTGTAAAACACTTAGGTAAATATAAAATGTAGTAATTTTCTTAGTTAGTTACACATTATTAAAAGCAGATAACTAAATTTTATATTCTACTTGCTCACGTGTCTCACTATTCAGTCAGCAGCTTAGAAAGGAATGAAAGTCCTAAAAACATTAACCAAGTCCTCTGGTTGGTCAGACAAGTTTTCGGACTTGCAACACTAAAATCTGGGTTTCGATTCCCCGAATTGGGCAGACCGCTAATTATGTAGTTTTTTGATAAACAATTAAAATAAATTCCAATTTCAATTCAATATGAAATTCGTTTGTTGCTCTTTGGACCCGTTTAATCAAAACAAAACTGGAAACAAGAGATAGGTGTAGACAGAAGACAACGATGCATGGATTAAAAAGTTAAATCAATGAGACGTCCGTTACCAAAAGAAGCATCCTGATATTCGTTCAGCCTTTCAGGGAAGTATTGTGTGATAAACAAAGCCTATACGAACTGTCCGTCACGGCTTCTATCCTTGGAAGTGCACAAGCTGGCCTTTATAGGTTATAGTAGGATGAGATGGGGATGTCCATAAATTACATTTTGAATTGTTTAAACACAGGAAAAACGTTCGTGATCTATTATTTAGATTAATCGCAGGTTTAAGAAAAGTCAAACTTGCAAAATGATTCACCGAATGTAAAAGAAATTAGTACTTTATTACATCTTAAACCCCAATTATATCATAACAGTAATATCTTGAAGAGCAAACAAACACTGATAAATATAGAAATTGAGTCAGAGCAAACGAGCACAGAAGACAGATTCGACACTCCAACCTGTAACAACGTTTCCTGTAATTGTAAAACCATTTACCACATTCTTAAAACTATTTTGAAAGACCTATTTCCAGGCAAGTTTCCAATATTTGTGCACATTTATTTTAAATCAAGAAGTTACATTTTCCCCTCAAGTTTTGACAGCGCAGTTTGTTAAATGTTCGAACAATAAACAATTTTAAGAGTATCATTAATTAATTCTCACCATTTATTTTTCTTAGTATCATAGCTTAGCGGTAAGATCCGGAAAGTTGACAGCTAATAATCGAGGTCTGATCTCTTTCAGCAGAGGGAAAATAGCCTCTCAATCATTTGTGATTTAACCGTTTCTGAACTCAATCATGTGAAAAACTTAGGACACCCTATGAAAGCCTGAGTATATGTAACAAGTTTGGATAAATGGATATACAACTTCAATTCCGAGAGATTACAGGAACAACTAAACAATTAAAACTGAAGAAAGGACTAAAATCTGTAAAATGTAATTCGACAAAAATGCATATTCTAACTGAGGAAATACTTAGGACACCCCCACATTTATACCCACACACGATGGCTCAACTCGCACACAGGTGAGTCACATAAGCTGCACCTGATTAGAAGATGGTTACGCAGCATTGTTACAGAGCCTTGCCCCATTTACACATCAAACATGTAGTTTGGTATGCTCCTTCCTGTCGAAGTGCTCGCTCACGCCAGTTCCGTGCGCGTGCGTGCTTGTCAGAACTCGTTGGTCTGTATGGCTTCGGCCCTGTGGCCATACTCTGTTCGACTGCGGTCTATCCGCTTTGTGGTGCCCGCGGCCTGGCTACCCTCGGTGATTATTGACGCCTTGAACGCTGCTGTCAGGGGTAGCAGCACTGAATGTTTGCAACATTTTGGTAACGGGCGGTATGTGGCAACGTTCGCGTCGGCCGGCCACGTCCGTCGATTTCTGCACCAGGGGGACTTTCCCTTGGGGGACCAGAGTGTGTCCGTCGTGCCAGCCAGACAGAACATTAAGTGGATCACCCTCAGGTCAGCGCCCTTTGAAATATCCCATGACGTCGTCAAGGACGTGTTGACGGCCCATGGGACGGTAAGAAAAATTAAACACGAGGCGCAGCAGTCGCGCCCGAAAGTATGCACGGGGACCCGGCGGGTATGTATGGATATACAGACGCTGGTCCCCAACTTTATAGTTGTGCAAGGGTACCGGGTGACGTAATTACCCGGGTATGCGTCGTCTGTGTCGCCGGCCAGGAGGGCCATCTGATGGCCGACTGCCAGATCCCGCTGTGCGTGACGTGTCTGACTTTTGGCCATATGGACAGTGATTGCACCATTAAGTGCTCCGTATGATGTGGTGGCCACGCGCCCTCGCGTTGCCCAAGGCGTGTGTCCACATATGCCTCTATGGTTGCTCGGCCGTCGCCAATACCGCGGGCCCGTAAGACCAAGGCGAAACGGACAGTGGACGAAACGGAGTGAGGACAGTGGGGAGGTGCAAGTGCCTTGGAGCTCCATCTTGTTGGCGTACTTCGGGCCGGAAGTCCCTCGTGGTCGGATGTCAGCGGCCGCGAGGAGGGGGTGGGGTCAGGTAGCCTCAAGAGGCCATATGCTCCTCACCCTATGCTGACATTGTCGAGGCAGCAGCATCACTGAGTCCTCCCTCTGATTGGTTGATGGGTTTTTCCTGCCTCATTTTGAACATCCGGGGAATGTGTAGCATTCTCCCTGTTCTTGCAGGAGACTCATTTTGTTTCTCGGAGGGACCACCTATTGTTCTCTTCCCGTTATCCTGTTCGTGCCTTATGGTCGTTTGGCACAGCACGTTTGCGTGGGGTGGAAGATCCTTTTCCACCCGCATTTTCTTGGGGCCATCCTCGCATCGTATAGTGACGCTAAGGGGCAGGTGGTGTACGTTGACGTTGTCGCTGGGGGTCGTAAGATTTGGCTTGTCAATGTCTATACACCTGCCCGGCCTGAGGAGCAGGATGCCTTCTTCTCGGGCTTGGACAAGTTCATGGTTATACATGCCGATATCGTCCTCGGGGGCGACTTTAACTGTCTTTTGGATCCTCACCTCGGCAGACTATTAGCGCCTGGGTTCTGGGACGTTTTAACATATCTGGCGGCCGGACGTCTCGCCTTTTGTGATTGTGGGAGTAGATCTGCTTCTGAGCCACCCTGCCTCCACTCTTGCTTTGTGTACATTTTGTTTCTTCCCTTTGGGTTTTTTTCTTCAGCATATTTTTCATATCTCTGCGTGTGTGTCTGCGCGGCCACGACCATACTCTATTTGGCTGCAGTCCATCCGTTTTGTGGTGCCGCGGCCTCTCTACCATCGGCGATCATAGACGCGGTGAACGCTGGTGTCGGGGGTAGCCATAAAGATGGTCAACAGCATTGTCCCATTTGTTCAGACCATGTCTTTCCCTTCTGTCTGTTACCTTTTACTGTGTCTTTGGAGGGTCACCCCTATTGCCACCTCGAGATTCTTGGATGGCACAGGGCTCATGCTTTTTGGTGTGCCTTTGAGCCTGCAGACACCCGTGTGTTTTGACCCTCCTTCCTGGTGCATCGACACTGCTGCGTCGATCTGACGGTGTTTTACCGTGTCTGCTGAGGTACACACAAACTCCCGTTCCCTCTATCGCTTGCTGGTCCCCGAATGCACCCACAGGATCGAGCAGCACCACCTTACTCTGCTGTGGGATGTTGTTTGGGGCCACATTGCACTACACCATGTTGATAGCTACCTCCAGGCTTTCAACTGGCATGTGGTGCCTAACATTCTGATGATAAGGAAGCGTTCCTACCTGTGGAACTCTTGTGGGTCTAAGTCGTGTCCAGTGTGTCACACCCACGTGGAGTCTGTCTTACACAGGTTGGTCCTCTGTTCAACGTTAGTAGAGATCTGGGACAGGGTTGCTCTCCTTTTCCGAGTCCCGCCACTCTCGGCGTAGACCATCTTGTACCACGTATTGGTCCCTGTTCCCAGTCATCTGGCCTTTTTTTTTCAGTATGTGCTTACCACCTTTAAGCAAGTCATCTGGCTTGCTCCAAACAAATTGGTTTGGAGGCGCCAGTGTTGTAATTTTCGATGGTGGGAAGGGCCAGATATCGGCTGTTACTCTGCCTTGAGGAAGACTATCAGCACGTGAGTTCTGGTACATTTTACCCCCTCTGGCGGCGCAGCCAGACGTCTCACCACTTTGTGCATTGGTGGGGTGTCAGGTGGAGATCGGATTCTGAGCCGCCCTGCCTCTGCTCCCCTCTTTGTACACAGCTTTTCTCCGTTTGTACATATTTAATGTCTTGCCTTTTTGTACTATATTTGTTGTAAGAGCTGTCTGAGGCCTTTAGAAAGAAAATTGTAGCAGCTTATGAATCGGGTAAGGGATTTAAAAAGATCTCAAATGAGTTTGAAATAAGCCATTCCACTGCCTCAAAAATAGTCAACAAGTAGATGGCTTTCAAAACAACTGCCAACATGCCCCGGTCTGGTCGTTCAAATAAGTTCACCCTGAGAGCAGATTGAAAGATGCTAAAATGTCTCCAAACACCCTAACATATCATGGGACATACAGCAGGCTCTGGCTACTGTTGATGTGAAAGTGCATGCCTCTACAATCAGAAAGTGACTGCACATGTTTAACTTGCATGGGAGGTGTGCAAGGAGGAATCCTTTGCTCTCAAAGAGAAACATCAAGGCCAGACTGAAGTTTGCCAGAGAGAATGCAGACAAAGACCAGGACTTCTGGAATAATGTTCTTTGGGCAGATGAGTCCAAAGTTGAATTTGGACACCAGACAGAGGGCATGTTTGGCGTAAACCAAATACAGCATTCCAGGAAAAGAACCTCATACCAACTGTGAAGCATGGAGGTGGAAGTGTCATGGTTTGGGGCTGCTTTGCTGCAGCAGGACCTGGATAGCTCACAATCATAGAATCCACCATGAATTCTACTGTGTATTAGAGGGTGCTTGAGGATCATGCAGAGACGATCTGTAAGAAAATTAAAGCTGAAGCGGACCCTGCAACACGACAATGACCCAAGACATACCAGTAAATCCACAAAGGACTGACTGAAAACTAAAAAAGAGAGAGACCTGGAATGGCCGAGTCAAAACCCAGATCTTAATCCCATTGAGATGCTGTGGGGTGACTTGAAACAGGCTGTACATGCAAGAAACCCCTGAAACATCTCACAGCTGAAATAATTCTGCATTGAGGAGTGGTGCAAACTTTCTTCAGATCGATGTCAGAGACTGGTAGATGGCTACAAGAAGCGTCTCACTGCAGTTATTTCAGCCAAAGGGAGTAACACTACCTATTAGGTACTTTTCCTCAGTTCGAATATGCATTTTTGTAGCATGACATTTACAGAAGGTCTTAGTCTTCTTTTCAGTTTTAATTGTTTAGTTATATTCCTATAATCTCTAAGTATTGAGAAAATTGATTAAATATCTATCTTTCCAAAAATGTTACAAAAATACACAGGTTTTCATAGGGTATCTTAATTTTTCACATGACTAAGCTTAAAGTTTGTTTTAGAGTACCTCAAGTTCACTTGACGTATTATTCTAATATACTTTTAATGAGTCGTACGAACGAAAAAACTCAGCTGAACATTAATTCAGAACGTTAGTTATTATATTTAGATAGAGGTGCAATGACCTTATATTAAACAATATAGAGCTAATAAGCTACACTTAGCTATTCTTTTCAAAGTTTACATTGAATTTGTTTTATAGCTCTATACTCTCGCTTATCCTAAGGTAATCGCTCTCTTTACGTTATTTTCAGCAGTGACAAACTTGCATGATTAAATATCTTTTTTCAGTTACACGCTTAACGTTCGCTTTATTTGCTTCTCTAATAGCGTTCACTTAAAGTCGTTTATTTCCAATAAATGTCTTTCCATACACCACTATGAGCTACATAAACTAAGTAATACAATATTAACCACTACAATCAAGATCCAAGTGTTATTTAGAGATGAACTACATGTATTAGCCACAATTTGTGAAAGCCTTAAAAAATTCTGAAACTATTAGATTTCAGAAACGCATGCGAAATTCTAAGTGGAGTCAGACTTGAGACTAAAAATCTAACTAGACTAATTCACTGTAAAATATTGTCAGTTTAGAGTGAAAATGAAAAGTTCTTATATGTGGATATTTAATAAATTGTTAACACAAACGCAACGACTCAGAAAGTTACAATTACTGGAAAAACAGATCTTATGTTGATGAAGCTTCTTGAGTGATACGAAACAGATTCCGGAAGTTTGATGCACTTTTTTGTGTAAGAAATGTTGAGAGAATCGGCAAACAAGATTAGAAAATTTCTTTAAAAGTAAAGGAAATTTAATATTACTGATAAGTGAATACAGGAAGTCTTGATAGGCTTAACATGCGCATTTTATAAGCGGATTTTCATCTCTAAGTTCGTCTGCAAATAAAGCAGATGCAATATTAGTGACAACATCGACAGTAGATTCAGTTGAGCTTCATGTAAAAATTCTTGTATTGTGATGTATTTACGGTTATACATTCATTATTATTATCGATGTTTATTTTAGTGAAATATTTAAAAATGCAGATAGTGTTAAGTGTGTTGTGAAATCCCTGCCTATTCACTAGATTTGTGAAAGATTCTCAGGTGTAAGAATCAACGATATACGTTATGGACAAAAACACTAGCGTATCGTTATAGGATAAGGTGGAATTTCTAAAAACTCCTGTAGCTTATGAAATTTATGAACGAAACTCGCCAGGATAGTGTATATTGTTGGTTTGCTATATTTGATATACTACAAAACTCGGAAGCTGCAAGTGTAATTAATGTTCTCCAATTGAGCAACAGATACTTGACCAGGAACGTTTACGATTTCGAGCATTATGAACTATTTAACGTCAGCGGATTAACATCAAAAAGTAGTATTTTGAAGTTAAGTAACTTCAGTGGTTAAAACCTCGAGTGATTATCGGAGATCTATCTAGTAACCCATCTAGTGAGTTGTACTTGTGTGTGTTTGTGTGTTTCCTTATAGTAAAGCCACATCGGGCTATCAGCTGAGCCCACCGAGGAGAATCAAACCCCTGATTTTACGTTGTAAATCCGAAGACATACCGCTGTATTAGCGGGGGCCAAGTTGTACTTGTATTAATACAAAACTAATTCACTCATTGTGAACCGTTGATAACAAATCCAGTTCCAGATCAAATGGAAAACGTTGCTTAGAAGTTTATAGAAATTAATATAAATTTGAAGTAACTATTTGGAATAACCGTTATTATAAAAGTTGTATTATTGTGTGTATTAAAATATACATTTATATTAAGAAAAACTATCAAATCTTCCTGGCAAAATAAAATATGATACATCAACATCTAATTAATTCTATATTAAAGTTTCAACTTAATTCAGTTTTTGGCCATTTGTAATTTTCAAACAATAAATTGCAGACTCGTCAGAGATAAATAATAATACGTAACATGTAAAATTACAAAGAACATTCCAGCTATACAAACCTATCAAAATCTTGAATGTTATATGTAGTTGACTACAAATTTAAAAGAAACAGTTTTTCAGTGAAGTACAAAACGTATGAATTTGTAAAAAGAAAATGGCTGAAGTAATAACACCAGAAAAGCGTTGGGGATATTCCATTTATCACATGAGGAGAGAAAAAAAAACAACTCATGCACAATGAAGATAGCTACAACAGAAGATCACTTTAGAACTACATTGGGTAGTTTAACTTGGAACGTTCCTACAACACTGCACAACAAAGTTTTTGCTCCTTGAACACTGTTAGGTGTTCCTTGTAGATTTTTGGCTGCTGATCACGAAAATCACATCCACATTTGCCCATCGAAATCTTCAGTTTCATCAGGACATTGCTACTATGGAAAAACGATATTAGGGCAACTGGAATCCGTCAATGCTTGCTGACTACTGTTCGACACTGCAACGTGATGCACCGGACATTAAATACAAACGAATCAGGAGCAAATCACTTTTAATTATGTTGAACTTAGTAGCGTATTAAAAGAAGAAACGCAATTAAATAAGTTATTTAACAGTTAACTGTATTTCTCAGAGTTCCTACGTGATGAAGCAAAACCAAAAAATTATATTTGTGCACACACACCAGGTACCTATCACACTCAGCAAAAACTTTTCAGGAAGCAAAAAAACTTTAAAAAAATTGTTGTGCAGTGCAATCAGTCATCACTTCGAGTCCTCCTTAAATTTTAAAGTACAGTAGTCAAACATTCCTCCCCCCAAAAAAAAACTTAAGACTTACAAATGTAACACCATTAATTTATTAATTTACTATTAAATGCCATCATCCATAATTTCTATCCCTTTGATATAATTACTATAATTTATAGCATTAATTCTTACCTATATAGCTCAGCAGTAGTTGGCCTAACTTATCTCATCTCTCGACAACTTCAATTCCGTATAAATCGGACAAGCTGAAACACTCGCAGCTACCTGAAGTTGGTCCTTCCGGCCCGACATACCAAACGAAACAGAACAGTTTCAAATATTAGCACATGAGCTAAGGTTAGCAATTATAATTTATATGCAATTAAAATACAAGCGTCCTCTTAAGAATTACAAAATAAATATAAAATTATCTATTTTATTTATAAAAGATCTAAATTTTAAAAAGTTGCGTGTTGGCTACAAAACATTAAAACTCTAATAATGTCCAATCTTTTACAGCCATTAAGTTTTAATTTATCTTTTAAGGATTGAACATTATCTACAAACGAAGTGCTTTTGTTACAAAATGTTTTTTTTTTTTTTTTGTAATTACAATTCTTTTAATACGGATTATATTGGTGGGTGGGTAGGACTAATTATATTGATAATTATATTGATGGGTGGGTAGGACTAATACTCGTTTTTCATCAAATTAGGCTAAATGCACTTTGCCTTTAAAGAAAGAAATATATAAATATAAATAATGTAAAACCTGATTCCTAATGCTACTCCTTTTTAATATAAGTACTGCTTGGTAAAACTGAACAAGATCAAAACTGAAATTACTAACAGAAATTCAATCATCAATGTTAGGAAAATAGAAAGCGTATGAATAATGTTTTGTTTCTCATTTGAGAAAAGTAGTTTCATAAACGTATAGATACAGATTATTCAAAGTTGAGAAAAAATAATTTCCATATGACTATTAATGATTCATTTAAATACTTGTTTGTTTAAAATAATATAAAGTATATTCTTGTATTGATATTCATGGTGTTTTAAAAATACGTAGGTTCAAGACGTCTTGATAAAAATGAAATAGAAACCCTATAATCCGAGCGTTTTTGAATGGTCCACCTTTCCAAAACATTCGCCCCCCGCTAGTACAGCGGTATGTCTCCGGATTTACAACGCTAAAATCAGGGGTTCGATTCCCCTCGGTGGGCTGAGCAGATAGCCCGATGTGGCTTTGCTATAAGAAAAACACACACTCCAAAACATTCGGGTTATAGGGTTTCTATTTCATTTGCATTGATATATAGTTAACTTATATTTAGAAATAACTGTTGTTGTTTGTTTGAAGTTAAGAAGAAAGTTACACTATGGGTTAAGTATACTTTGTAACTGGAAATCAGAAATAACTTATTTACTAGACAAATTGTTCAATTACATTATTACAAAATATAATATTTCAACTCAGTTTCAGTAAATAAAGTAGCAAAATCATAAGAGAAAATATTCCAGAGAATTTGAAACAGTTAAACATTCATATATTCTTTGTAATAGTTTAAAAACAACGATCTAAATTATTTTACGAGAATAATTTTATTCTAAAATACAAAAATCGAGAATCCTATAAGTATCAAACAGATCGGCTTAGTAACAGTATTTATTTAATTTCTAATAAATCTAAACTTAATTAAGAATTTGTATAGTTTTGAAATCACATTCGTAAAAGATAAAACGAAATATGTAGAATCTATGTCCTTATTACATTTTATATCTTTTTTAAACTGTCTTTTATTCACCGTACATTTTCTAAATATTTAAATGTATTATTTTATTAATTAGAATTTGTTCTTGAATCTTTGTAGATATAAAACCAAAATTACAACTTGCTTTATCAACTGGAGAAATAATAGATTGTTTCTGAATCTCTGCGATTTTAATTTTAAAAATATTAAATGTAAACTTTATTTTATGTTCAGACATAGTTCATTTGCATCATTGTATTTTATAAAATTACCAAGAAGTTATTTTTACTTGAAAACAAACAATGAAGATGAAAAGGTTCTCACGAATTTTAATAATAAAGTCGTCACCTTCTTTATTTTTAAATTCTAAATTTAATATTTTATACTTATTTTGAAATCTGTATATTTTATGAAACCTAAATTGATCATGAACAAATAATTTAAGTTATTAATAGCATAATTAAACGATATATTGTCAATCTTTTTTTCATTAAGATTTTGAATACTTTTTCGAAAAATAAGGTATTATTGCTCTTTATATATATATATTTAAAATTAACTGTGGGTTGTAATGACGTTATAGAAAACATTTTATCTTGCATTCTTTATTTCAAGTATATTTGAATTATAACACTAGTCTTAAATCTCATATTATTATTTGAAAGATGACTTATTCAGTATTCCGGCCCAGAAAGACCAATATCATGTAGCCAGACTTGTCTCAGCTTTCCCGGCTTATAATTGAAGGAAATTGTCAAGATACATATGTAATTATGCCAGGTTACTCGATAGCCAAATATCAATTTATCTCATACACAGTAATTCTGCATTAACAGCTGCGCCTTCTTTAGTACAACCTTCAACGAAGATACTCTATAACCTTTTACATACTGTTCCATTTGCGAATCATTTTATCGAATAGATGTGATATAAGTTCTAATATCGACCCCATCATCGTTCAAATGAAAGAAGACCATTTTACCAGAACGATTCTAAGATGTAATAATATCAGTTAGATTACTTTATATCACGCAACAGCAACCTGTACCAAAAGTGACAAAATGCAAAAAAATTAAATAAAACGAAAAGCGCTTTCTCGTCTCCATAAGAATCAAACTGCTTAAACCATTAATTTCAAGCAGACATTGGATAGGATGAGAGACATCGACTGCGTTATTTGAAGGGATAATTCAGAAGATCAGTTCTTCATGCAAAAGAGTAGAAGCTAGCGGATGTAGGAAGCGCCACTTCTTAGCAATATCTACTTTAAAGTTAAAATTGTGCATTATATGAAAATACAATACAAGGAAGGATAAAATATGTTACAGATAAATTAAGAATACAGAATGTCCATAAATTATTCACCAAATTATAAGCCTTTATAAATTCTATGTCATATGAGCTGTCTTAAAACGCTTTCTGCGGCACTTAATAAAAGAACTCAAGAAATTGTTGCTTCAATTAGGTAAACTACGTCAGTTTAGTCTATAATTCAGTAAACCAGAATTCAGTAAACTTCCACGTGAGCCACATTGGTAGCATGCATAACATCAAGGTGGTAGATCAGTTCGTTCCCAACATTAAGAAGCACGTCTTGCGTGGATGTTCTGTAAAATAAATAAAAACGTTTCTTGAGTTGTGTTATTAATTGCTGCAAACTGTTTTAAGATAATTCCTATAATAATGAGTTTATAAGGACTTATAATGAGGGTGAGTAATTTATGGACACCCTGTATATTAAACAAAATTCAAAACTGAATCAAGGAGTAGAGTTGAAGTGTCAGATAACACAGAATAAATCATTGTTGTAGAAACGTACATTCGACGAAATATATAACCAAACAACAAAAGTAGTTATTGGGTTGGAGAAGACGAAAAAGAGATTGAATAACAGAAAGATGTGGAAACTATTAAATAATGAAATAATAATTTGGTTTGAATTTCGCGCAAAGCTACTCGAGGGCTATCTGCGCTAGCCGTCCCTAATTTAGAGGTTTAAGACAAGAGGGAAGGCAGCTAGTCAACACTACCCACCATCAACTCTTGGGTTACTCTTTTACCAGCGAATAGTGGGATTGACAGTCACATAATAACACCCCCACGGCTGAAAGGGCAAGCATGTTTGGTGGGACCGGGATTCGAACCCGCAACCTTCGGATTACGAGTCAAGTGCCTTAACACACTTGAAATAATAAAGTAAAGAGGATAGACAAGTAAAATATTTTTAAAAAATTCAGTATTATGTAAGATAATAATATAGGAATAAATATATGGAGGTTTAAAAGTACTTAAGAGAAAATAAGAAGTGTGGGATGATAAAATAGTACGAATAGTAAAACAGGCAGCATTAAGAGAAGAGCTTAGAATAATGTAAGAATGTTGGAAGATTTTAAACAGTAAAAAGATCCAGAAATCTACATCAGTAAAAAGTCAACAGGAGCAAACTTTAATCCAGAAATAATAGAAAGAAAGATCGTTTGAGTAAGTTTCAGGCAGACACCGACAGGAAGTATTCTTGAATATAAACTGGAAAAATACAAACTACAAATAGAGTTATATAAAAATAGAGTAATAAAGAAGTTAATAATGTGAGATTAGAAATATAAATTAACAATATTTAAAGAGATAGAAGCACAGTCCAATAAATAATAATTTCAAAAAACATCATCGAACAACCAACAGAATGAAATCCAACCTTGTATCTAATTTTCTCTTATTACGAAAAACCATTTGATAGTTTTGATATAAGTATGTAAATAATGGCTACCACAGAAATGAATCAAAATCACTAAAGCTTTATAAAATAATCACAAATGCCAGTAATGACTAATGCTAAGAAGAAAAATGTTTCGAAAATAAATATGCAGTTGAACAGGAATGTTTAATGTCTATTTTACTTTGTTATAGTGATAGACTACATCATGAGGAAAACGACAAATAAAGTGAACAGTGGAATAAGTTGAAAATCCACAACCAAGTTTTGGACTTTATTGATAATTTAATTTGATGTAATCCAAATATTAATATATGCAAGAAGAAAACTACAGGTTTATTTGAATAGTCAGTTAAAATTGGTGTTCAAGAAAATACGAGCAAGAAGAAACATTGAGAACAGACAGCCGAAATAAAAATATGTTCAAACTTAGATAATGTTTGTTTTTTTAAATTTGGCACAAAGCTACTCGAGGGCTATCTGTGCTAGCCGTCCCTAATTTAGCAGTGTAAGACTAGAGGGAAGGCAGCTAGTCATCACCACCCACCGCCAACTCTTGGGCTACTCTTTGACCAACGAATAGTGGGATTGACCGTCACATTATAACGCCCCCACGGCTGAGAGGGCGAGCATGTTTGGCGCGACGGGGATGCCTACCCGCGGCCCTCAGATTACGAGTCGCACGCTTTAACACGCTTGGCCATGCCGGGCCTCAAACTTAGATAAGACGAAGCAGAAAGGAGAAGCTTTTTGTGTATCTGGTACAGTAAGCGTCAAGTACAGGTGAGCAGAAGAACGAAGCTCAGTGATAATAAATAAATCAAATAACTGGTAATGTTCTATGAATCAGGAAAAAGAGAGAATGAACATAAATTAGAATATCTCAACATGGATAACTTAGAACAGCTTTAAAAGTTCGATTTCCTACAAACATTTCCAACGAAAAGGTTCGGAACGAGAATGGAGCAAGATTTGTAAGTGAAAAACTCAGATATAAACAATAGAAACAGATAGGTTATATTGTGTAAATGAATTCAGAAAAGAATCATACCGTATCCGTAACATGGGTGGGTGCAGGAAAACGAAAACCAGGCATACCACAAATCACTTATAAAATAGCTGTTTAAAAATGAGAAACATCAATTTATACGGCTTTTATGGAAATTGGAAGAGGTAGCAGCTAGAAACTGATGCACTTGGAAGATTATCACTTGGTCCAATGTCCAAAAATGGTCCAGGGAACAGATGAAGTGAAAAATTATTCTTGACTGAGTGTTGGTGATCTGTGAAAGAGAACTTTAACTATTTTGTGAAATTAAGAAATTATATAAGAATTAGAATAGATATATAAAACGATGTTAAAAATACAGAAGCTTGCCAACAGAGAAGTTTAAATTTTCTGTATAAAATAACAGCGAAGCTTTACGCGCTAGCATTGCTATATTACACGTTTAAGTGAAATCACTGAAGTTACCTGAATTTAACAAAAGCAGATACAGAAACACCAATTCCACAAAGTGGAATTGATGTTAATGCATTATTTATATGTAGTAGTAGTAACTGTTCCCTCTTTTGTCATTTGTAGAAATATTAATAATGTTATGTTTCGTCTTACTATATACGAAATCGTTCGACTTCTTCACAGCTGGTATTCTTTCCCTGCAATACAGTGTTGAAAACATAATAATTCAGAGTCAGGCTGGATAATGTATACAGTAACTGTTCATATCGAGTATTACTTACAAGGAAACCTGGCCCGGCATGGCCAGGTGGTTAAGGCACTCGACTCGTAATTCGATGATCGCGGATTCGAATCCCAGTCACAGCAAACATGCTCGCCCTTTCAGCCGTGGGGGCGTTATAATGTGACGGTGAACCCCACTATTCCTTGGTAAAAACGTATCCCAAAAGTTTGCGGCGGGTGGTGATGACTAGCTGCCTTCCCTCTAGTTTCACACTGCTAAATTAGGGATGGCTAACGCAGATAGCCATCGTGTAGCTCTGAACGAAATTAAAAAAATAACACAAAAAACAAGCAAATATCGTTTATACAATCAAAAACTGAAGTAACAAAAACAAGAGTGATGTTGTTGTCATTGAAAATCCGTTATTACCAGTCTAGTTAAGTAGATACGGAATTTTTCTATTATTTATTATAATAAATATTTTCTTTATCAA
This sequence comes from Tachypleus tridentatus, assembly GCF_004210375.1. NCBI lineage: Eukaryota > Metazoa > Arthropoda > Merostomata > Xiphosura > Limulidae > Tachypleus > Tachypleus tridentatus. The sequence goes on from NC_134830.1 coordinate 21,061,577, forward strand.
GAATTCTATGTCATTTGCTGTTTAATACTGATCTTTTTATTTAAAGCTTTACACATTACTCTCTGTATATATATGGTATAATGTTTACTTCTTTATAAAATATGTATTTCATCATATATCATATAATTATTTTGAACTGGTTCCAGGTTAATAAGTGATTCTTCTCCTAAGGTTTACTATTAAACATTGGCTTTAACATGTTGACTGCCAGTATTTCAGCTGCTACAATACAACTCTAATACTTCTTAATATTGTAACTTTTTCGTGACGCCATTTTGAATCGAAAGTGAAACAATTTGTAAGTAGGTCAAATGCATGTATGGTGCTGACATCTACGTTGAAGTTAGATATTATTGAGAACGAATTAACTCGTCCGTGGCACTGTGTTACCGATCGGCTTGGACGAGTTATCTCGTCTAGGGCACTGAACAGGTAAAGTATGCCGCTGTTTCTTTCAAGAAAGGCGTACTAATTTAAAATTTATAATACTACTAAACCAAATAGAAGCAGTAAACCTGTAGGCTTATAATGCTAAAAGTTATTGTTTATTATTAAGTACAATGTTACATAAAGAGCTTTCTGTGCTCTACCCACCACGGGTATCGAAACTCGTTTTCTAGTACTATAAGTCCGCAGATATATCATTGTATTACAGAGAGCTATAATGCTAAAACCCGAGTTTCGATATTCGTGGTTGTTACAGCGTAGACAGCCCATTGTATAACTTTGAGTTTAACAACGGAACAAACAAACAGTGAACCAAATAAATTTTAATTAATGATTTATTCACTTGAAAACAATCTTTACTATAAATACCTCGAGCGACTTTTCCCCTTATTTATGAAAATGCGATTTTAATTTTTATTGAAAAATTATTATAACAATTTATATCTCAACTATCTCTCACAAAATTTTACTGATAAGGAAAGAACAACGTTTCGACCTTCCTAGGTCACCTTCAGGCTAAGAAAGAGAGATTGCTCGAATGTGACCGTTGAACATGTCTTAGTTTCGTTAGGATCGCACGAGCGTGTGGGGTTAACAATGGAGTAATGTAGGTAAGTTCAAGCATAATGGAGTTTAAAACACATAACACAAAAACACACAAGACTTACTCTTCTCGTATAATTGCTGTGGTGAAGTAATTCTTGATGACGAGAAGCCCATTTGAAATGAAAATATATCTCAGAACGGCTGGTTTGGGTATTAACTGACAAGGTCACATTCAAACATTCTCCTTAACCTGAAGATTACCTAGGAAGGTCGAAACGTTATTAACTCTCACAAAGATTTTTAAATATTCAGCCCTAGTAATTACTTAATTAAATATTAATATAACAGGCGAATAGTTATGGATGTTTAATATCACACAAGTTAGAACAAACGCAGCACCTAGAGAGCAATTCTCATGTTCATACACGTTATTCAGCAAAGGGTGTGCAGAATATTTCGTTCAAGGAGCATTTAAGTTATAGAAGCAAGACTCGAGAAAGTCAAGATACTTGCGCTATAGAAACCATGTTTGTTCTAACTAGTGAGATATTAAACATCCATAACTATTCTTCTCTTTATATTACTATTTAATTAAGTAATTACTAGAGTTAAATATTTAAAAAAGCGTAGATTTTGCAGTGTAGTTTTCTTTTTTTGCGTGTGACGTGTATTGTTGGCTGTATTGTGGAAGTCTTTCCTGTTCTCTAAATGTGTAATAGATTCTTGAGTAAGAATCAACAATATTTGTTTTACGAAAACGCTAAAGCGTTTTCGAACATTGTTCAAATATCGAGAAACTTTATGTGACTTTGCTATAAGGAAAACACACACACAGTAATAAAATATTATCATTGGACAGCTACAGTCAGTGTGCTATGGGTCTCGGAAGCTATAATTGTGATTAACGCCTATTCATCGGAAAACTACACAATTTGAACAGGACCGTTTATAAATTTCGAACACTATAAACTGTCTAACTTCAGTGAATTACCTTTGGACATTAGTAGTTCTACAATGATATTATATATTATCACCAGGAAAAACTTACGGGTACCTCGAGCATATCCAACTGTCAAAGAACTGTACAGGTGTATAAAAAAAATTAATTTGTTCTCTGTGAATGTTGATAAAAGATTCAGTTCCAGACTAAATGTAAGACTCAGTATTGTTTGTACTTTTATAAAACTCTTGTATTTAAACCATCATTTGTAATAAATGTTAGTAATAACCGTTATTATAAATTGTTTTGTTTATTTGTTTATATATTAAAATATATTTGTGTTAAAAATGAAAATTTTGTGTATTAATCTTATTGGCAAATATCATAAACTTAATACATATTAAGATTTAATTAACTTGTAAATTAAAATTAAAATTTGTGGCTGTTTGAAATCTTAATATCTAGTATACGTAACATAATAAATCGGAGACTTGTCTGATATAAATTATAATATGTAACATGCACGAATACTAAAACAATAATCTAGTTCATTAGAATCTAAACAGTAACCAAATTACACAATGAGCTATTCCCAGAAGCTCTCCTAAGTACTGAATCCCCATCTTAACAAAACAAAATTTTTTCTCTACTAATTTTGGTTTCTAGATTTTTTTGAAGTTTAGCATTCTCTCAAACAGACTTGCAGTTCATGAATACAATAATAAACATTTTTGCTGCAAACATTTGAAACGTTTTAAAAAATTATAAAACATTTAAACTAAGAGCATTCTGATGCACAGAAATAATTTAATGGAACAATGAACAAAATGTTTGCACTATTTAACATAAATCTAGAGAAAACGTGTTTATTTTAACTATTCATATATTTATTTTAAAGTTTATAATTAGAGCGCAAGTTCATAACTTTTTATCTTAATTCGACTTGTTTCAAATTATTCAATTAATGATTTCATTTGTAAACAAGCGTACGAAAATACTTGATAAACGAATTATTCTGTCATGAAGTTCATTATGGTATGTCAGTCCCAAAGCGAACCTTAGTTTCATTTAAAATTATTGAGCATTATAAAATGTGGTGTTAAAATAGTATGTTAATTAATAAATTCCACATCAATTTAGGAAGCTGCCGAAGCTAATATCATTTTATCCATCAGCAGAGAAAAAAACAAAACATCTTTATTAGCTAACGAAACGTCACTTTCTCTCAACGGACTCTATTTGTTGAACAATAAATTGAAAAAGGGAAAACACTGAAAGAGAAAATACATGTACATTTGTAAAATGCATTAATACTGTGTTAAAAACTAATATACTACAGTGGATTGATACTTTGTTTAAGACCTACACCTTCTAATATACTTTAGTAGATTAAGTCTTTGCTTAAGTCCAACATGTTCGAACAAACTATATAGGATTAATATTTTATCTTCGACATGTTATAACATACTACAGTGGATTGATACTTTGCTAAATACCAGCATGTTCTAATATAATATGGCGGACTAATACTTTGTTAAGTGCCTGCGTGCTGTGACATACAACGATTGACTTCCAGTATAGTGCCAGAGAACACAATGTGGTTTAACGACGTGTTCAGCTAAATGATACAAAGGTGTCAGCAGATGTTGCGCTTTATTCCTGCTTAAATTATCGATTTTTCTTGATTAAAACTGAGTTTAACTAATGAGATTTTCTCGCATGTTACATAACTCAGCGCCCGTTTCATCGAAACGTTTATAACACAGTCGTAAACAAGGAAATAGGTTCATATATATAAGTCTTTATCTTTTACATATGCATATATGAAATAGATTATATATATATATACAATAATAACACTATGTAACAAAATTTTAACTTTTTCTTGTTCCTGGGCAGAAAGTCTTATTTCCCAATTGCTTATGACTAAAGTGAATGGAAAAGACATATTTTTCTCTTCCAACTTTGCTTTTGTGACCTGGGAACGTATAACAAAAACATGATGGTAGACTATATTTGGGATCTGATTCGTAAAAGTGATTTACATTACAGTCGCAAATCTCGAAAAACTACCCATTTCTAAACATTTTTGTATAACTTTAGTATAAATACATGTAAATCTTGATTCATATGTTGTTTTATTTGACCTCATGTAAATTAAAATGTGCAAATTTGCCATTTTTACACAGAAAATAGGCTAATTTTTAAACTTCATTATCCAGGTCACAAAAGCAAAGTTTGAAGGGAATAATGGCCATTTTATGTACTTTTACAACATAAGCAATTAAGAAATAACACGTACTATCCAGGAACAAAATTTGTGTTACACAGAGTAATCAGATGCAGCTAATAAGCTATATCTTATATGTTTAGTAAACTTGAAACCTCTTACATTAAACAGAAGACATCTCTCAACACATTGTGATTTGGGGTGAATAGGGTGATGGGTTTTTCTCCTTTCTTTTTACACAGAACGATAGTCAAATAATGAAACTTCAATTAAAATGTGTCTCGTTAGGAATTCAGTAACGTTCGGTAGAGGTAAGTTTACTTTCGGAACAATAACAACTTACTTAAATGTTCTTTCTCGCATAAGCTACTCTACTCCTCTAAGAAAATCGATCAATATATCAAATATTTATGAAACAGGATTTTATAACCTATATATATATATATATATATGGTTGAAAGGCGCGTCTAGCCAGTTCACTTACAAACACGAACAAGCTTTAGTATAAGAGCATTAGCGCACGGCTTGAAACAATCTCTTCTTTTGTAAAGATACTAACGAATCTTTTTCAACGTGCCTCAAATATTTGACAAACACGAGAAAGATAAAACTAAGAGGTTCATTTTTTTAAAAAACACGCATATTACTGTACTGAGCTACAAATTTTGTTAACTTATCGGCTAATGCAGTAACTATAAAAGGGTTTTATTCAGATTTTCCATACAATCCAGCAAACACCGTGTTTTTATTTTGATAACATTGTTTCTAGGCAGTAGAATTTCTGATATATATATATATACATATATTTGTATTTTGCGCCCTCCAATGGCTCAGCAGTATGTCTGCGGACTTACAACGCTACAAACCGGGTTTCGATACCTGGGGTGGGCAGAGCACAGATAGCCCATTGTGTAGGTTTGTTCTTAATTCTAAACAACAACAATATATCTTTTGCAATGCATTGTGAAATTGTATAAAAGAAATATTTGTTATTATGTTCAAGAGTCCCAAATTTGTCCGAAAGTAGCCTATGTTTTAGTGCTTTAATGACAAATTTAGAGTTTGTCTGAAACACAAGAATAATACTAACTTGGACACAGTAGTGGTAATATAGCTTCAATAGAAAATATTCGTTATATTTTATAAGTTAAGTTTGTGTATTTGGAGAGTCTTTGTCTGGAAGTAATTGGTACTGATCATCAGCTACTGGTTGAGTCTAATTAACTTGATTCATGTTTTAACATTCATATAACTAAGGTCAAGTCCAGAGTAAGACTTTAAAATGGGCTCGGCATAGCCAGGTGATTAAGACACTCGACTCGTAATTCCGAGGGTTGTGTGTTCGAATTCCTGTCACATGTTCGCCCTTTCAGCCGTGGGGGCATTATAATGTGACGGCCAGTTCCACTATTCGTTGGTGAAAGAGTAGCCCAAGAGTTGGTGGTGGGTGGTGATGACTAGCTGCCTTCCCTGTAGTCTTACGTTGCTAAATTAGGGACGGCTAGCACAGATAGCCCTCATACAGCTTTGCGTGAAATACAAAACAAACAAACAAACAAACACACTTTAAAATATTATTTCATTTATCTATATAGTTATTTAGGCGAGTTGCAGCTAAAACTGTAACAGTTTCGAAATGAGTGCGTGTGTGTGTTTTCTTATAGCAAAGCCACATCGGGCTATCTGCTGAGTCCACCGAGGAGTATCGAATTCCTGATTTTAGCGTTGTTAATCCGTAGACTTACCGATGTACCATCAGAGAACATTTCAAAATAATTTTATTATTCTGAATCTTTTCTTATCTTCGTCAAATATTTTGCTAAATGTTATGATTTACTCCGAGATCATTTGTATGTTGAGATAATCCTAAAACACTTGACTGTTATATAGTTGTTACCCAGATCTCGATGTAACATGTTTGTTTTTACCGTCCTGGAAAGTTATACAGAGATATATGTGCACAACCTCTCATAGTTTGAAACTGACAGACAAGAGCGAAGACAGTTATTAACTTGTGAACTCTAGGCATCTTTTTTTCACCCAATAGTTGAATTTAAACGTCATTCTTATGGTGCACTCAGGGCTCCAAAGAGCGAAGGGTGTTTACACGACAGCAAAACGTGAGCCTCGAACCTTTGATTTAACTATCCAAGTATGCAATCAACCAGTCCTCACTCAACCCAGTAGCATGAATTATTCTAAGGAATGTTTTGAAAAGGAACGAACTCAGTGTAGAACAAAACATGTTAAAGTCCCGTAGTTTATCTTTAAGCTAAAGATGTAAACAGATAGCTTTGGAAAAAATCACTAATCTACTCAAACTATGTACAGAAAACCGGAAGATGTACTGGTATATTCAACCTTTCAACAGCTGAAAATCTCTGCTTTAAGAACATATAAAGTGTTTCTACTAGAGGTCGATATAGCAAATTTGCAGAAGTTAATGCGCACAGCAGTACGATATTGGACCACTAGGGTTGCCGCAGTTATATTATATACAAAGCTCGTTATTGTGTTGATATACAACCTTACAAGGCAGCGAAAAACGTATCGTACTAAACCAAGAAGCTGTGGTTGTATTGAGATATGGCTCATATGGTCCTAAATAAATTATTAAATAAGTTTGAGATAGAATATGTAAATTTCTTGAGAATGACATGAAACAAAAGAGTATATTGTGCATTTTCGGATAAAAAAGTACAATATACAGCTTTATCCAGTTTATCAGATACGTGGTTGAGAAACACAAGATAAATTCTTGTTATTCTTATATAGAATTTCAGCTTATCTCATGTTTTGTAGATATGTAAACACATCTTTAGAATTGTTTCGTGTTTGTCTTGATGTTCGTGACGAACCTGAACAAAGATGAACAAAACTTACTTCACTTAGTTACCAATCTCCATACATTTGGCCATAAAAAAGTTTAAGTCCATCTAGATGAGGTAAATACAGTAAAATGTTAATGCCAACAAGTCTGGGTTCTAGAGTAGTGATATAAACTAACTCTAAGATCCAAGGGAGAAGAGAGTTATTTCCTTAAATTACGTGAAATTCCGTATTAAATAAAAAGAAAGAGCACCAGAACAAAGGATGATCATGGTTACTGAAACCACAAGTAGAGCCTTCATAAAAATAAAACTACTCAGTAAAGTAAGAAGAGTTAAACCTCGATGCTGAGCCAGCTTCAAAAGTTTGTTTGAATAGCCAACTCTTGGGCTATTCTTTTACAACGAACAATGGGATTGACCGTTACATTATAACGCTTCCACAGCTAAAAGGGCGAGCGTGTTTGGTGTGATGGGGATTCGAACCCGCGACCCTCGGATTACGAGTTGAGTTCCTTAACCACCTGGCCATGCCAGACCTGCTTCAGAAGTGGAGAAAGCGAAACAAACCCTACAGCTCAGGAACGTATTACAGAGAGGTTAATCCTGAAAACAAAGTGTCTGAAACTGATAAAACTGTTAATATTCCTAAGGTAATACATTCTCCCATTACTCTACACTTTCATAAAAAGTCAGAGAGAAACAACATTGACATGTTAAGGAAGTACAAGAAGTTATAGGGTTTAAGGAGAATGGGATGTCATTTGGAAAATAATTTCTCTATTTCATGATGAAGAAAAACCCACTTGAAGTAAAAGTGTATTCTAAAGACGGCTGGTATGAATATTAAAACATTGATTAAAATAAAATACAGAACAATGTTTCAACCTTTTTAGGTCATCTTTAGGTTAACATTTTTATCAAATATTGTGCCTGTTTGGTCTGGATACAGCCATCCTTCGCTATAATTTGCTGTAAGTTGACAGAAAGCGTTTTAATGATATTATGACTGACTAAATAATAACGATTCAGACGTTACATTTTAATGTTAAGCAATTAGGCTGGCGTGGGGCCCGGCACGGCCTAGCGCGTTAAGGCGTGCGCTTTGTAATCTGAGGGTCGCGGGTTCGCGCCCGAGTCGCGCCAAACATGCTCGCCCTCCCAGCCGTGGGGGCGTTATAATGTGACGGCCAGTTCCATTATTCGTTGGTGAAAGAGTAGCCCAAGAGTTGGCGGTGGGTGGTGATAACTAGCTGCCTTCCCTCTAGTCTTACACTGCTAAATTAGGGACGGCTCGGTGCAGTGTGCTAACAACCTGTTCACTTAAATACTTGTTGAAGAATCCGCAAGCGATTGCGGCCCTATGTTCCTAGATGGAATCTAATGGCGATAACTAACTAACTATATATTAATGAACTCACGAAGATGACTTAGGGACGGCTAGCACAGATAGCCCTCGAGTAGCTTTGTGCGAAATTCCAAAAAAACAAAAACAAAAAAAAACTCTCTGGGCGTAGTAATTTATAAGACAAAAGAACGCTAAATATGTCTGTATATTTGTCATTGAAAGCTTTGTTTCCATTCTAAGCAACTCCTCTTCAGCATTCGACAGAGTTAATGTTCAGAACATGATCAGTATAAATGTTCTTCTCACGGTAAATGAACATCTGTATCAATATGGAAGAAGTTCTTATCTTTTCAGTTAAAATGTTTCTGTTATGAACAGATTTATCATATTGTAAGCAAATTTATTTTGCAGAATACCCATTTCTTTTTCAGTTATTCTGAGATGGGAACAGTTCACTTCTCTTAACCTGTTTTAAATTCTTATATTTTGCTATTATGAAAGAGTTTATTATATTATAGGGAAAGAAAAAAATCTGAGAATCAGTTTCTTCTTGTTTCATTTTGAAGACCTTTTTCTCTTAAGACTAATTTATTTTCTGTTATATATCAAACAGAAACAACAAACCTTTAAGGGAATAACCAATAGACGAAAAACATCATTGTAGCTTCACATTAATTTGAAAATAAGTGTAACAGATTAACTTGAAACTTTTGTTCGATTTCTGATAAATGAAACATCATAACTGACGGACTACATAAACATAACTGTTTACAATTTTGATATTTTTCTGTTAGTGTAGCTAGCTTAGTGACTGTTCATGAAATTTAATTTGTTATATACAAAGTTATTAGGCAAAGAATAAGTTCCTTCTAGTGCTGGTCAAGTGATTGTTCAGGGGATTCTAGCTTTGTTCTATACAAACAAAGTTATTCAGAGAGAAACAATCTCCTTCCAGTTGCTGGCTGAGTGATTGTTCAGGAGATTCTACCTTGCTATATATCAACAAAGTTATTTAGAGAGAAACAATCTCCTTCCACTCTCTGGCTGATTGATTGTTCAGGAGATTCTACCTTGCTATATATCAACAAAGTTATTTAGAGAGAAACAATCTCCTTCCACTCTCTGGCTGATTGATTGTTCAGGAGATTCTACCTTGCTATATATCAACAAAGTTATTTAGAGAGAAACAATCTCCTTCCACTCTCTGGCTGATTGATTGTTCAGGAGATTCTACCTTGCTATATATCAACAACGTTATTTAGAGAGAAACAATATCCTTCCACTCGCTGGTTGATTGATTGTTCAGGAGATTCTAGCTTGCTATATATCAACAAAGTTATTTAGAGAGAAACAATCTCCTTCCACTCGCTGGTTGATTGATTGTTCAGGAGATTCTAACTTGCTATATATCAACAAAGTTATTCAGAGAGAAACAAGTTCCTTCCACTCTCTGGCTGATTGATTGTTCAGGAGATTCTAGCTTGCTATATATCAACAAAGTTATTCAGAGAGAAACAAGTTCCTTCCACTCTCTGACTGATTGATTGTTCAGGAGATTCTAGCTTGCTATATATCAACAAAGTTATTCAGAGAGAAACAAGTTCCTTCCACTCTCTGGCTGATTGATTGTTCAGGAGATTCTAACTTGCTATATATCAACAAAGTTATTTAGAGAGAAACAAGTTCCTTCCACTCGCTGGTTGATTGATTGTTCAGGAGATTCTAGCTTGCTATATATCAACAAAGTTATTCACAGAGAAACAAGTTCCTTCCACTCGCTGGTTGATTGATTGTTTCCAAGATGTTAAATGATTAAAAATAAACTAAATTATTGAACAGAAAACACTCTATCCTTATTTAGTGGTTTGTTGAATGAAGACTAATTAAACACAACCAATTGGTGTTATTTGATGGTGAAATCTCACTCTGCAACTTCAACGCTTGCAGAGAAAGTTTTGTTAGACAAGACCAGAATCGTCTTATTGGATGATTGGATTATTATAGAGCTTGAAAGTTTATTGGCAAAGTTATTATTACACTGGACTAGATTAATCTTCATCAACGAATATATAACTGGTTGGTAGAACATCTATTTGTTTGACGATTGTACAAAGTCACTTGTAAATTATATATGATTGTCAAAGCTATTCTATAGGTTACAGAGTATCGGTGGATGTGTAATCCTTTTAGTGGAACCACACGCCTATCAACAAAGCTGATATGAAACAGTTATACAAGTTTAATAACTGTTCCACAAATTATAGTTTGTCATGAAAACTTTTGTGTAACACAGTTAGTGACTGGTAGAGTTATTAGTCCCATGACTTCCATTTTGTGTCACTAAAGAAAATAAGTCGTTAAATAACGTCTATATTCTTTCCACGCGCTAGTCAGTGTATAGTTCCAGAGATTAAATTATCAGAATCTTTATCAAAACAACTTTAATATTCCTTTTGTTCTGCAGCTCCGTACATTAAAATACAAATATAAGTGTTGTTTATTGTTTCGCTTGATACAACTTTTATTGAATGTCTTTCTCTGTTCCTGGGCCCGGCATGGCCTAGCGCGTTAAGGCGTGCGCTTCGTAATCTGAGGGTCGCGGGTTCGCGCCCGAGTCGCGCCAAACATGCTCGCCCTCCCAGCCGTTGGGGCGTTATAATGTGACGGTCAATCCCACTATTCGTTGGTAAAAGAGTAGCCCAAGAGTTGGCGGTGGGTGGTGATGACTAGCTGCCTTCCCTCTAGTCTTACACTGCTAAATTAGGGACGGCTAGCGCAGATAACCCTCGTGTAGCTTTGTGCGAAATTCCAAAAAACAAACAAAACAAACATTCTCTTTTCCAATCAATAAAAGGCATGAGACAAACTTGTTTTTCTCAACAATACACAATAGTGCTTACAATTCCTATTCTATATGACTCATATATATGTATGTATATATACACAAACAAGAGGGAATGCTTAATGACTGCGGCACTTGAAAAAGCTTTTAGGCTGAATTATAGTAAATTAAACTACGAGACCTTGTTTTTAATTAGCCATAATTTCACGCGCCACCAATACCAAGTTTGGGGCGCGTGTATACCCTATTCTATTTTATTACTCATCAGAATCCATAATAATCTACCCTCGAACTGAAATTCTTTTAGGCAGGATTAGAATGAATTAACTTGTGAAACCTTGATCGAGGTCAAATACATCAGTCGAAACGGTTTGATTTCTAGAGTCCAAAAATATAATTAAATCTACAATAAGTCAAAAATAACAAACTATGAGCTAAAAGTTGCACTTTGATTTGATTTGAATTTCGCGTAAAGCTACACGAGGGCTATCTGTGCTAGCCGTCCCTAATTTAGCAGTGTAAGACTGGAGGGAAGGCAGCTAGTCATCACCACCCATCGCCAACTTTTGGGCTACTCTTTTATCAACGAATAGTGGAATTGACTGTAACATTATAGCGCCTCCACGACTGAAAGGAGGGTTATATGTGACGGGGATTCGAACCCACGACCCTCAGATTACGAGTTGAGTGCCTTAACCAAATGATCATGCGGGGCCGTTTCCCATAAAACCAGTGACATTACTTCTTGTGTATTGGATGAAAGACCTGCTTACGTTGTTCCACTGTGATGTTACAGTATCACTACAATAAGAACATTTATTGGTTTCTACTTGGGTGTGATAAAATGACTATAGATGTACAATTAGTCTTATCTTTGAATTAAGTGTTTTGAAATAGATTATCAATATTTTATTTAAAAAATCAAGCATTATATAAAGTATTTCAATTACAAATTTTAATATCCTATTTTTATACTCAAATAAAATAAGATTTAAGAAACTTCAATTTATCTCAACTGTTATTTCTACAGTTATTTTGAAATTTCTCTGGTTATTTTTCTTTTGTATAACAAGTTAGCTGAGCATTTTCATTGTTTAGCAGATATACATGAAATTTTCAGTTTAGACCTTTAACTAGCCATTATAAATTAGTATAGATTAAAATTATGGATTTATTTGACCTTCAAAACTGCCAAGCTTACCAATAATTTTAACCTTGATAAGAAATATATCAATAGTCTTTCATAGTTACTGGCATGTTTATCCATAAACATGTCTTTTTAACCCTAATCTTAGACAGAAGCACCAGTAGTCTAACATAATAATATATACGTTTATTCACGAGCATGAACATTTTTCATTAATAAGTGACGTACCCTTCACTCCAACATAAATAATTATGGCTAGAATTTCAAAAACACCATTTTATGGAACTACCACAAGATAAGTTACACCATTTCTACAAATTGGAAATGTTAAATACAATTGTTAAATACAATAATTATTTACTTATTTATATTTTATTTATATCTTGATCCAGTTTGTAAGAACAGTCGTACAAACATCTATCCAGAACTTTTCAGTCCAACATCTTTGTACGCTTCATCTTTATGTTTATTAAGATCAAACCCACGATTCTTCTTGAATAAAATAATGTTTTCACTTAACCTATTTATCCAAATGTTTTGCTTTACATAATCTAAACCAACTTTTAAGTAACTGATTCAAGGTTTATAAATACTAGTCGGGTTTTTTTTTGTCAGGTATAAAACGAAGGTACCCCAAATTACACGTTCAATGGACAGGAGTAGTTATGAATGAAATACGTCTTTATTCCAGCAAATTAATAACTTGCTGACCCGCCTTTGGCCATAATGACTGATTGAGTGCGTCGTGGAAGACTGTGTACTAATTTCTGGTAATAAACTGGTGGGATTGTCTTTCACTGCACTTTTAAAGCATTAGTTAGCTCCATTACTGAATATGGCCATCTACGTCTGCCTTCCATTTCACCCCAAAGATATTCTATCAAGTTGAGGTCGGAGATGTGTGCCGGCCACTGCAATGTTCCGATGTTATTCTCTTCAAACCACATGTTTACAATCCTTAATTTGTAGCATCGACAGTTATCATGTTGGAAGGTGTAAGAATCTGTACCATAAAACTGTTGCAATGTAAGACACCCAGAATTGTCCTGAGCATCAATGTAGAATTCAGCATTTGGGATCCATTTGCTACAATCAATGGACCTAAGTCCATACCATGAGAAGCACCTCCAGACCACAATGCTGCCACCTGCAAACTTCACTGTTGGAACAACACACTCAGGTAATAATCATTCTCCAGGAATCTTCTATGTCCAAACTCATCCATCAGAGAAGTAGCGCATTTATTGTGAACACGTTGCTTCACAGGACTGATTTTCCTGGATCCACGGGCCAAGTTTGTCGTGCCTTGCTCCACGCCAATCGACAAAGGGCATTTGTTTTTATTATCAACATTATTTTTGTGAAATTTCATGGCATGTAGCTCTCGAAATGTCGTGAAAACAATTATAGGATCTCCTGTGCCTGCTTATTTTTCCAAACAAATTCTGTAAGGTCTGACTAAGAGTTGAGATAACCAGTTTTCTCAAAGGGACAACTCCTGTCGGATAGTATTTTACCCCTACCTTGTCGTTTCTTGATCTCGTTGTCACTTGTGGACTCCATTTGTTCAGGATATTGCCAAATGTCGAACTCAGAAGATTTAACTATTGCACATACAGACTCGTATGGACTCAAATGGGCTCCTTTCGTTATCACACTCATTTTTCTGCAATCACAAGTGTGTTCTATGACTTATAATAGGATTGCGTAATCCTTATGATACAAGTGTAAATTAATTATATTGTATAACTTACAGTTCGACTTTAAAAATGCAGACAGTTTGGTCTATCAATTCTAGCGTAAAACTATACAAATGGCTATTTGCGCTCTGTCCATGGCTGGAAATCTAATCCTGTATTTTAGCGTAATAAATCAATAAACTTACTGCTGGTTCACAGCGGGGGTTTTGTTACAGAATCAATCTCACTATCCTTTAGTAAAAAACGTTGCCCAAGAGTTGGCGGTGAGTAGTGATGACTAGCTGCTTTTCTCTAGTCTTACACTACTAAATTATGGACATCTAGCGCAGATAGCACTCCAGTAGCTATGCGTGAAATTCAAATCAAACCGAAGTTGTTGTGACGTGTTCCTTGCTGGTACAGCGGTAAGTCTACGGATTTACAACGCTAAAATCAGGTATTCAATTCGTCTCGATGGACTCAGCAGATAGCCAGGTGTATCTTTGCTCTAAGAAAACACAAGCACACAAACACTCGTTGTGACGTTTGCAAAACTATAACCAACTTTGAACTGTAATATGGTCTTGATATTATTGTTTGACTTATAATTAGAACACACACACACACATATATATAGTTCGTCAACACGAACCGTCAACTGATGTTAACACACCTCAGTGATTTCCAATAATCACAACACAGTTTTCCCTGCCGCACAGCATCACAGACATCACACTATTCGATATTTTACA